>NC_091379.1:8154495-8161995 GCF_038502225.1 Cherax quadricarinatus
GTGTCTGCTGAAGACTTGACAGTGTATGTACTGTGTCTGCTGAAGACTTGACAGTGTATGTACTGTGTCTGCTGAAGACTTGACAGTGTATGTACTGTGTCTGCTGAAGACTTGACAATGTATGTACTGTGTCTGCTGAAGACTTGACAGTGTATGTACTGTGTCTGCTGAAGACTTGACAGTGTATGTACTGTGTCTGCTGAAGACTTGACAGTGTATGTACTGTGTCTGCTGAAGACTTGACAGTGTATGTACTGTGTCTGCTGAAGACTTGACAGTGTATGTACTGTGTCTGCTGAAGACTTGACAGTGTATGTACTGTGTCTGCTGAAGACTTGACAGTGTATGTACTGTGTCTGCTGAAGACTTGACAGTGTATGTACTGTGTCTGCTGAAGACTTGACAGTGTATGTACTGTGTCTGCTGAAGACTTGACAGTGTATGTATTGTGTCTGCTGAAGACTTGACAGTGTATGTACTGTGTCTGCTGAAGACTTGACAGTGTATGTACTGTGTCTGCTGAAGACTTGACAGTGTATGTACTGTGTCTGCTGAAGACTTGACAGTGTATGTACTGTGTCTGCTGAAGACTTGACAGTGTATGTACTGTCTGCTGAAGACTTGACAGTGTATATATTGTGTCTCCTGAAGACTTGACAGTGTATATATTGTGTCTGCTGAAGACTTGACAGTGTATATATTGTGTCTGCTGAAGACTTGACGGTATATATATTGTGTCTGCTGAAGACTTGACAGTGTATATATTGTGTCTGCTGAAGACTTGACAGTGTATATATTGTGTCTGCTGAAGACTTGACAGTATATATATTGTGTCTGACTTGACAGTATATATATTGTGTCTGACTTGACAGTATATATACTGTGTCTGCTGAAGCGTTATTGAATACGGTAACGTCGTTGTGTGTTAAGTGTTGTGGCAGCGTTGTTGACTTGATACTAAGACATTAATTGAATCATTATATCGTTGTATTGCCATGTTATGTTCATTGGCTGTAGTGGGGGGGGGGAGGGGAGGTTTAAGAGGCACGTAAGTATCCCTGTCTTCTTATAATCTACCTTGTCCATAATTACTATCACATTTTCGGTGTCTGTTTCGTAAGGTGAGGTCCAGGACCTTTCCTTAATTCATGGTATAACTTCAATCTTTGTGAACGGGGGAACTTACATGCCTCTTAAGTGGGATATGGGAGGGAAGAATGGGGTGGAAGGAGAGGGGAATGAGTAGTGGTGGGGAAGAGTTCTTATTATATTCACGGGAAAGCTCTGAATCTGTAAGGGGTCATGTAGCACCTGGAGAATGGGAGGTAATGAGTGTTGATCCGGATCTCTTAACTGGCTTTCAAGAACCCCCATTTGATGGAAAAGGGGTGAAACAGGTTGGCTGTCGGGGTGGGGGGGGAAATGGGGTTGCCATCTGTCCATATGTCAGTCATCAAGGATAACCAGCTAGAAAGGGCTTTATCCTCCCCTGCCCCTACCCCTAACCCTTCCCCTCCCTTTCCGCTCGGCACTGTACGGGGGGGGGCGAGTACAGAGTGAATGACTTGGCCACCATTCATAAAAGTGAAACGTATGTGTACACACACACACACACACACACACACCAGTGTGTGTGAAGGGGCGGGGCCAGGAGCTGTGACAGTATATATATTGTGTCTGACTTGACAGTATATATACTGTGTCTGCTGAAGCGTTATTGAATACGGTAACGTCGTTGTGTGTTAAGTGTTGTGGCAGCGTTGTTGACTTGATACTAAGACATTAATTGAATCATTATATCGTTGTATTGCCATGTTATGTTCATTGGCTGTAGTGGGGGGGGGGGGAGGGGAGGTTTAAGAGGCACGTAAGTATCCCTGTCTTCTTATAATCTACCTTGTCCATAATTACTATCACATTTTCGGTGTCTGTTTCGTAAGGTGAGGTCCAGGACCTTTCCTTAATTCATGGTATAACTTCAATCTTTGTGAACGGGGGAACTTACATGCCTCTTAAGTGGGATATGGGAGGGAAGAATGGGGTGGAAGGAGAGGGGAATGAGTAGTGGTGGGGAAGAGTTCTTATTATATTCACGGGAAAGCTCTGAATCTGTAAGGGGTCATGTAGCACCTGGAGAATGGGAGGTAATGAGTGTTGATCCGGATCTCTTAACTGGCTTTCAAGAACCCCCATTTGATGGAAAAGGGGTGAAACAGGTTGGCTGTCGGGGTGGGGGGGGCAATGGGGGTGCCATCTGTCCATATGTCAGTCATCAAGGATAACCAGCTAGAAAGGGCTTTATCCTCCCCTGCCCCTACCCCTAACCCTTCCCCTCCCTTTCCGCTCGGCACTGTACGGGGGGGGGGCGAGTACAGAGTGAATGACTTGGCCACCATTCATAAAAGTGAAACGTATGTGTACACACACACACACACACACACACACCAGTGTGTGTGAAGGGGCGGGGCCAGGAGCTGTGAATCGACCCCTGCAACCACAACTAGGTGAGTGTACACACACAGTGATAGAGATAAACTCAGTACACAGCTGCAAGCATATATATGATAAGGCCCAAGAGGCCAGAAATTAGAGAAGTCTAGGACTAGGAGCAAGTACACACAGAATAAGAGTGAATAATTAACCATACATGGAGGTACTTTGAGCTCTTATTAAAGGTCACCAGTGTGGTGGTATTGTCTTGGTGGCCCTGGGTAGTGCCAAATATGTTAGTGACCACCAGTGCCAAGGCCGGGAGAGTGCCATCGTCAGGTGAATGGCAGTAAGTCACAAATGGCTGTGTACTCACCTAGTTGTGTGTGCAGGGCACCTTGTATCGTCCCTAAACTGCTGATGTACAGGATTACATGTACCTGGCCTCTCAGGCACTCTCATACCTACTCTTAACACAGTGTATGAAGTATACTTCAGGTTCATCGTAGTTACTGACCAACCTCACATTCGAAGTTTGTCTTAGCCTCCCTCTCTCTCTCTCTCTCTCTCTCTCTCTCTCTCTCTATATATATATATATATATATATATATATATATATATATATATATATATATATATATATATATATATATATATATATATATATATATATATATATATATATATATATATATATATATATATATATATATATATATATATATATATATATATATATATATATATATATATATATATATATATAGTATAAACTTGCTCCTCTGGGATCTTTACATCATTATTCTTATTATCTCTCCTGTTACTCCTATTATCCTTATTTTTGATATTCCCCTATTCCTATTATTCCATTTCTCCTGTTATTCATTTCCCTCATATTCCTTTTCTTATTCCTAATATTCTTACTGCTGCTGTTCCTTCTTTCTCAGGTGCTCCTATTTTCTTGTCATCTTCCTTCTTCCTTCCTTTCCTCCACCATTTAACTTTCCTTCAACTTTCATATCTTTTTTCGTGTTCATTGCTATTTGTATTTTCTCTGTTTTCTTTACTTTTTTTTTGATTGGGAAGCGACTTTCTCGGTCTTGAAGTGTGGTGTGTAAGTGCTTGGTTGTTATGGCAACACTGTCATCTTCACCGCTTTACCTCTTTACCGAGAAACTTTGGAGAGAAAGAGAGAGAGAGAGAGAGAGAAGGAAGAGAGTCAGGAAAATCAGGTACACAGACTCGACTTCTGGAGGTGGGAAGTACAGTACCTGCACTCTGAAGGATGAGTGGGGATGTTACAGTACTGGAGGTGGGAAGTACAGTACCTGCACTCTGAAGGATGAGTGGGGATGATACAGTACTGGAGGTGGGAAGTACAGTACCTGCACTCTGAAGGATGGGTGGGGATGTTACAGTACTGGAGGTGGGAAGTACAGTACCTGCACTCTGAAGGATGGGTGGGGATGTTACAGTACTGGAGGTGGGAAGTACAGTACCTGCACTCTGAAGGATGGGTGGTGATGTTACAGTACTGTAGGTGGGAAGTACAGTACCTGCACTCTGAAGGATGGGTGGGGATGTTACAGTACTGGAGGTGGGAAGTACAGCACCTGCACTCTGAAGGATGGGTGGGGATGTTACAGTACTGGAGGTGGGAAGTACAGTACCTGCACTCTGAAGGATGGGTGGGGATGTTACAGTACTGGAGGTGGGAAGTACAGTACCTGCACTCTGAAGGATGGGTGGTGATGTTACAGTACTGTAGGTGGGAAGTACAGTACCTGCACTCTGAAGGATGGGTGGGGATGTTACAGTACTGGAGGTGGGAAGTACAGCACCTGCACTCTGAAGGATGGGTGGGGATGTTACAGTACTGGAGGTGGGAAGTACAGTACCTACACTCTGAAGGATGAGTGGGGATGTTACAGTACTGGAGTTGGGAAGTACAGTACCTGCACTCTGAAGGATGAGTGGGGATGTTACAGTACTGGAGGTGGGAAGTACAGTACCTGCACTCTGAAGGATGAGTGGGGATGTTACAGTACTGGAGGTGGGAAGTACAGTACCTGCATTTTGAAGGATGAGTGGGGATGTTACAGTACTGGAGGTGGGAAGTACAGTACCTGCACTCTGAAGGATGGGTGGGGATGTTACAGTACTGGAGGTGGGAAGTACAGTACCTGCACTCTGAAGGATGAGTGGGGATGTTACAGTACTGGAGGTGGGAAGTACAGTACCTGCACTCTGAAGGATGAGTGGGGATGTTACAGTACTGGAGGTGGGAAGTACAGTACCTGCACTCTGAAGGATGAGTGGGGATGTTACAGTACTGGAGGTGGGAAGTACAGTACCTGCACTCTGAAGGATGAGTGGGGATGTTACAGTACTGGAGGTGGGAAGTACAGTACCTGCATTTTGAAGGATGAGTGGGGATGTTACGGTACTGGAGGTGGGAAGTACAGTACCTGCACTCTGAAGGATGGGTGGGGATGTTACAGTACTGGAGGTGGGAAGTACAGTACCTGCACTCTGAAGGATGAGTGGGGATGTTACAGTACTGGAGGTGGGAAGTACAGTACCTGCACTCTGAAGGATGGGTGGTGATGTTACAGTACTGGAGGTGGGAAGTACAGTACCTGCACTCTGAAGGATGGGTGGGGATGTTACAGTACTGGAGGTGGGAAGTACAGTACCTGCACTCTGAAGGATGAGTGGGGATGTTACAGTACTGGAGGTGGGAAGTACAGTACCTGCACTCTGAAGGATGGGTGGTGATGTTACAGTACTGGAGGTGGGAAGTACAGTACCTGCACTCTGAAGGATGGGTGGGGATGTTACAGTACTGGATGTGGGAAGTACAGTACCTGCACTCTGAAGGATGAGTGGTGATGTTACAGTACTGGAGGTGGGAAGTACAGTACCTGCACTCTGAAGGATGGGTGGGGATGTTACAGTACTGGAGGTGGGAAGTACAGTACCTGCACTCTGAACGATGGGTGGGGATGTTACAGTACTGGAGGTGGAAAGTACAGTACCTGCACTCTGAAGGATGGGTGGGGATGTTACAGTACTGGAGGTGGGAAGTACAGTACCTACACTCTGAAGGATGGGTGGGGATGTTACAGTACTGGAGGTGGGAAGTACAGTACCTGCACTCTTAAGGATGGGTGGGGATGTTACAGTACTGGAGGTGGGAAGTACAGTACCTGCACTCTGAAGGATGAGTGGGGATGTTACAGTACTGGAGGTGAGAAGTACAGTACCTGCACTCTGAAGGATGGGTGGGGATGTTACAGTACTGGAGGTGGGAAGTACAGTACCTGCACTCTGAAGGATGTGTGGGGATGTTAGTCCTGGAGGTGGGAAGTACAGTACCTACACTCTGAAGAATGGGTGGTGATTTTACTGTACTGGAGGTGGGAAGTACAGTACCTGCACTCTGAAGGATGGGTGAGGAGGTTACAGTACAATACCTGCACTCTGAAGGATGAGTGGGGATGTTACAGTACTGGAGGTGGGAAGTACAATACCTGCACTCTGAAGGATGGGTGGAGATGTTACAGTCCTGGAGGTGAGAAGTACAGTACCTGCACTCTGAAGGATGGGTGGGTATGTTACAGTACTGGAGGTGGGAAGTACAGTACCTACACTCTGAAGGATGGGTGGGGATGTTAGTCCTGGAGGTGGGAAGTACAGTACCTACACTCTGAAGGATGGGTGGTGATGTTACAGTACTGGAGGTGGGAAGTACAGTACCTGCACTCTTAAGGATGGGTGGGGATGTTACAGTACTGGAGGTGGGAAGTACAGTACCTGCACTCTGAAGGATGAGTGGGGATGTTACAGTACTGGAGGTGGGAAGTACGGTACCTGCACTCTGAAGGATGAGTGGGGATGTTACAGTACTGGAGGTGGGAAGTACAGTACCTGCACTCTGAAGGATGAGTGGGGATGTTACAGTACTGGAGGTGGGAAGTACAGTACCTGCACTCTGAAGGATGAGTGGGGATGTTACAGTACTGGAGGTGGGAAGTACAATACCTGCACTCTGAAGGATGTGTGGTGATGTTACAGTACTGGAGGTGGGAAGTACAGTACCTGCACTCTGAAGGATGAGTGGGGATGTTACAGTACTGGAGGTGGGAAGTACAGTACCTGCACTCTGAAGGATGGGTGGTGATGTTACAGTACTGGAGGTGGGAAGTACAGTACCTGCACTCTGAAGAATGGGTGGTGATGTTACAGTACTGGAGGTGGGAAGTACAGTACCTGCACTCTGAAGGATGGGTGAAGATGTTACAGTACTGGAGGTGGGAAGTACAGTACCTGCACTCTGAAGGATGGGTGGTGATGTTACAGTACTGGAGGTGGGAAGTACAGTACCTGCACTCTGAAGGATGGGTGGTGATGTTACAGTACTGGAGGTGGGAAGTACAGTACCTGCACTGTACCTGTTATGATGAACACTGGTATAACCGCCTCACACTGGTCTACTAGGCCAGGTATAGAAGGCCGACAGTGGTGCTGACATTGGCCCACCATGGTTGACCTCCTTCACCTACTTCTTCCCTAATATTTACCTTACTTTTAAGCCCTCAACTTCCCCGCCCTCTCTCCCTCTCTCCCTCTCTCTCTCTCTCTCTCTCTCTCTCTCTCTCTCTCTCTCTCTCTCTCTCTCTCCTCTCTCTCTCTCTCTCTCTCTCTCTCTCTCTCTCTCTCTCTCTCTCTCTCTCTCTCTCCCTCCCTCCCTCCGTTTCCCAGCCTTTCATGCTCCCTCCCCTCTCGTGAGTCTTCTTACGTCACTTGACAGTAAGAACATAAGAAAGGAGGAACACTGTATCAGGCCTGTTGGCCCATACTAGGCAGGTCCTTTACAATTCATCCCAATAACAAACATTTGACCAACCCAACTTTCAATGCCACCCAAGAAACAAGCTCCGATGTGCAAGTCCCACTCAAATCCAACCCCTCCCACTCATGTACTTATCCAACCTAAATTTGAAACTACCCAAAGTCCTAGCCTCAATAACCCAACTAGGTAGACTGTTCCACTCATCAACTAGACAT
>NC_091379.1:8166995-8239495 GCF_038502225.1 Cherax quadricarinatus
TAATTTAGGTAATTCAGTGTATGGTGTATACGATGGTGTGGGTGAAGCTAAGCGGAATGGTATTCGCGTATGCGAATTGGCAGAGAATGAGCTCTATCTCCTGGGCCTTGCTTCCTAACAACAATCAACCTGTGTCATAACTCTTTAACCTCATGGGCACAGGTAGTAGTTTGTTAAGACATCAACCATCTACGGAGGTTTTATACTCCTATAAAAGAGAGTGTGAGACTTAAGTCTGTTAAACAATTTGCACTCTGGCAGGATTGTAATGTTTTCTTTGTCTCATGAACACGTAATATGACAGGTAAATCTTACAAACTTCTATCTACATTTAGTATACAGATACCTTTACTTTCCCATGTGCTTCTTGATACCTCTTAATCTTGTATTATTTCCGTTCCAATCTAGGAGGCCTGGTCTGAGACCTAGGCCTCCTAGATTGGAACTACTAAGACATAACACATAGGGAGTGACCTTAAGGTTAGGGAGTGACCTTAAGGTTAGGGAGTGACCTTAAGGTTAGGGAGTGACCTTAAGGTTAGGGAGTGACCTTAAGGTTAGGGAGTGACCTTAGTGAATCTTAAATCCATGCATAAAGTTTGTCACACACTTGTTGTTATCATAGTGAAGAAGTTACTTCTTGTATATCTTGATGGAAGTGTTCAGTGTTGCAGGTGTGTTGCTGGTCCTGGTCTCAGGTGTGTTGCTGGTCCTGGTCTCAGGTGTGTTGCTGGTCCTGGTCTCAGGTGTGTTGCTGGTCCTGGTCTCAGGTGTGTTGCTGGTCCTGGTCTCAGGTGTGTTGCTGGTCCTGGTCTCAGGTGTGTTGCTGGTCCTGGTCTCAGGTGTGTTGCTGGTCCTGGTCTCAGGTGTGTTGCTGGTCCTGGTCTCAGGTGTGTTGCTGGTCCTGGTCTCAGGTGTGTTGCTGGTCCTGGTCTCAGGTGTGTTGCTGGTCCTGGTCTCAGGTGTGTTGCTGGTCCTGGTCTCAGGTGTGTTGCTGGTCCTGGTCTCAGGTGTGTTGCTGGTCCTGGTCTCAGGTGTGTTGCTGGTCCTGGTCTCAGGTGTGTTGCTGGTCCTGGTCTCAGGTGTGTTGCTGGTCCTGGTCTCAGACCTTCATAACAACACTTGTTCATCTTATTCTTGTGGCTGACTACATTTTATATTGTCATAGTTTCTCTCTTTTAGCACACCACTGTACATTCTGTGTGTGTGTGTGTGTGTGTGTGTGTGTGTGTGTGTGTGTGTGTGTGTGTGTGTGTGTGTGTGTGTGTGTGTGTGTGTGTGTGTGTGTGTGTGTGTGTGTGTGTATGTGTGTGTGTGTGTGTGTGTGTGTGTGTGTGTGTGTGTGTGTGTGTGTGTGTGTGTGTATGTGTGTGTGTGTGTGTGTGTGTGTGTGTGTGTGTGTGTGTGTGTGTGTGTGTGTATGTGTGTGTGTGTGTGTGTGTGTGTGTGTGTGTGTGTGTGTGTGTGTGTGTGTGTGTATGTGTGTGTGTGTGTGTGTGTGTGTGTGTGTGTGTCTGTGTGTGTGTGTGTGTGTGTGTGTGTATGTGTGTGTGTGTGTGTGTGTGTGTGTGTGTATGTGTGTGTGTGTATGTGTGTGTGTGTGTGTGTGTGTGTGTGTGTGTGTGTGTGTGTGTGTGTGTGTGTGTGTGTGTGTGTGTATGTGTGTGTGTGTGTTTAAGGGATGTAGACAGCTCAACTGCTGGTGGTCAGCACCAACCACTCACCACCACCAACACCACCACTCACCACCACCACCACTCACCACCACCACCACTCACCACCACCACCACTCACCACCACCACTCACCACCACCACTCACCACCACCACTCACCACCACCAACACCACCACTCACCACCACTCACCACCACCACTCACCACCACCAACACCACCACTCACCACCGCTCACCACTCACCACCACCAACACCACCACTCACCACCACTCACCACCACCACCACCACCACTCACCACCACTCACCACCACCACCACCACTCGCCACCAGCACTCGCCACCACCACTCGCCACCAGCACTCGCCACCACCACTCCTCACCACCACCACTCACCACCACCACTCACCACCACCACTCACCACCACCACTCACCACCACTCACCACCACTCACCACCACCACCACCACTCACCACCACTCACCACCACTCACCACTCACCACCACTACCACTCACCACCACCACTCACCACCACCACCACTCACCACCACCACTCACCACCACCACCACCACTCACCACCACCACTACCACTCACCACCACCACTCACCACCACCACCACTCACCACCACCACTCACCTCCACCACCACTCACCACCACTCACCACCACCACCACTCACCACCACCACCACCACCACCACTCACCACCACCACACTCACCACCACCACCACTCACCACCACCACCACCACCACCACTCACCATCACTCACCACCACCACCACTCACCATCACTCACCACCACCACCACCACCACTACCACCACTCACCACCACCACCACCACTACCACCACTCACCACCACCACCACCACCACCACCACCACCACCACCACCACCACCACCACCACCACCACTCACCATCACTCACCACCACCACCACTACCACCACTCACCACCACCACCACCACCACCACCACCACCACTCACCACCACACACCACCACTCACCACCACCACCACCACCACCACTACCATCACTCACCACCACCACCACCACCACCACCACCACCACCACCACTCTCTCCCTATCCTCCTCCTCCTAACTCACACTTCTTCCTGCAACTCATGCTTGTGGAAGTATATGTTCCTCTTTCTCTTTAGTTAAAATTTCTTTCTTTTTGTCTATCCACCTCCGCTTACTCCAGTTTTTTTTTTCCACACTATTACCCCCTTCTTCACCTTGCATTTTCACTCGGTGTTCCTCGTGTCTCGTCATCTCTCTGTTACTGTCTCCCTCTCTCCCTGCCCACCCCTTGTGGTGGGGGTGTGCCAGGGTGGGACTGGTTGGGAAGGTAGTAAGCGGGTGAGTGTTGGTTGTAGTGGTGGTGGTGCAGTCTGCCGCCGGATGTCAGGTGTAGTGGAGGTCTGAAACAAGCGCAGCAGCTGCTGCTGCTCCGCAGGTGCGCTCTCCTCATTTGAAATGTTCCACGGGTACACTATTGGTGTTTTAGTGATGGACACGTGCGTTCAAAGTCGCATGCGTCTCTCAACACGTGTTGAAAGGTACGTGACGTGCTCAACACGTGCGTTGGAAGACACGTGAAGTGCTCAACACATGCGTTGGAAGACACGCGAAGCACTTAACACGTGCGTTGGAAGACACGCGAAGCGCTTAACACGCGCGTTGGAAGACACGCGAAGCGCTCAACATATGCGTTTGAAAACATGCAAAGTGCTTAACACGTGTGTTAAGAGTCACGTTAAATACCTCGAAGGTGCTCTTAAAATCACGTTTGGCACGTGTTGAAATGTTTCAGCATGTGTCAACACGTGCCTGCATTGTTTTACGCGTGTTACCGTCCGCTGTCAGTGTTAAAATATTACCAGGTGCTTATCTGACACTTGCGGGGGGTCAACGGTCAATCAGACTATTGGTGCTGGCTAATTTTAGTCACATGCAGACACCACAGCCCGGCTAATCAGGGACGGTTTAAATGCGTGGATAAAGTTTCTTCTTAAAGACTGCTAAGGATATGTTGGAAATTTCCCATTTGTTTGAAGGGTGTTGAAGAGTCTTGGACCCCCTATGCTTGTTGAGTTAATTCGTGGATTGTGGGCGAAACGATGGACCGAAATGACGTCTTAAGTTTCGTCACCAAACGTGTTATTTGTGAATTGTTGCAGTCATGGTATTGTGTGTTACTTGTGAATTGTTGCAGTCATGGTATTGTGTGTTACTTGTGAATTGTTGCAGTCATGGTATTGTGGGTTACTTGTTGCAACAGTCATGGTATTGTGAGTTACTTGTTGCAACAGTCATGGTATTGTGGGTTACTTGTTGCAACAGTCATGGTATTGTGAGTTACTTGTTGCAACAGTCATGGTATTGTGGGTTACTTGTGAATTGTTGCAGTCATGGTATTGTGTGTTACTTGTGATTGCAACAGTCATGGTATTGTGTGTTACTTGTTGCAACAGTCATGGTATTGTGGGTTACTTGTTGCAACAGTCATGGTATTGTGAGTTACTTGTTGCAACAGTCATGGTATTGTGTGTTACTTGTGAATTATTGCAGTCATGGTATTATGTTACAATCTTCAATGGAAGTATCTTCCACTGTCTAGCATGCCTCATTCTGGTAAAGAGGAATTTCAGCAGCAGGACTTAGAAACAGTCCCTCCATGTTATCAAGGTGTAAATTATGATGTATCTTTATCGTCTACCCTTCAAGGTGTACGACCTAACTAGACAAACCCAGTCATTTAGCATTTTAAATTGATGTAAACAAAGTTCTGGTACATTCTCCAAGTGTTGAATTTTGGCAGTCATGAGTAAGAGTGAGTAGCAGCTTGGTGCATTTCCTGACACGAAATTTCATCTCCGAATATCATATAAAGAAAATTAATGTTTTATTGTGTAGAAACGTAGTTTTAAATCAAACCTGTGTTCTAAAAACTAATTTTAATGTTAAAATTGTAGTGTATGAGCTATTAGTTTTATCAGTGGCTTCTCACATCTGTCTGCAGTGTAATACTTGTGATGGTCCCTTTGTAGACAGGCTCCCTGGCCAAGCGTTAAGTCAGTGACCCCTCTTTGAAGCACTCACTCAGGACGGAACCTTCTCTACTCAGTTTCGATTAGACCTAGGGAACAGGCAGACAGTCAGGCCGGGCTCCACCACGAATATCTGTACACCTTTATAACTGTTTCAACAGTTATATTCTTCCAGCTTACTTCCCAGTCGTGAACCCCGAGATCTATTGTGTTGAAGGTTCTAGTTATCCAACTTATAATTGTCCTTCAGTTGTGATGGTAACATTGTTGTGATAGTTGATAGTACCTGACCTGACCACCAAGTATCATAGACTATCTGGATGATATTAACTCTCCTACAATAATAATAATAAAATCAAAGGGTTATAATTATAACCGTAAGTTTTAAAAGGTTGTAGGGGTAAGCCAGCGGAAGGCTTCGGTCAGATGACCAAAAACTCCAGCTGTGGGTCATCATATGACTAAGACCCGCGTCAGGAAACACTTGTCTTGTTTCCTGCCAAACCTTAAATAATAATAATAAGTTCCGCTTGGAATTATGTGTATGATGGGTCTAGTGTCACGTTCCTCGGATCAAAGATAATGAGCTCCCATTTTCCAAGTGTTGACCACTGTGAGTTTACCGCTTCTCAGATGTTAGTGGGTGAGAGATAGAAGTGTGGGAAATAATTGAGATGGTGATTGCTAGTGGTGTGGGAAGTGGGGCAGTGTGACGTGTGACCACCCTAACGTGACACATGTGACGTGACAAGTGCATGTCATAAGAGGTGTGACATGACAGGTGTCTGTATAACCCCGTGTGGGTTATATACAGCGCCTAGTGAATGATAGGTAATGAGGTTTGATCTGAGGAAGGGGAGGAGAGTTCCATAAAGGAAGCTTATAGATTGTAATAAAGTAAATCACAGAATAAGTTGGCGCCACGCTAGTTCTCTCAGTTTGCAATATTGTTGTCACGAGTTTGTGAGTCATGTAATAACCTGTGTCATATATACTGTAAGCTACCAACTTCTTTCTTCTTCTTTAACTTTAGAAGTGCTGCTCCTTCTTACACTCGGGAAGTGCTGCTCCTTCTTACACTCAGGAAGTGCTGCTCCTTCTTACACTCAGGAAGTGCTGCTCCTTCTTACACTCGGGAAGTGCTGCTCCTTCTTACACTCAGGAAGTGCTGCTCCTTCTTACACTCAGGAAGTGCTGCTCCTTCTTACACTCAGGAAGTGCTGCTCCTTCTTACACTCGGGAAGTGCTGCTCCTTCTTACACTCGGGAAGTGCTGCTCCTTCTTACACTCAGGAAGTGCTGCTCCTTCTTACACTCAGGAAGTGCTGCTCCTTCTTACACTCGGGAAGTGCTGCTCCTTCTTACACTCAGGAAGTGCTGCTCCTTCTTACACTCAGGAAGTGCTGCTCCTTCTTACACTCGGGAAGTGCTGCTCCTTCTTACACTCGGGAAGTGCTGCTCCTTCTTACACTCAGGAAGTGCTGCTCCTTCTTACACTCAGGAAGTGCTGCTCCTTCTTACACTCGGGAAGTGCTGCTCCTTCTTACACTCAGGAAGTGCTGCTCCTTCTTACACTCGGGAAGTGCTGCTCCTTCTTACACTCAGGAAGTGCTGCTCCTTCTTACACTCAGGAAGTGCTGCTCCTTCTTACACTCGGGAAGTGCTGCTCCTTCTTACACTCGGGAAGTGCTGCTCCTTCTTACACTCGGGAAGTGCTGCTCCTTCTTACACTCAGGAAGTGCTGCTCCTTCTTACACTCAGGAAGTGCTGCTCCTTCTTACACTCGGGAAGTGCTGCTCCTTCTTACACTCAGGAAGTGCTGCTCCTTCTTACACTCAGGAAGTGCTGCTCCTTCTTACACTCAGGAAGTGCTGCTCCTTCTTACACTCAGGAAGTGCTGCTCCTTCTTACACTCAGGAAGTGCTGCTCCTTCTTACACTCAGGAAGTGCTGCTCCTTCTTACACTCAGGAAGTGCTGCTCCTTCTTACACTCGGGAAGTGCTGCTCCTTCTTACACTCGGGAAGTGCTGCTCCTTCTTACACTCAGGAAGTGCTGCTCCTTCTTACACTCGGGAAGTGCTGCTCCTTCTTACACTCAGGAAGTGCTGCTCCTTCTTACACTCAGGAAGTGCTGCTCCTTCTTACACTCGGGAAGTGCTGCTCCTTCTTACACTCAGGAAGTGCTGCTCCTTCTTACACTCAGGAAGTGCTGCTCCTTCTTACACTCGGGAAGTGCTGCTCCTTCTTACACTCGGGAAGTGCTGCTCCTTCTTACACTCAGGAAGTGCTGCTCCTTCTTACACTCAGGAAGTGCTGCTCCTTCTTACACTCAGGAAGTGCTGCTCCTTCTTACACTCGGGAAGTGCTGCTCCTTCTTACACTCAGGAAGTGCTGCTCCTTCTTACACTCGGGAAGTGCTGCTCCTTCTTACACTCAGGAAGTGCTGCTCCTTCTTACACTCGGGAAGTGCTGCTCCTTCTTACACTCAGGAAGTGCTGCTCCTTCTTACACTCGGGAAGTGCTGCTCCTTCTTACACTCGGGAAGTGCTGCTCCTTCTTACACTCAGGAAGTGCTGCTCCTTCCTACACTCAGGAAGTGCTGCTCCTTCTTACACTCGGGAAGTGCTGCTCCTTCTTACACTCAGGAAGTGCTGCTCCTTCTTACACTCAGGAAGTGCTGCTCCTTCTTACACTCGGGAAGTGCTGCTCCTTCTTACACTCAGGAAGTGCTGCTCCTTCTTACACTCGGGAAGTGCTGCTCCTTCTTACACTCAGGAAGTGCTGCTCCTTCTTACACTCAGGAAGTGCTGCTCCTTCTTACACTCGGGAAGTGCTGCTCCTTCTTACACTCGGGAAGTGCTGCTCCTTCTTACACTCAGGAAGTGCTGCTCCTTCTTACACTCGGGAAGTGCTGCTCCTTCTTACACTCAGGAAGTGCTGCTCCTTCTTACACTCGGGAAGTGCTGCTCCTTCTTACACTCGGGAAGTGCTGCTCCTTCTTACACTCAGGAAGTGCTGCTCCTTCTTACACTCAGGAAGTGCTGCTCCTTCTTACACTCAGGAAGTGCTGCTCCTTCTTACACTCAGGAAGTGCTGCTCCTTCTTACACTCGGGAAGTGCTGCTCCTTCTTACACTCAGGAAGTGCTGCTCCTTCTTACACTCGGGAAGTGCTGGAAGTGCTGCTCCTTCTTACACTCAGGAAGTGCTGCTCCTTCTTACACTCAGGAAGTGCTGCTCCTTCTTACACTCGGGAAGTGCTGCTCCTTCTTACATTCAGGAAGTGCTGCTCCTTCTTACACTCAGGAAGTGCTGCTCCTTCTTACACTCAGGAAGTGCTGCTCCTTCTTACACTCAGGAAGTGCTGCTCCTTCTTACACTCAGGAAGTGCTGCTCCTTCTTACACTCAGGAAGTGCTGCTCCTTCTTACACTCAGGAAGTGCTGGAAGTGCTGCTCCTTCTTACACTCAGGAAGTGCTGCTCCTTCTTACACTCGGGAAGTGCTGCTCCTTCTTACACTCAGGAAGTGCTGCTCCTTCTTACACTCAGGAAGTGCTGCTCCTTCTTACACTCACTCGGGAAGTGCTGGAAGTGCTGCTCCTTCTTACACTCAGGAAGTGCTGCTCCTTCTTACACTCAGGAAGTGCTGCTCCTTCTTACACTCGGGAAGTGCTGCTCCTTCTTACACTCAGGAAGTGCTGCTCCTTCTTACACTCAGGAAGTGCTGCTCCTTCTTACACTCGGGAAGTGCTGCTCCTTCTTACACTCAGGAAGTGCTGCTCCTTCTTACACTCGGGAAGTGCTGCTCCTTCTTACACTCGGGAAGTGCTGCTCCTTCTTACAGGAAGTGCTGCTCCTTCTTACACTCGGGAAGTGCTGCTCCTTCTTACACTCGGGAAGTGCTGCTCCTTCTTACGGGAAGTGCTGCTCCGTCTGACACTCCGGAAGTGCTGCTCCTTCTTACACTCGGGAAGTGCTGCTCCTTCTTACACTCGGGAAGTGCTGCTCCTTCTTACACTCAGGAAGTGCTGCTCCTTCTTACACTCGGGAAGTGCTGCTCCTTCTTACACTCGGGAAGTGCTGCTCCTTCTTACACTCGGGAAGTGCTGCTCCTTCTTACACTCAGGAAGTGCTGCTCCTTCTTACACTCGGGAAGTGCTGCTCCTTCTTACACTCAGGAAGTGCTGCTCCTTCTTACACTCAGGAAGTGCTGCTCCTTCTTACACTCGGGAAGTGCTGCTCCTTCTTACACTCAGGAAGTGCTGCTCCTTCTTACACTCGGGAAGTGCTGCTCCTTCTTACACTCAGGAAGTGCTGCTCCTTCTTACACTCGGGAAGTGCTGCTCCTTCTTACACTCAGGAAGTGCTGCTCCTTCTTACACTCGGGAAGTGCTGCTCCTTCTTACACTCAGGAAGTGCTGCTCCTTCTTACACTCAGGAAGTGCTGCTCCTTCTTACACTCAGGAAGTGCTGCTCCTTCTTACACTCAGGAAGTGCTGCTCCTTCTTACACTCAGGAAGTGCTGCTCCTTCTTACACTCGGGAAGTGCTGCTCCTTCTTACACTCAGGAAGTGCTGCTCCTTCTTACACTCAGGAAGTGCTGCTCTTCTTACACTCAGGAAGTGCTGCTCCTTCTTACACTCAGGAAGTGCTGCTCCTTCTTACACTCAGGAAGTGCTGCTCCTTCTTACACTCACTCGGGAAGTGCTGCTCCTTCTTACACTCAGGAAGTGCTGCTCCTTCTTACACTCAGGAAGTGCTGCTCCTTCTTACACTCAAGAAGTGCTGCTCCTTCTTACACTCAGGAAGTGCTGCTCCTTCTTACACTCAGGAAGTGCTGCTCCTTCTTACACTCAGGAAGTGCTGCTCCTTCTTACACTCAGGAAGTGCTGCTCCTTCTTACACTCAGGAAGTGCTGCTCCTTCTTACACTCAGGAAGTGCTGCTCCTTCTTACACTCAGGAAGTGCTGCTCCTTCTTACACTCAGGAAGTGCTGCTCCTTCTTACACTCAGGAAGTGCTGCTCCTTCTTACACTCAGGAAGTGCTGCTCCTTCTTACACTCAGGAAGTGCTGCTCCTTCTTACACTCAGGAAGTGCTGCTCCTTCTTACACTCAGGAAGTGCTGCTCCTTCTTACACTCAGGAAGTGCTGCTCCTTCTTACACTCAGGAAGTGCTGCTCCTTCTTACACTCAGGAAGTGCTGCTCCTTCTTACACTCAGGAAGTGCTGCTCCTTCTTACACTCAGGAAGTGCTGCTCCTTCTTACACTCAGGAAGTGCTGCTCCTTCTTACACTCAGGAAGTGCTGCTCCTTCTTACACTCAGGAAGTGCTGCTCCTTCTTACACTCAGGAAGTGCTGCTCCTTCTTACACTCAGGAAGTGCTGCTCCTTCTTACACTCAGGAAGTGCTGCTCCTTCTTACACTCGGGAAGTGCTGCTCCTTCTTACACTCGGGAAGTGCTGCTCCTTCTTACACTCAGGAAGTGCTGCTCCTTCTTACACTCGGGAAGTGCTGCTCCTTCTTACACTCGGGAAGTGCTGCTCCTTCTTACACTCAGGAAGTGCTGCTCCTTCTTACACTCAGGAAGTGCTGCTCCTTCTTACACTCGGGAAGTGCTGCTCCTTCTTACACTCGGGAAGTGCTGCTCCTTCTTACACTCAGGAAGTGCTGCTCCTTCTTACACTCAGGAAGTGCTGCTCCTTCTTACACTCGGGAAGTGCTGCTCCTTCTTACACTCAGGAAGTGCTGCTCCTTCTTACACTCGGGAAGTGCTGCTCCTTCTTACACTCAGGAAGTGCTGCTCCTTCTTACACTCAGGAAGTGCTGCTCCTTCTTACACTCGGGAAGTGCTGCTCCTTCTTACACTCGGGAAGTGCTGCTCCTTCTTACACTCGGGAAGTGCTGCTCCTTCTTACACTCAGGAAGTGCTGCTCCTTCTTACACTCAGGAAGTGCTGCTCCTTCTTACACTCGGGAAGTGCTGCTCCTTCTTACACTCAGGAAGTGCTGCTCCTTCTTACACTCAGGAAGTGCTGCTCCTTCTTACACTCAGGAAGTGCTGCTCCTTCTTACACTCAGGAAGTGCTGCTCCTTCTTACACTCAGGAAGTGCTGCTCCTTCTTACACTCAGGAAGTGCTGCTCCTTCTTACACTCAGGAAGTGCTGCTCCTTCTTACACTCTGGGAAGTGCTGCTCCTTCTTACACTCGGGAAGTGCTGCTCCTTCTTACACTCAGGAAGTGCTGCTCATTCTTACACTCGGGAAGTGCTGCTCCTTCTTACACTCAGGAAGTGCTGCTCCTTCTTACACTCAGGAAGTGCTGCTCCTTCTTACACTCGGGAAGTGCTGCTCCTTCTTACACTCAGGAAGTGCTGCTCCTTCTTACACTCAGGAAGTGCTGCTCCTTCTTACACTCGGGAAGTGCTGCTCCTTCTTACACTCGGGAAGTGCTGCTCCTTCTTACACTCAGGAAGTGCTGCTCCTTCTTACACTCAGGAAGTGCTGCTCCTTCTTACACTCGGGAAGTGCTGCTCCTTCTTACACTCAGGAAGTGCTGCTCCTTCTTACACTCGGGAAGTGCTGCTCCTTCTTACACTCAGGAAGTGCTGCTCCTTCTTACACTCGGGAAGTGCTGCTCCTTCTTACACTCAGGAAGTGCTGCTCCTTCTTACACTCGGGAAGTGCTGCTCCTTCTTACACTCGGGAAGAGCTGCTCCTTCTTACACTCAGGAAGTGCTGCTCCTTCTTACACTCGGGAAGTGCTGCTCCTTCTTACACTCGGGAAGTGCTGCTCCTTCTTACACTCGGGAAGTGCTGCTCCTTCTTACACTCAGGAAGTGCTGCTCCTTCTTACACTCGGGAAGTGCTGCTCCTTCTTACACTCGGGAAGTGCTGCTCCTTCTTACACTCAGGAAGTGCTGCTCCTTCTTACACTCGGGAAGTGCTGCTCCTTCTTACACTCAGGAAGTGCTGCTCCTTCTTACACTCGGGAAGTGCTGCTCCTTCTTACACTCGGGAAGTGCTGCTCCTTCTTACACTCAGGAAGTGCTGCTCCTTCTTACACTCGGGAAGTGCTGCTCCTTCTTACACTCAGGAAGTGCTGCTCCTTCTTACACTCGGGAAGTGCTGCTCCTTCTTACACTCGGGAAGTGCTGCTCCTTCTTACACTCAG
Source organism: Cherax quadricarinatus (assembly GCF_038502225.1). Lineage (NCBI taxonomy): Eukaryota > Metazoa > Arthropoda > Malacostraca > Decapoda > Parastacidae > Cherax > Cherax quadricarinatus. Next base: position 8,178,890 of record NC_091379.1, read on the forward strand.
GAAGTGCTGCTCCTTCTTACACTCGGGAAGTGCTGCTCCTTCTTACACTCAGGAAGTGCTGCTCCTTCTTACACTCGGGAAGTGCTGCTCCTTCTTACACTCGGGAAGTGCTGCTCCTTCTTACACTCAGGAAGTGCTGCTCCTTCTTACACTCGGGAAGTGCTGCTCCTTCTTACACTCAGGAAGTGCTGCTCCTTCTTACACTCGGGAAGTGCTGCTCCTTCTTACACTCAGGAAGTGCTGCTCCTTCTTACACTCGGGAAGTGCTGCTCCTTCTTACACTCAGGAAGTGCTGCTCCTTCTTACACTCAGGAAGTGCTGCTCCTTCTTACACTCAAGAAGTGCTGCTCCTTCTTACACTCAGGAAGTGCTGCTCCTTCTTACACTCAGGAAGTGCTGCTCCTTCTTACACTCGGGAAGTGCTGCTCCTTCTTACACTCAGGAAGTGCTGCTCCTTCTTACACTCAGGAAGTGCTGCTCCTTCTTACACTCGGGAAGTGCTGCTCCTTCTTACACTCAGGAAGTGCTGCTCCTTCTTACACTCAGGAAGTGCTGCTCCTTCTTACACTCAAGAAGTGCTGCTCCTTCTTACACTCAGGAAGTGCTGCTCCTTCTTACACTCAGGAAGTGCTGCTCCTTCTTACACTCAGGAAGTGCTGCTCCTTCTTACACTCAAGAAGTGCTGCTCCTTCTTACACTCAGGAAGTGCTGCTCCTTCTTACACTCAGGAAGTGCTGCTCCTTCTTACACTCAGGAAGTGCTGCTCCTTCTTACACTCAGGAAGTGCTGCTCCTTCTTACACTCAGGAAGTGCTGCTCCTTCTTACACTCAGGAAGTGCTGCTCCTTACACTCAGGAAGTGCTGCTCCTTCTTACACTCAGGAAGTGCTGCTCCTTCTTACACTCAGGAAGTGCTGCTCCTTCTTACACTCAGGAAGTGCTGCTCCTTCATACACTCAGGAAGTGCTGCTCCTTCTTACACTCAGGAAGTGCTGCTCCTTCTTACACTCAGGAAGTGCTCTTTCTCCATCTTATCTTCAAGAAGAAATTTATAATGCTTCTTTCTTGCTGCCAGCACCTCACTTCTTTCTTGCTGCCAGCACCTCACTTCTTTCTTGCTGCCAGCACCTCACTTCTTTCTTGCTGCCAGCACCTCACTTCTTTCTTGCTGCCAGCAGCTCACTTCTTTCTTGCTGCCAGCACCTCACTTCTTTCTTGCTGCCAGCAGCTCACTTCTTTCTTGCTGCCAGCAGCTCACTTCTTTCTTGCTGCCAGCAGCTCACTTCTTTCTTGCTGCCAGCACCTCACTGCGCTACTATGCTGCCTCAGCCATGTATCTTGAGAGATGGTAATTCCCAGGTGATAGTAACTGCAGCTCTGCTGGGAGATGTAATTCCCAGGTGATAGTAACTGCAGCTCTGCTGGGAGATGTAATTCTCAGATGATAGTAACTGCAGCTCTGCTGGAAGATGTAATTCCCAGGTGATAGTAACTGCAGCTCTGCTGGGAGATGTAATTCCCAGGTGATAGTAACTGCAGCTCTGCTGGGAGATGTAATTCTCAGGTGATAGTAACTGCAGCTCTGCTGGAAGATGTAATTCCCAGGTGATAGTAACTGCAGCTCTGTTGGAAGATGTAATTCCCAGGTAATAGTAACTGCAGCTCTGCTGGGAGATGTAATTCCCAGGTGATAGTAACTGCAGCTCTGCTGGGAGATGTAATTCTCAGGTGATAGTAACTGCAGCTCTGCTGGAAGATGTAATTCCCAAGTGATAGTAACTGCAGCTCTGCTGGAAGATGTAATTCCCAGGTAATAGTAACTGCAGCTCTGCTGGGAGATGTAATTCTCAGGTGATAGTAACTGCAGCTCTGCTGGAAGATGTAATTCCCAGGTGATAGTAACTGCAGCTCTGCTGGGAGATGTAATTCCCAGGTGATAGTAACTGCAGCTCTGCTGGGAGATGTAATTCCCAGGTGATAGTAACTGCAGCTCTGCTGGAAGATGTAATTCTCAGGTGATAGTAACTGCAGCTCTGCTGGAAGATGTAATTCCCAGGTGATAGTAACTGCAGCTCTGCTGGGAGATGTAATTCCCAGGTGATAGTAACTGCAGCTCTGCTGGGAGATGTAATTCCCAGGTGATAGTAACTGCAGCTCTGCTGGAAGATGTAATTCCCAGGTGATAGTAACTGAAGCTCTGCTGGAAGATGTAATTCCCAGGTGATAGTAACAGAAGCTCTGCTGGAAGATGCAATTCCCAGGTGATAGTAACAGAAGCTCTGCTGGAAGATGCAATTCCCAGGTGATAGTAACAGAAGCTCTGCTGGAAGGAAACCTTTGAAGCTGTCACAGCTGATGAACCTTTAATGGAAGATTTCACGATATCCTCAATGTTTTACTGAAGTCTCCTAGCTCAGACTGACACTGCTGAAGTCTCCCAGCTCAGACTGACACTGCTGAAGTCTCCCAGCTCAGACTGACACTGCTGAAGTCTCCCAGCTCAGACTGACACTGCTGAAGTCTCCCAGCTCAGACTGACACATTTCAACACTATGTATGTGACTCATCCTGTGTGATACAATATGACAGATATATATATTATATTTTTTCCCACTGTGTAACTATCATATAGAGAACTGTAGCAGCACAGTGCTGGTGTTCCCACTGTGTAACTATATAGAATAGTGTAGCAGCGCAGTGCTGGTGTTCCCACTACGTAATTATCACATAAAATAGTGTAGTAACACACTGCTGGTGTTCCCACTGTGCAACTGTCACATAGAATAGCGTAGTAACACACTGCTGGTGTTCCCACTGTGTAACTATCACATAGAATAGTGTAGTAACACACTGCTGGTGTTCCCACTGTGTAACTGTCAAATAGAATAGTGTAGTAACACACTGCTGGTGTTCTCACTGTGTAACTGTCACATAGAATAGTGTAGTAACACACTGCTGGTGTTCCCACTGTGTAACTATCACATAGAATAGTGTAGTAACACTGCTGGTGTTCCCACTGTGTAACTGTCACATAGAATAGTGTAGTAACACACTGCTGGTGTTCTCACTGTGTAACTGTCACATAGAATAGTGTAGTAACACATTGCTGGTGTTCCCACTGTGTAACTGTCATATCGAATAGTGTAGTAACACACTGCTGGTGTTCCCACTGTGTAACTGTCACATAGAATAGTGTAGTAACACACTGCTGGTGTTCCCATTCTGTAACTGTCACATAGAATAGTGTAGTAACACACTGCTGGTGTTCCCACTGTGTAACTATCATATAGAAAAGTGTAGCAGCGCAGTACTGGTGTTCCCACTGTGTAACTATCATATAGAATAGTGTAGCAGCACAGTGCTGGTGTTCCCACTGTGTAACTATCATATAGAAAATTGTAGCAGCACAGTGCTGGTGTTCCCACTGTGTAACTATCATATAGAATAGTGTAGCAGCGCAGTGCTGGTGTTCCCACTACGTAATTATCACATAAAATAGTGTAGTAACACACTGCTGGTGTTCCCACTGTGTAACTGTCACATAGAGTAGTGTAGTAACACACTGCTGGTGTTCCCACTGTGCAACTGTCACATAGAATAGTGTAGTAACACACTGCTGGTGTTCCCACTGTTTAACTATCACATAGAATAGTGTAGTAACACACTGCTGGTGTTCCCACTGTGTAACTGTCACATAGAATAGTGTAGTAACACACTGCTGGTTTTCCCACTGTGTAACTGTCACATAGAATAGTGTAGTAACACACTGCTGGTGTTCCCATTGTGTAACTGTCACATAGAATAGTGTAGTAACACACTGCTGGTGTTCCCACTGTGTAACTGTCACATAGAATAGTGTAGTAACACACTGCTGGTGTTCCCACTGTGTAACTATCACATAGAATAGTGTAGTAACACACTGCTGGTGTTCCCACTGTGTAACTGTCACATAGAATAGTGTAGTAACACACTGCTGGTGTTCTCACTGTGTAACTATCACATAGAATAGTGTAGTAACACACTGCTGGTGTTCCCACTGTGTAACTGTCACATAGAATAGTGTAGTAACACACTGCTGGTATTTCCTCTTTTGGTGGATATAAAAGGGGAGCCTCCCCTCCCTTTACTCCCATAATGTTTACACTACACACCTCCCCCATCACCCCTCCCCATCCCCCCATCCTTCCACTCTTGACCACTGTTCATAATTAACAAACAACATTGTCCTCTGTTGTTAACATTGTATACAGTGCAAGTGTCAATGACCTCATTCTCCTCACTCATTATATTGTTTCATTCTACCTCTCTCTTGATGCTGCTCATATTATTAGGTATACCCAGAGTTATACCTTTTATTATGTATCCCCGAAGTTGTACCTATTAGGTATCCTTCATGTTATACCATTTATTAGGCATCTCCGAAGTTGTACCTTTTATTAGATTTTTCTTAAGTTGTACCTATTATTAGGTAGCCATGGAGTTATACCTATTATTAGGTATCCATGAAGTTATATCTATTATTAAGTATCCCCTGAGTTATACCTTCAATCAGTAGCCTGATTGTTTTTCTTGTTGATAGGCTCTTGTTGCTAACTTGAGCATGCCTCGTCCGATCGGCTTAACTGCTGCAGGTTGGTGTAGTGTAACTGTGGTAAGGTTGCTGCCAGTGCTGGCGTCTTAACTGCTGCAGGTTGGTGTAGTGTAACTGTGGTAAGGTTGCTGCCAGTGCTGGCGTCTTAACTGCTGCAGGTTGGTGTAGTGTAACTGTGGTAAGGTTGCTGCCAGTGCTGGCGTCTTAACTGCTGCAGGTTGGTGTAGTGTAACTGTGGTAAGGTTGCTGCCAGTGCTGGCGTGTTACCATACCTTCTGCTCAATGTTATTTACAATGTTTTACATCTTCGCCGAACTTTTTCCAATTGATAACTTGAGAAAGCCTCTTCTGATTGACCTGACATTTTCAACATTGGTTTATCCAGGTAAGGAGGAGGAGGTGAGATTGTTACTGAAGAAGGGGGGGTGAGATTGTTACTGAAGAAGGGGGGTGAGATTGTTACTGAAGAATGGGGGGTGAGATTGTTACTGAAGAAAGGGGGGTGAGATTGTTACTGAAGAAGGGGGGGTGAGATTGTTACTGAAGAAGGGGGGGTGAGATTGTTACTGAAGAATGGGGGGTGAGATTGTTACTGAAGAAGGGGGGGTGAGATTGTTACTGAAGAATGGGGGGTGAGATTGTTACTGAAGAAGGGGGGGTGAGATTGTTACTGAAGAAGGGGGGGTGAGATTGTTACTGAAGAAGGGGGGGTGAGATTGTTACTGAAGGGGGGGTGAGATTGTTACTGAAGAAGGGGGGTGAGATTGTTACTGAAGAATGGGGGGTGAGATTGTTACTGAAGAAGGAGGGGTGAGATTGTTACTGAAGAATGGGGGGTGAGATTGTTACTGAAGGGGAGGGTGAGATTGTTACTGAAGAATGGGGGGTGAGATTGTTACTGAAGAAGAGGAGGGTGAGATTGTTACTGAAGAATGGGGGGTGAGATTGTTACTGAAGAAGGGGGGGTGAGATTGTTACTGAAGAAGGGGGGGTGAGATTGTTACTGAAGAAGGGGGGGTGAGATTGTTACTGAAGAAGGGGGGTGAGATTGTTACTGAAGAATGGGGGTGAGATTGTTACTGAAGAAGGGGGGGGTAAGATTGTTACTGAAGAAGGGGGGGTGAGACTGTTATTGAAGAAGGGGGGTGAGATTGTTACTGAAGAAGGGGGGTGAGATTGTTACTGAAGAAGGGGGGGTGAGATTGTTACTGAAGAAGGGGAGGGTGAGATTGTTACTGAAGAAGGGTGAGATTGTTACTGAAGAAGGGGGGGTGAGATTGTTACTGAAGAAGGGGAGGGTGAGATTGTTACTGAAGAAGGGGAGAGGGTGAGATTGTTACTGAAGAAGGGGAGAGGGTGAGATTGTTACTGAAGAAGGGGGTGAGATTGTTACTGAACAAGGGGGGGTGAGATTGTTACTGAAGAAGGGGGGGTGAGATTGTTACTGAAGAAGGGGGGTGAGATTGTTACTGAAGAAGGGGGGGTGAGATTGTTACTGAAGAAGGGGGGTGAGATTGTTACTGGAGAAGGGGGGGTGAGATTGTTACTGAAGAAGGGGGGGTGAGATTATTACTGAAGTAGGGGGGGGTGAGATTGTTACTGAAGAAGGGTGAGATTGTTACTGAAGAAGGGGAGGGTGAGATTGTTACTGAAGAAGGGGAGGGTGAGATTGTTACTGAAGAAGGGGAGGGTGAGATTGTTACTGAATAAGGGTGAGATTGTTACTGAAGAAGGGGGGGGGAGATTGTTACTGAAGAAGGGTGAGATTGTTACTGAAGAAGGGGAGGGTGAGATTGTTACTGAAGAAGGGGAGGGTGAGATTGTTACTGAAGAAGGGTGAGATTGTTACTGAAGAAGGGGGGGTGAGATTGTTACTGAAGAAGGGGAGGGTGAGATTGTTACTGAAGAAGGGTGAGATTGTTACTGAAGAAGGGGGGGGTGAGATTGTTACTGAAGAAGGGGAGGGTGAGATTGTTACTGAAGAAGGGGAGGGTGAGATTGTTACTGAAGAAGGGGAGAGGGTGAGATTGTTACTGAAGAAGGGGGGTGAGATTGTTACTGAATAAGGGGGGGTTGAGATTGTTACTGAAGAAGGGGTGAGATTGTTACTGAAGAAGGGGGGGTGAGATTGTTACTGAAGAAGGGGGGTGAGATTGTTACTGAAGAAGGGGAGGGTGAGATTGTTACTGAAGAAGGGGGGGTGAGATTGTTACTGGAGAAGGGGTGAGATTGTTACTGAAGAAGGGGGGGTGAGATTGTTACTGAAGAAGGGGGGGTGAGATTGTTACTGAAGAAGGGTGAGATTGTTACTGAAGAAGGGGGGGTGAGATTGTTACTGAAGAAGGGGGGGTGAGATTGTTACTGAACAAGGGGGGTTGAGATTGTTACTGAAGGAGGGGGGGTGAGATTGTTACTGAAGAAGGGTGAGATTGTTACTGAAGAAGGGGGGGTGAGATTGTTACTGAAGAAGGGGGGGGTGAGATTGTTACTGAACAAGGGGGGTTGAGATTGTTACTGAAGAAGGGGGGGCGAGATTGTTACTGAAGAAGGGTGAGATTGTTACTGAAGAAGGGGAGGGTGAGATTGTTACTGAAGAAGGGGAGGGTGAGATTGTTACTGAAGAAGGGGAGGGTGAGATTGTTACTGAATAAGGGTGAGATTGTTACTGAAGAAGGGGGGGGAGATTGTTACTGAAGAAGGGTGAGATTGTTACTGAAGAAGGGGAGGGTGAGATTGTTACTGAAGAAGGGGAGGGTGAGATTGTTACTGAAGAAGGGTGAGATTGTTACTGAAGAAGGGGGGTGAGATTGTTACTGAAGAAGGGGAGGGTGAGATTGTTACTGAAGAAGGGTGAGATTGTTACTGAAGAAGGGGGGGGTGAGATTGTTACTGAAGAAGGGGAGGGTGAGATTGTTACTGAAGAAGGGGAGGGTGAGATTGTTACTGAAGAAGGGGAGAGGGTGAGATTGTTACTGAAGAAGGGGGGTGAGATTGTTACTGAATAAGGGGGGTTGAGATTGTTACTGAAGAAGGGGTGAGATTGTTACTGAAGAAGGGGGGGTGAGATTGTTACTGAAGAAGGGGGGTGAGATTGTTACTGAAGAAGGGGGGGGTGAGATTGTTACTGAAGAAGGGGGGGTGAGATTGTTACTGGAGAAGGGGTGAGATTGTTACTGAAGAAGGGGGGGTGAGATTGTTACTGAAGAAGGGGGGGTGAGATTGTTACTGAAGAAGGGTGAGATTGTTACTGAAGAAGGGGGGGTGAGATTGTTACTGAAGAAGGGGGGGTGAGATTGTTACTGAACAAGGGGGGTTGAGATTGTTACTGAAGAAGGGGGGGTGAGATTGTTACTGAAGAAGGGTGAGATTGTTACTGAAGAAGGGGGGGTGAGATTGTTACTGAAGAAGGGGGGGTGAGATTGTTACTGAACAAGGGGGGTTGAGATTGTTACTGAAGAAGGGGGGGTGAGATTGTTACTGAAGAAGGGTGAGATTGTTACTGAAGAAGGGGGGGTGAGATTGTTACTGAAGAAGGGGGGGTGAGATTGTTACTGAAGGGGGGGTGAAATTGTTACTGAAGAAGGGGGGGTGAAATTGTTACTGAAGAAGGGGGGGTGAGATTGGTACTGAAGAAGGGGGGGTGAGATTGTTACTGAAGAAAGGGGGGTGAGATTGTTACTGAAGAAGGGGGGGTGAGATTGTTACTGAAGAAGGGGGGGTGAGATTGTTACTGAAGAAGGGGGGTGAGATTGTACGCGCCAAATTGCCGATTTTATTTTTTAAAATGGTGAAAAATTGCTTGCCGTGAACTACCTTGAGAATGCCTCTTCGGATTGAGTTCAAACTTTAGTGGCTGATGCTACTGGTGGGCAGGATGGTACCCACTAAGTTTAATGTTTGTAAGTGAAGATTTGTAATAATGTTGGTAGAATTACCGACAATATGTAAAGTAAAAGGACATTTTATTGTGGCAACGTTTCGCTCTCCAGGAGCTTTATCAAGCCATTACAAACAATACATGGACACAGAGGGTATATATAGGCTCAGAGTGAGGTGCGATATTAGTGGTAGTAGTAGTAGTAGTAGTAATACAATATGGTAGAGCAATTAATTCGTACATGAGTAAAAGGATATAAAAGCTATTACTATTCGGTGTACAAAACCGAAATTCCACCAATCATCTCATGAAATTCAGAGACGCCCAATTAGTGATCAAAGAAACTAATTTCCGCAGACGCAAGTGCCTCGAATCAGCACTGATCGCTGTTTCGAATACAATTAAACAAAACAACGGCAGCTTCACCATCTCTGAAGTCTTAGCAAGAATCCTCCTGAAAACAGTAAACCCTGCCATCACGTAGTCTCTCCTGTTATACTACACAAAGCACAGAGAGTGAACACTGAAACAAGCTGCCTCTTTCCAGTCTATATTTGTCCAACCTATTTTTATGTTACCCAAGTAATAGCTTTTATATCCTTTTACTCTTGTACGAATTAATTGCTCTACCATATTGTATTACTACTACTACTACTACAACTTTTGTCACTACTACTACTACTACTACTACTACTACTACTACTAGTATCGCACCTCACTCTGAGCCTATATATACCCTCTGTGTCCATGTATTGTTTGTAATGGTTTGATAAAGCTCCTGGAGAGCGAAACGTTGCCACAATAAAATGTCACATTAGTTGCACTTGTGTCCTTTTACTTTACAAAGTGAAGATTTCCTGATTTTTTAAGATAATTAGGTTGGACTGCGAGCAATAACCGGAGAATGTTTCTTCTGATAGACTTCAAACTTTCAGCAGTGGTGGGGTTTGTCCAAGTGAAGGTTCACATTGATGTTTTGCTGCGTAAGTTATAATTTGTTAATTTTATTGAACAAATTTGTTTCTTATGGTTGTGTGGTTAACATAGTCAAGGTGAGGCAGTTATCTTGTGGGTGTGTGGTTAACATAGTCAAGGTGAGGCAGTTGTCTTATGGTTGTGTGGTTAATTTGGTCAAGGTTATTAGGGTGAGGTACCTATGGTTGAGTGGTTTCATGAGTCTCTCTCTCTCTCTCTCTCTCTCTCTCTCTCTCTCTCTCTCTCTCTCTCTCTCTCTCTCTCTCTCTCTCTCTCTCTCTCTCTCTCTCTCTCTCTCTCTCTTTCCTCCTTCGTCCCTCCCTCCCCCTCCTCTCTCATCTCTCTCTTTCTCAGTGTATTAGTTGATAGTATAATAAGTGTAGCTTCTGTAAAAAATGGATGAAGATTTACGTTGAGCAGATGAAGTAGACAATGCATGAGAGAGATGAATGTCATCTCAGGGAAATGAGTGTCACTGGTGTTATCTGCCATGGAATACCACCATTACGTCGCCGGACCTAACTGTTTGTGACTTCTTTCTTTGGGGGTACGTGAAGAGCACAGTTTACGTACCGCCACTACCTGCAACCCTGGAGGAGCTGAAAATTTCCATCACTGAAGCAGTTCACATGATAACACCAGATATGCTGCAGAGCGTCTGCACCGAACTGGACTATCATATCAATGTTTGCCGAGCAACCAGAGGGGCGCACATTGAGTGCCTTTAATGCTGCCCTATACCACATGAAACTGAATGAAATCCTGCATCTGAAGCTACTAACTGTGAAAGATTATTACAATAACTTTGCACGTTATACCTGTTTGAAATCAGGGAGTGTTTTTGTGGACACCCTGTATTGGTGGGTAAGTTGGTACAAGTGAAGTATGTAGGGGAGAGAGGTTGTGCGGTTAATATATTGGTGGGTAAGTGTATAGTAGAGGTGTGGTGATTATAACTGTTGTTGTGGTATGATGTAGTTCTGTTCTTTTCTGTGCTTGGTATTGTCTTCAGGGCACCACTGCATGCTCCTGTGGTCATACTGTGAGTTATATTGGTGTACTGGCTTCGTACTGTAGGTTATTATGGCGTACTGCGGTCGTACTTTGTACTGTAGGTTATTCTGGCGTACTGTGGTCGTACTAACTTCGTGCTGTGGGTTATCATGGCGTACTGTGGTCGTACTGCTTTCTACTGTGAGTTGTACTGGTGTATTGTGATACTGTGGGTTGTACCGATGTACTGTGGGTTGTACCTGTGTACTGTGGTGGTATTGTGAGTTGTACTGGGGTGGTACTGTGGGTTGTACTGTGTGGTACTTGGTACTGGGGTCACCACACTTCTATGGAATTCTCCCTGCATTTTTCACTTTCTCCTTTCTTAAGACAGGTGTGCAAGACAGTACTTTCTCCTCAGTTCTCTCACTCTTCCCTCTCTCTCCTCTCTCATTCTCTCTCTTTCTCGAGGTCATCTTTGTTTTATTAACCCACTTTTCAGAAGGTAATTTACATTAGCCTTTACTCCTACCTCCTTCCTGCCTTCCCTACCCCACTGTTCTCCCTATTTTCCCTTATTCCTATTAAGTCTTCTTCTTGCTTCTGTCCTCATATATAATCTTATCAACATCTTCTCATTTTCATACATGATATTCACATGTTCTCGTTCTCATACGTGATATTCACAACTTATTTTTCATTATATATATATATATATATATATATATATATATATATTCATATATATATATATATATATATATATATATATATATATATATATATATATATATATATATATATATGAATTTAAACTATGTAGGGGCATGAATGCAGGTTTATTCACTAGTAATATGTCATTAGGTTAGTCTAAGTTAGGTTAGGTTTAGGTTATGTGGGTCGTAATTAACCTGATCTAACGTAACCCTACCGAACCCATCCTAACCTAACTTGTCTTGGCCTAACCTAACTAGTACAAAACATTTTGACCCTTAATGCACTGGAAGTTAGTGTTCAAGTTGTTGAGCACTTATAAGTATAAGTTAGTGTTGAGCACTAAGAACTATCCATACACTTTGATCAACACCACGTATTGTCTCTGTGCTATCATCTGTCTTAAATCATCCATCTCTACATTTAATTCCCTGTTTACACTTTCTCACCCTGTTTCTCTTTTTCTCCCTCACATTCCCTACTCTCTGCCCTTCCCTTCCCTTCCCTTCCCTTCCCTTACACATTTTCCCTCTAATTCTTGCACTCTATTCCCTGACCCCTACCTCATACACCCCTGTTTAATGGTTTAATTGGGATATTTCTTGCATATATTAACTCTCTCCATTTTCTCTTTCATTTCACTCTGTTTCTCTTTCTCTCGCTTTCTCTCTCCCTTCCTCCCTCGTCACTCACCTTTAAACGATATCCTCACTGACACTGCTGAAGTCTCCCGGCTCAGGCTGACACTGCTGAAGTCTCCCAGCTCAGGCTGACACTGCTGAAGTCTCCCAGCTCAGGCTGACACTGCTGAAGTCTCCCAGCTCAGGCTGAGACTGCTGAAGTCTCCCAGCTCAGGCTGAGACTGCTGAAGTCTCCCAGCTCAGGCTGAGACTGCTGAAGTCTCCCAGGTCAGGCTGACACTGCTGAAGTCTCCCAGCTCAGACTGACACTGCTGAAGTCTCCCAGCTCAGGCTGAGACTGCTGAAGTCTCCCAGCTCAGGCTGACACTGCTGAAGTCTCCCAGCTCAGGCTGACACTGCTGAAGTCTCCCAGGTCAGGCTGACACTGCTGAAGTCTCCCAGCTCAGACTGACACTGCTGAAGTCTCCCAGCTCAGGCTGACACTGCTGAAGTCTCCCAGCTCAGGCTGACACTGCTGAAGTCTCACAACTCAGGCTGACACTGCTGAGTGTGGCAGCACTGCTGGTGTTCCCACTGTGTAACAGTCACATAGAATAGCGTAGCAACACTGCTGGTGTTCCCACTGTGTAACAGTCACATAGAATAGTGTAGCAACACTGCTGGTGTTCCCACTGTGTAACAGTCAGAGACAGTAGTGAAGCAACACTGCTAGTGTTCCCACTGTGTAACAGTCACATAGAATAGTGTAGCAACACTGCTGGTGTTCCCACTGTGTAACAGTCACATAGAATAGTGTAGCAACACTACTGGTGTTCCCACTGTGTAACAGTCACATAGAATAGTGTAGCAACACTACTGGTGTTCCCACTGTGTAACAGTCACATAGAATAGTGTAGCAACACTACTGGTGTTCCCACTGTGTAACAGTCACATAGAATAGTGTAGCAACACTACTGGTGTTCCCACTATGTAACTATCACACAGAATAGTGTAGCAACACTACTGGTGTTCCCACTATGTAACTATCACACAGAATAGTGTAGTAACACTACTGGTGTTCCCACTATGTAACTATCACACAGAATAGTGTAGTAACACTACTGGTGTTCCCACTATGTAACTATCACACAGAATAGTGTAGCAACACTACTGGTGTTCCCACTATGTAACTATCACACAGAATAGTGTAGCAACACTTACTGGTGTTCCCACTATGTAACTATCACATAGAATAGTGTAGCAACACTACTGGTGTTCCCACTATGTAACTATCACACAGAATAGTGTAGCAACACTACTGGTGTTCCCACTATGTAACTATCACATAGAATAGTATAGCAACACTACTGGTGTTCCCACTATGTAACTATCACATAGAATAGTGTAGCAACACTACTGGTGTTCCCACTATGTAACTATCACATAGAATAGTATAGCAACACTACTGGTGTTCCCACTATGTAACTATCACATAGAGTAGTGTAGCAACACTACTGTTCCCACTATGTAACTATCACATAGAATAGTATAGCAACACTACTGGTGTTCCCACTATGTAACTATCACATAGAATAGTGTAGCAGGACACTGATGATGTAGCCACTTTTGTTAAATTACCTCTTTTCTCTTGTGACATGTAGTGAGTGTGTTAGCCTGGCTGTAACACCCTGGCAAACTTACTTGTCACCTCCGCTATGGGAATACCTCACCTTCCCACACTCGGGTTAACTAGTGTGGGAATACCTCACCTTCCCACACTCGGGTAAACTAGTGTGGGAATACCTCAGCTTCCCACACTCGGGTTAACTAGTGTGGGAATACCTCAGCTTCCCACACTCGGGTTAACTAGTGTGGGAATACCTCAGCTTCCCACACTCGGGTTAACTAGTGTGGGAATACCTCAGCTTCCCACACTCGGGTTAACTAGTGTGGGAATACCTCAGCTTCCCACACTCGGGTTAACTAGTGTGGGAATACCTCAGCTTCCCACACTCGGGTTAACTAGTGTGGGAATACCTCAGCTTCCCACACTCGGGTTAACTAGTGTGGGAATACCTCAGCTTCCCACACTCGGGTTAACTAGTGTGGGATCGTCATCTTCCTGTATCATACATTGATGGTATCCAGTTGCCACGAGTTGCTGACTAAGACACACACATGCAGTATATGGGTAGCTTTATGGTAGATGTGTTTCCACTCTACAGTGAGCTTCTTCACTCAAATATAAAGGTGTCTTGTATTTTAAAGCAAGTGAAAGAAACGGAGAGGTATATTTCAAAGTGTTCAGGTCCTTATCCTTGATGGAAGTTGTACACAACACCTTCAGTCAAGGTTAAGGTACTGATCAGTTCTTCAAGATTAAGGGACTGATCGCCTGTTGATTCTTCAAGGTTGTGGGACTAAACATCTCAAAATTACTTCTACAATTCGACTAAACAAGTGTGTTGTGCAGGCGAAACTTTGCATTAGTAAAGATACCCAAGTGTTGCATATGTCTTATCTCCCTCCTGCAACTCTTGTTATGGGCAATAAAAGTGCACAATGTACAGTGTGCGCGCGTGTACATGCGCGCGTGTACATGCGCGCGTGTACATGCGCGTTGCAGAGTGCAAGGTCACCATAGGTGTGGCTTGGTAAACCTGAAGGTTCACACCTTCTAATTGTTTACACCATCAGACACAAAACTCTTCTGTAACTATCACCTGTAATGTGCTCGCTCACACCTAAGTTGTTACTGCTGCACTAATTACTATTTGTGGGTTAATGGTGAGGTTATGGTAGTGGTGGGTCAGATTGGTGATGGTGGGTGAGGCTGGTGGTGCTGGGTGAGGCTGGTGGTGGTGGGTGAAGCTGGTGGAGGTGGGTGAGGCTGGTGATGGTGGGTGAGGCTGGTGGTGCTGGGTGAGGCTGGTGGTGGTGGGTGACGCTGGTGGTGGTAGGTTAGGCTGGTGGTGGTGGGTGAGGCTGGTGGTGGTAGGTTAGGCTGGTGGTGGTGGGTTAGGCTGGTGGTGGTGGGTGAGGCTGGTGGTGGTGGGTGAGGCTGGTGGTGCTGGGTGAGGCTGGTGGTGGTGGGTGAGGCTGGTGGTGGTAGGTTAGGCTGGTGGTGGTGGGTGAGGCTGGTGGTGGTAGGTTAGGCTGGTGGTGGTGGGTGAGGCTGGTGGTGGTAGGTTAGGCTGGTGGTGGTGGGTGAGGCTGGTGGTGGTGGGTGAGGCTGGTGGTGGTAGGTTAGGCAGGTGGTGGTGGGTGAGGCTGGTGGTGGTAGGTTAGGCTGGTGGTGGTGGGTGAGGCTGGTGGTGGTAGGTTAGGCTGGTGGTGGTGGGTGAGGCTGGTGGTGGTGGGTGAGGCTGGTGGTGGTAGGTTAGGCAGGTGGTGGTGGGTGAGGCTGGTGGTGGTGGGTGAGGCTGGTGGTGGTAGGTGAGGCTGGTGGTGGTGGGTGAGGCTGGTGGTGGTGGGTGAGGCTAGTGGTGGTGGGTGAGGCTGGTGGTGGTAGGTTAGGCTGGTGGTGGTGGGTGAGGCTGGTGGTGATAGGTTAGGCTGGTGGTGGTGGGTGAGGCTGGTGGTGGTAGGTTAGGCTGGTGGTGGTGGGTGAGGCTGGTGGTGGTAGGTTAGGCTGGTGGTGGTGGGTGAGGCTGGTGGTGGTGGGTGAGGCTGGTGGTGGTGGGTGAGGCTGGTGGTGGTAGGTTAGGCTGGTGGTGGTAGGTTAGGCTGGTGGTGGTGGGTGAGGCTGGTGGTGATAGGTTAGGCTGGTGGTGGTGGGTGAGGCTGGTGGTGGTGGGTGAGGTAGGTGAGGCTGGTGGTGGTGGGTGAGGCTGGTGGTGGTAGGTTAGGCTGGTGGTGGTGGGTGAGGCTGGTGGTGGTGGGTGAGGCTGGTGGTGGTGGGTGAGGCTGGTGGTGGTAGGTTAGGCTGGTGGTGGTGGGTGAGGCTGGTGGTGGTAGGTTAGGCTGGTGGTGGTGGGTGAGGCTGGTGGTGGTAGGTTAGGCTGGTGGTGGTGGGTGAGGCTGGTGGTGGTGGGTGAGGCTGGTGGTGGTAGGTTAGGCTGGTGGTGGTGGGTGAGGCTGGTGGTGATAGGTTAGGCTGGTGGTGGTGGGTGAGGCTGGTGGTGGTAGGTTAGGCTGGTGGTGGTGGGTGAGGCTGGTGGTGGTAGGTTAGGCTGGTGGTGGTGGGTGAGGCTGGTGGTGGTAGGTTAGGCTGGTGGTGGTGGGTGAGGCTAGTGGTGGTAGGTAGGCTGGTGGTGGTGGGTAGGCTAGTGGTGGTGGGTGAGGCTGGTGGTGGTAGGAGGCTGGTGGTGGTTGGTGAGGCTGGTGGTGGTGGGTGAGGCTGGTGGTGGTGGGTGAGGCTGGTGGTGGTGGGTGAGGCTGGTGGTGGTGGGTGAGGCTGGTGGTGGTGGGTGAGGCTGGTGGTGGTGGGTGAGGCTGGTGGTGGTGGGTGAGGCTGGTGGTGGTGGGTGAGGCTGGTGGTGGTGGGTGAGGCTGGTGGTGGTGGGTGAGGCTGGTGGTAGTGGGTGAGGCTGAGGTGGTGGGGGGTGCGGCTGGTGGTGGTGGGTGAGGCTGGTGGTGGTGGGTGAGGCTGGTGGTGGTGGGTGAGGCTGGTGGTGGTGGGTGAGGCTGGTGGTGGTGGGTGAGGCTGGTGGTGGTGGGTGAGGCTGGCGGTGGTGGGTGAGGCTGGTGGTGGTGGGTGAGGCTGGTGGTGGTGGGTTAGGCTGGTGGTGGTAGGTTAGGCTGGTGGTGGTGGGTGAGGCTGGTGGTGGTGGGTGAGGCTGGTGGTGGTAGGTTAGGCTGGTGGTGGTGGGTGAGGCTGGTGGTGGTGGGTGAGGCTGGTGGTGGTGGGTGAGGCTGGTGGTGGTGGGTGAGGCTGGTGGTGGTGGGTGAGGCTGGTGGTGGTGGGTGAGGCTGGTGGTGGTGGGTGAGGCTGGTGGTGGTGGGTGAGGCTGGTGGTGGTGGGTGAGGCTGGTGGTGGTGGGTGAGGCTGGTGGTGGTGGGTGAGGCTGGTGGTGGTGGGTGAGGCTGGTGGTGGTGGGTGAGGCTGGTGGTGGTGGGTGAGGCTGGTGGTGGTGGGTGAGGCTGGTGGTGGTGGGTGAGGCTGGTGGTGGTGGGTGAGGCTGGTGGTGGTGGTTGTGATGATGGTGGTGGTGGGTGAGGCTGGTGGTGGTGGGTGAGGCTGGTGGTGGTGGGTGAGGCTGGTGGTGGTGGGTGAGGCTGGTGGTGGTGGGTGAGGCTGGTGGTGGTGGGTGAGGCTGGTGGTGGTAGGTTAGGCTGGTGGTGGTGGGTGAGGCTGGTGGTGGTAGGTTAGGCTGGTGGTGGTGGGTGAGGCTGGTGGTGGTGGTAGGCTGGTGGTGGTGGGTGAGGCTGGTGGTGGTGGGTGAGGCTGGTGGTGGTAGGTTAGGCTGGTGGTGGTGGGTGAGGCTGGTGGTGGTAGGTTAGGCTGGTGGTGGTGGGTGAGGCTGGTGGTGGTAGGTTAGGCTGGTGGTGGTGGGTGAGGCTGGTGGTGGTAGGTTAGGCTGGTGGTGGTGGGTGAGGCTAGTGGTGGTGGGTGAGGCTGGTGGTGGTAGGTTAGGCTGGTGGTGGTGGGTGGCTGGTGGTGGTAGGAGGCTGGTGGTGGTGGGTGAGGCTGGTGGTGGTAGGTGAGGCTGGTGGTGGTGGTGGTAGGTTAGGCTGGTGGTGGTGGGTGAGGCTGGTGGTGGTAGGTGAGGCTGGTGGTGGTGGGTGAGGCTGGTGGTGGTGGGTGAGGCTGGTGGTGGTAGGTGAGGCTGGTGGTGGTGGGGGAGGCGGGTGGTGGTGGGTGAGGCTGGTGGTGGTGGGTGAGGCTGGTGGTGGTGGGTGAGGCTGGTGGTGGTGGGTGAGGCTGGTGGTGGTGGGTGAGGCTGGTGGTGGTGGGTGAGGCTGGTGGTGGTGGGTGAGGCTGGTGGTGGTGGGTGAGGCTGGTGGTGGTGGGTGAGGCTGGTGGTGGTGGGTGAGGCTGGTGGTGGTGGGTGAGGCTGGTGGTGGTGGGTGAGGCTGGTGGTGGTGGGTGAGGCTGGTGGTGGTGGGTGAGGCTGGTGGTGGTGGGTGAGGCTGGTGGTGGTGGGTGAGGCTGGTGGTGGTGGGTGAGGCTGGTGGTGAGGTGTGGTGAGTGTGGTTGTGTTGGGTGAGGCTGGTGGTGGTGGGTGAGGCTGGTGGTGGTGGGTGAGGCTGGTGGTGGTGGGTGAGGCTGGTGGTGGGTGAGGCAAGGCTGGTGGTGGGTGAGGCAAGGCTGGTGGTGGGTGAGGCAAGACTGGTGGTGGGTGAGGCAAGGCTGGTGGTGGGTGAGGCAAGACTGGTGGTGGGTGAGGCAAGGCTGGTGGTGGGTGAGGCAAGGCTGGTGGTGGGTGAGGCAAGGCTGGTGGTGGGTGAGGCAAGACTGGTGGTGGGTGAGGCAAGGCTGGTGGTGGGTGAGGCTGGTGGTGGTGGGTGAGGCTGGTGGTGGTGGGTGCGGCTGGTGGTGGTGGGTGAGGCTGGTGGTGGTGGGTGAGGCTGGTGGTGGTGGGTGAGGCTGGTGGTGGTGGGTGAGGCTGGTGGTGGTGGGTGAGGCTGGTGGTGGTGGGTGAGGCTGGCGGTGGTGGGTGAGGCTGGTTATGGTGGGTGAGGCTGGTGGTGGTGGGTGAGGCTGGTGGTGGTGGGTGAGGCTGGTGGTGGTGGGTGAGGCTGGTGGTGGTGGGTGAGGCTGGTGGTGGTGGGTGAGGCTGGTGGTGGTGGGTGAGGCTGGTGGTGGTGGGTGAGGCTGGTGGTGGTGGGTGAGGCTGGTGGTGGTAGGTTAGGCTGGTGGTGGTGGGTGAGGCTGGTGGTGGTGGGTGAGGCTGGTGGTGGTGGGTGAGGCTGGTGGTGGTGGGTGAGGCTGGTGGTGGTGGGTGAGGCTGGTGGTGGTGGGTGAGGCTGGTGGTGGTGGGTGAGGCTGGTGGTGGTGGGTGAGGCTGGTGGTGGTGGGTGAGGCTGGTGGTGGTGGGTGAGGCTGGTGGTGGTGGGTGAGGCTGGTGGTGGTGGGTGAGGCTGGTGGTGGTGGGTGAGGCTGGTGAGGTGGTGGGTTAGGCTGGTGGTGGTGGGTGAGGCTGGTGGTGGTGGGTGAGGCTGGTGGTGGTGGGTGAGGCTGGTGGTGGTGGGTGAGGCTGGTGGTGGTGGGTGAGGCTGGTGGTGGTGGGTGAGGCTGGTGGTGGTGGGTGAGGCTGGTGGTGGTGGGTGAGGCTGGTGGTGGTGGGTGAGGCTGGTGGTGGTGGGTGAGGCTGGTGGTGGTGGGTGAGGCAAGGCTGGTGGTGGGTGAGGCAATGCTGGTGGTGGGTGAGGCTGGTGGTGGTGGGTGAGGCTGGTGGTGGTAGGTTAGGCTGGTGGTGGTAGGTTAGGCTGGTGGTGGTGGGTGAGGCTGGTGGTGGTGGGTGAGGCTGGTGGTGGTGGGTGAGGCTGGTGGTGGTGGGTGAGGCTGGTGGTGGTGGGTGAGGCTGGTGGTGGTGGGTGAGGCTGGTGGTGGTAGGTTAGGCTGGTGGTGGTGGGTGAGGCTGGTGGTGGTGGGTGAGGCTGGTGGTGGTGGGTGAGGCTGGTGGTGGTGGGTGAGGCTGGTGGTGGTGGGTGAGGCTGGTGGTGGTGGGTGTGTCTAGCAGTGAGAGTGTTGAAGGTGATATATGTGATTGTATACTAGCACACACCGTAGAGTGTTCAGTGCATCTTATGTACACTGAATCTGGTGTTAGTAGGTGATAACCTGGGTGGGGAGGAGCGTAGTGATGACCTGGGTGGGGAGGAGCGTAGTGATGACCTGGGTGGGGAGGAGCGTAGTGATGACCTGGGTGGGGAGGAGCGTAGTGATGACCTGGGTGGGGAGGAGCGTAGTGATAACCTGGGTGGGGAGGAGCGTAGTGATAACCTGGGTGGGGAGGAGCGTAGTGATGACCTGGGTGGGGAGGAGCGTAGTGATGACCTGGGTGGGGAGGAGCGTAGTGATAACCTGGGTGGGGAGGAGCGTAGTGATAACCTGGGTGGGGAGGAGCGTAGTGATGACCTGGGTGGGGAGGAGCGTAGTGATAACCTGGGTGGGGAGGAGCGTAGTGATAACCTGGGTGGGGAGGAGCGTAGTGATAACCTGGGTGGGGAGGAGCGTAGTGATGACCTGGGTGGGGAGGAGCGTAGTGATGACCTGGGTGGGGAGGAGCGTAGTGATGACCTGGGTGGGGAGGAGCGTAGTGATAACCTGGGTGGGGAGGAGCGTAGTGATAACCTGGGTGGGGAGGAGCGTAGTGATAACCTGGGTGGGGAGGAGCGTACTGATAACCTGGGTGGGGAGGAGCGTAGTGATAACCTGGGTGGGGAGGAGCGTAGTGATAACCTGGGTGGGGAGGAGCGTAGTGATAACCTGGGTGGGGAGGAGCGTAGTGATGACCTGGGTGGGGAGGAGCGTAGTGATGACCTAAGTGGGGAGGAGCGTAGTGATGACCTGGGTGGGGAGGAGCGTAGTGATGACCTGGGTGGGGAGGAGCGTAGTGATGACCTGGGTGGGGAGGAGCGTAGTGATGACCTGGGTGGGGAGGAGCGTAGTGATGACCTGGGTGGGGAGGAGCGTAGTGATAACCTGGGTGGGGAGGAGCGTAGTGATGACCTGGGTGGGGAGGAGCGTAGTGATGACCTGGGTGGGGAGGAGCGTAGTGATGACCTGGGTGGGGAGGAGCGTAGTGATAACCTGGGTGGGGAGGAGCGTAGTGATGACCTGGGTGGGGAGGAGCGTAGTGATGACCTGGGTGGGGAGGAGCGTAGTGATGACCTGGGTGGGGAGGAGCGTAGTGATGACCTGGGTGGGGAGGAGCGTAGTGATAACCTGGGTGGGGAGGAGCGTAGTGATGACCTGGGTGGGGAGGAGCGTAGTGATAACCTGGGTGGGGAGGAGCGTAGTGATGACCTGGGTGGGGAGGAGCGTAGTGATAACCTGGGTGGGGAGGAGCGTAGTGATAACCTGGGTGGGGAGGAGCGTAGTGATAACCTGGGTGGGGAGGAGCGTAGTGATAACCTGGGTGGGGAGGAGCGTAGTGATGACCTGGGTGGGGAGGAGCGTAGTGTAGTGATAACCTGGGTGGGGAGGAGCGTAGTGATGACCTGGGTGGGGAGGAGCGTAGTGATAACCTGGGTGGGGAGGAGCGTAGTGATAACCTGGGTGGGGAGGAGCGTAGTGATAACCTGGGTGGGGAGGAGCGTAGTGATAACCTGGGTGGGGAGGAGCGTAGTGATAACCTGGGTGGGGAGGAGCGTAGTGATAACCTGGGTGGGGAGGAGCGTAGTGATGACCTGGGTGGGGAGGAGCGTAGTGATGACCTGGGTGGGGAGGAGCGTAGTGATCACCTGGGTGGGGAGGAGCGTAGTGATGACCTGGGTGGGGAGGAGCGTAGTGATGACCTGGGTGGGGAGGAGCGTAGTGATGACCTGGGTGGGGAGGAGCGTAGGGATGACCTGGGTGGGGAGGAGCGTAGTGTAAGTGAGTGATAACCTGGGTGGGGAGGAGCGTAGTGATAACCTGGGTGGGGAGGAGCGTAGTGATGACCTGGGTGGGGAGGAGCGTAGTGAGAACCTGGGTGGGGAGGAGCGTAGTGATAACCTGGGTGGGGAGGAGCGTAGTGATGACCTGGGTGGGGAGGAGCGTAGTGATGACCTGGGTGGGGAGGAGCGTAGTGATGACCTGGGTGGGGAGGAGGAGGAGCGTAGTGATGACCTGGGTGGGGAGGAGCGTAGTGATGACCTGGGTGGGGAGGAGCGTAGTGATGACCTGGGTGGGGAGGAGCGTAGTGATGACCTGGGTGGGGAGGAGCGTAGTGATAACCTGGGTGGGGAGGAGCGTAGTGATGACCTGGGTGGGGAGGAGCGTAGTGATGACCTGGGTGGGGAGGAGCGTAGTGATGACCTGGGTGGGGAGGAGCGTAGTGATGACCTGGGTGGGGAGGAGCGTAGTGATGACCTGGGTGGGGAGGAGCGTAGTGATGACCTGGGTGGGGCGGAGCGTTGTGATGACCTGGGTGGGGAGGAGCGTAGTGATGACCTGGGTGGGGAGGAGCGTAGTGATAACCTGGGTGGGGAGGAGCGTAGTGATGACCTGGGTGGGGAGGAGCGTAGTGATGACCTGGGTGGGGAGGAGCGTAGTGATGACCTGGGTGGGGAGGAGCGTAGTGATGACCTGGGTGGGGAGGAGCGTAGTGATGACCTGGGTGGGGAGGAGCGTAGTGATGACCTGGGTGGGGAGGAGCGTAGTGATGACCTGGGTGGGGAGGAGCGTAGTGATGACCTGGGTGGGGAGGAGCGTAGTGATGACCTGGGTGGGGAGGAGCGTAGTGATGACCTGGGTGGGGAGGAGCGTAGTGATGACCTGGGTGGGGAGGAGCGTAGTGATGACCTGGGTGGGGAGGAGCGTAGTGATGACCTGGGTGGGGAGGAGCGTAGTGATGACCTGGGTGGGGAGGAGCGTAGTGATGACCTGGGTGGGGAGGAGCGTAGTGATGACCTGGGTGGGGAGGAGCGTAGTGATGACCTGGGTGGGGAGGAGCGTAGTGATGACCTGGGTGGGGAGGAGCGTAGTGATGACCTGGGTGGGGAGGAGCGTAGTGATGACCTGGGTGGGGAGGAGCGTAGTGATGACCTGGGTGGGGAGGAGCGTAGTGATGACCTGGGTGGGGAGGAGCGTAGTGATGACCTGGGTGGGGAGGAGCGTAGTGATGACCTGGGTGGGGAGGAGCGTAGTGATGACCTGGGTGGGGAGGAGCGTAGTGATGACCTGGGTGGGGAGGAGCGTAGTGATGACCTGGGTGGGGAGGAGCGTAGTGATGACCTGGGTGGGGAGGAGCGTAGTGATGACCTGGGTGGGGGGAGCGTAGTGCGTAGCGTGATGACCTGGGTGGGGAGGAGCGTAGTGATGACCTGGGTGGGGAGGAGCGTAGTGATGACCTGGGTGGGGAGGAGCGTAGTGCTGGGTGGGGAGGAGCGTAGTGATGACCTGGGTGGGGAGGAGCGTAGTGATGACCTGGGTGGGGAGGAGGGTAGTGATGACCTGGGTGGGCAGGAGCGTAGTGATACCTGGGTGGGGAGGAGCGTAGTGATGACCTGGGTGGGGAGGAGCGTAGTGATGACCTGGGTGGGGAGGAGCGTAGTGATGACCTGGGTGGGGAGGAGCGTAGTGATGACCTGGGTGGGGAGGAGCGTAGTGATGACCTGGGTGGGGAGGAGCGTAGTGATGACCTGGGTGGGGAGGAGCGTAGTGATACCTGGGTGGGGAGGAGCGATGACCTGGGTGGGGTGGAGCGTAGTGATGACCTGGGTGGGGAGGAGCGTAGTGATGACCTGGGTGGGGAGGAGCGTAGTGATGACCTGGGTGGGGAGGAGCGTAGTGATGACCTGGGTGGGGAGGAGAGTAGTGATACCTGGGTGGGGAGGAGCGTAGTGATGACCTGGGTGGGGAGGAGCGTAGTGATGACCTGGGTGGGGAGGAGCGTAGTGATGACCTGGGTGGGGAGGAGCGTAGTGATAACCTGGGTGGGGAGGAGCGTAGTGATGACCTGGGTGGGGAGGAGCGTAGTGATGACCTGGGTGGGGAGGAGCGTAGTGATGACCTGGGTGGGGAGGAGCGTAGTGATGACCTGGGTGGGGAGGAGCGTAGTGATGACCTGGGTGGGGAGGAGCGTAGTGATGACCTGGGTGGGGAGGAGCGTAGTGATAACCTGGGTGGGGAGGAGCGTAGTGATGACCTGGGTGGGGAGGAGCGTAGTGATAACCTGGGTGGGGAGGAGCGTAGTGATGACCTGGGTGGGGAGGAGCGTAGTGATGACCTGGGTGGGGAGGAGCGTAGTGATGACCTGGGTGGGGAGGAGCGTAGTGATAACCTGGGTGGGGAGGAGCGTAGTGATGACCTGGGTGGGGAGGAGCGTAGTGATGACCTGGGTGGGGAGGAGCGTAGTGATGACCTGGGTGGGGAGGAGCGTAGTGATGACCTGGGTGGGGAGGAGCGTAGTGATGACCTGGGTGGGGAGGAGCGTAGTGATAACCTGGGTGGGGAGGAGCGTAGTACCTGGGTGGGGAGGAGCGTAGTGACCTGGGTGACCTGGGTGGGGAGGAGCGTAGTGATAACCTGGGTGGGGAGGAGCGTAGTGATTACCTGGGTGGGGAGGAGCGTAGTGATGACCTGGGTGGGGAGGAGCGTAGTGATGACCTGGGTGGGGAGGAGCGTAGTGATGACCTGGGTGGGGAGGAGCGTAGTGATGACCTGGGTGGGGAGGAGCGTAGTGATAACCTGGGTGGGGAGGAGCGTAGTGATGACCTGGGTGGGGAGGAGCGTAGTGATGACCTGGGTGGGGAGGAGCGTACCTGGGTGGGGAGGAGCGTAGTGATAACCTGGGTGGGGAGGAGCGTAGTGATGACCTGGGTGGGGAGGAGCGTAGTGATGACCTGGGTGGGGAGGAGCGTAGTGATAACCTGGGTGGGGAGGAGCGTAGTGATGACCTGGGTGGGGAGGAGCGTAGTGATGACCTGGGTGGGGAGGAGCGTAGTGATGACCTGGGTGGGGAGGAGCGTAGTGATGACCTGGGTGGGGAGGAGCGTAGTGATCACCTGGGTGGGGAGGAGCGTAGTGATGACCTGGGTGGGGAGGAGCGTAGTGATTACCTGGGTGGGGAGGAGCGTAGTGATGACCTGGGTGGGGAGGAGCGTAGTGATGACCTGGGTGGGGAGGAGCGTAGTGATGACCTGGGTGGGGAGGAGCGTAGTGATAACCTGGGTGGGGAGGAGCGTAGTGATGACCTGGGTGGGGAGGAGCGTAGTGATGACCTGGGTGGGGAGGAGCGTAGTGATAACCTGGGTGGGGAGGAGCGTAGTGATAACCTGGGTGGGGAGGAGCGAAGTGAGAACCTGGGGGGGGAGGAGCGTAGTGATGACCTGGGTGGGGAGGAGCGTAGTGATGACCTGGGTGGGGAGGTGCGTAGTGATGACCTGGGTGGGGAGGAGCGTAGTGATGACCTGGGTGGGGAGGAGCGTAGTGATGATGACCTGGGTGGGGAGGAGCGTAGTGATGACCTGGGTGGGGAGGAGCGTAGTGATGACCTGGGTGGGGAGGAGCGTAGTGATAACCTGGGTGGGGAGGAGCGTAGTGATGACCTGGGTGGGGAGGAGCGTAGTGATGACCTGGGTGGGGAGGAGCGTAGTGATGACCTGGGTGGGGAGGAGCGTAGTGATGACCTGGGTGGGGAGGAGCGTAGTGATAACCTGGGTGGGGAGGAGCGTAGTGATGACCTGGGTGGGGAGGAGCGTAGTGATGACCTGGGTGGGGAGGAGCGTAGTGATGACCTGGGTGGGGAGGAGCGTAGTGATGACCTGGGTGGGGAGGAGCGTAGTGACCTGGGTGGGGAGGAGCGTAGTGATGACCTGGGTGGGGAGGAGCGTAGTGATGACCTGGGTGGGGAGGAGCGTAGTGATGACCTGGGTGGGGAGGAGCGTAGTGATGACCTGGGTGGGGAGGAGCGTAGTGATGACCTGGGTGGGGAGGAGCGTAGTGATAGTGGGGAGGAGCGTAGTGACCTGGGTGGGGAGGAGCGTAGTGATGACCTGGGTGGGGAGGAGCGTAGTGATGACCTGGGTGGGGAGGAGCGTAGTGATGACCTGGGTGAGTGACCTGGGTGGGGAGGAGCGTAGTGATGGGGAGGACCTGGGTGGGGAGGAGCGTAGTGATGACCTGGGTGGGGAGGAGCGTAGTGATCACCTGGGTGGGGAGGAGCGTAGTGATGACCTGGGTGGGGAGGAGCGTAGTGATACCTGGGTGGGGAGGAGCGTAGTGATGACCTGGGTGGGGAGGAGCGTAGTGATAACCTGGGTGGGGAGGAGCGTAGTGATGACCTGGGTGGGGAGGAGCGTAGTGATAACCTGGGTGGGGAGGAGCGTAGTGATGACCTGGGTGGGGAGGAGCGTAGTGATGACCTGGGTGGGGAGGAGCGTAGTGATGACCTGGGTGGGGAGGAGCGTAGTGATGACCTGGGTGGGGAGGAGCGTAGTGATGACCTGGGTGGGGAGGAGCGTAGTGATGACCTGGGTGGGGAGGAGCGTAGTGATGACCTGGGTGGGGAGGAGCGTAGTGATGACCTGGGTGGGGAGGAGCGTAGTGATGACCTGGGTGGGGAGGAGCGTAGTGATGACCTGGGTGGGGAGGAGCGTAGTGATGACCTGGGTGGGGAGGAGCGTAGTGATGACCTGGGTGGGGAGGAGCGTAGTGATGACCTGGGTGGGGAGGAGCGTAGTGATGACCTGGGTGGGGAGGAGCGTAGTGATAACCTGGGTGGGGAGGAGCGTACTGATGACCTGGGTGGGGAGGAGCGTAGTGATGACCTGGGTGGGGAGGAGCGTAGTGATGACCTGGGTGGGGAGGAGCGTAGTGATGACCTGGGTGGGGAGGAGCGTAGTGATAACCTGGGTGGGGAGGAGCGTACTGATGACCTGGGTGGGGAGGAGCGTAGTGATGACCTGGGTGGGGAGGAGCGTAGTGATGACCTGGGTGGGGAGGAGCGTAGTGATGACCTGGGTGGGGAGGAGCGTAGTGATGACCTGGGTGGGGAGGAGCGTAGTGATGACCTGGGTGGGGAGGAGCGTAGTGATGACCTGGGTGGGGAGGAGCGTAGTGATGACCTGGGTGGGGAGGAGCGTAGTGATGACCTGGGTGGGGAGGAGCGTAGTGAGGACCTGGGTGGGGAGGAGCGTAGTGATGACCTGGGTGGGGAGGAGCGTAGTGATGACCTGGGTGGGGAGGAGCGTAGTGATGACCTGGGTGGGGAGGAGCGTAGTGATAGTGATGATGACCTGGGTGGGGAGGAGCGTAGTGATGACCTGGGTGGGGAGGAGCGTAGTGATAACCTGGGTGGGGAGGAGCGTAGTGATGACCTGGGTGGGGAGGAGCGTAGTGATGACCTGGGTGGGGAGGAGCGTAGTGATGACCTGGGTGGGGAGGAGCGTAGTGATAACCTGGGTGGGGAGGAGCGTAGTGATGACCTGGGTGGGGAGGAGCGTAGTGATACCTGGGTGGGGAGGAGCGTAGTGACCTGGGTGGGGAGGAGCGTAGTGATGACCTGGGTGGGGAGGAGCGTAGTGAGGGTGTAGTGATGACCTGGGTGGGGAGGAGCGTAGTGATAACCTGGGTGGGGAGGAGCGTAGTGATGACCTGGGTGTGGAGGAGCGTAGTGATGACCTGGGTGGGGAGGAGCGTAGTGATGACCTGGGTGGGGAGGAGCGTAGTGATGACCTGGGTGGGGAGGAGCGTAGTGATGACCTGGGTGGGGAGGGTGTAGTGATGACCTGGGTGGGGAGGAACGTAGTGATAACCTGGGTGGGGCGGAGCGTAGTGCTGCCCTGGGTGGGGAGGAGCGTAGTGATGACCTGGGTGGGGAGGAGCGTAGTGATGACCTGGGTGGGGAGGAGCGTAGTGATAACCTGGGTGGGGAGGAGCGTAGTGATGACCTGGGTGGGGAGGAGCGTAGTGATGACCTGGGTGGGGAGGAGCGTAGTGATGACCTGGGTGGGTAGGAGCGTAGTGATGACCTGGGTGGGGAGGAGCGTAGTGATGACCTGGGTGGGGAGGAGCGTAGTGATGACCTGGGTGGGGAGGAGCGTAGTGATGGGGAGGAGCGTAGTGATAACCTGGGTGGGGAGGAGCGTAGTGATGACCTGGGTGGGGAGGAGCGTAGTGATGACCTGGGTGGGGAGGAGCGTAGTGATGACCTGGGTGGGGAGGAGCGTAGTGATAACCTGGGTGGGGAGGAGCGTAGTGATGACCTGGGTGGGGAGGAGCGTAGTGATAACCTGGGTGGGGAGGAGCGTAGTGATGACCTGGGTGGGGAGGAGCGTAGTGATGACCTGGGTGGGGAGGAGCGTAGTGATAACCTGGGTGGGGAGGAGCGTAGTGATGACCTGGGTGGGGAGGAGCGTAGTGATAACCTGGGTGGGGAGGAGCGTAGTGATGACCTGGGTGGGGAGGAGCGTAGTGATGACCTGGGTGGGGAGGAGCGTAGTGATGACCTGGGTGGGGAGGAGCATAGTGATAACCTGGGTGGGGAGGAGCGTAGTGATGACCTGGGTGGGGAGGAGTGTAGTGATGACCTGGGTGGGGAGGAGCGTAGTGATAACCTGGGTGGGGAGGAGCGTAGTGATGACCTGGGTGGGGAGGAGCGTAGTGATGACCTGGGTGGGGAGGAGCGTAGTGATGACCTGGGTGGGGAGGAGCGTAGTGAAAACCTGGGTGGGGAGGAGGGTAGTGATGACCTGGGTGGGGAGGAGCGTAGTGATGACCTGGGTGGGGAGGAGCGTAGTGATGACCTGGGTGGGGAGGAGCGTAGTGATAACCTGGGTGGGGAGGAGCGTAGTGATAACCTGGGTGGGGAGGAGTGTAGTGATGACCTGGGTGGGGAGGAGCGTAGTGATAACCTGGGTGGGGAGGAGCGTAGTGATGACCTGGGTGGGGAGGAGCGTAGTGATGACCTGGGTGGGGAGGAGCATAGTGATGACCTGGGTGGGGAGGAGCGTAGTGATGACCTGGGTGGGGAGGAGCGTAGTGATAACCTGGGTGGGGAGGAGCGTAGTGATAACCTGGGTGGGGAGGAGCGTAGTGATAACCTGGGTGGGGAGGAGCGTAGTGATGACCTGGGTGGGGAGGAGCGTAGTGATAACCTGGGTGGGGAGGAGCATAGTGATAACCTGGGTGGGGAGGAGCGTAGTGATAACCTGGGTGGGGAGGAGCGTAGTGATGACCTGGGTGGGGAGGAGCGTAGTGATAACCTGGGTGGGGAGGAGCGTAGTGATAACCTGGGTGGGGAGGTATCATGTGGGAGTTCGATACGTGGATTAGGGTAGAAATACTCACGTAGGCTGTTATACGTATAATTGCTGTTATGTGGAGAATGCCCGCCAGACGTACCTATCTCCTTGCTTCCACTCGTAACACTCGCTAGGCGGCTGGCCAGTACCCCGCAGTGGGTGTTTTGAAATAGTGTCAGCTCAGCACAATATGAAGACGTGACTCAAGACGGTTGGTCGTGAGTCAACGGACACTGGTTACTGGTAACTGGTTACTACGTTACTACTACTGAGATTACTGGTAACTGGTTACTACGTTACTACTACTGAGAGCTCGGCGACGCTAACGTATGTCGTCCCGACATACAACTAATACAAACTAGAGATGGCAGGTATACGGCTTGGGCTGATTCTATACAATGTCAAAGTACACAACATGAACATTATAGATACATAAGTAGAACATTGGAATGAAAGCTTACGTAACTGAAACTGTAATGTAATACAAGGTATACTATAGTACAACTTAAAACTCAACAAATGAACAACGAACTCAACATTGAGATTACAAGTGATAAAAACAAAAATTTTGATCGATCGATCTGTATTCGTGTGATCTACGGATTCTGAGGAAGGAATATATACAAAGAAAGAGTGTTTAACAGAAAGGCAGATTCGGTGCACGCAAATCTAGACTGTTAACTCTCAGAATGCGGAGAGAACATGAACACAAAAAAAAAATTCTTGAATACTGATAAGTTGATACTGTAATTATTCATCTATACAGGTTATTTACATTTAACCCCAACTCTGCTAGGGTAAGATTGGCATATGCAGAATGGGTATCATCTCTGGGAGGATCAAACTCTGTAGCATTGGCTAACTCATGCTGCATTTGAGGCAAATCTGAATTGGAAGTTACAAATGATACTTGAGGATTTCTCAATACCTGTCGTGTACGTAGGGAATAACGACATTCAGGTTGATCGTCTGACTGAGTATCAGAGGAAGAGAGTACAGGATCAGGAGGATTGTCAGAGTCTGTCACATTAGTCTGGGTTGGAGCATCATTATCATCACATACTAACTTCATATGATCCAAATGCGATTCTTTATACTGACCAGTACTAATCTCTCTAACCTTATACTTATTTCCAGTGATATGTTCAACTACTCGATAAGGACCAACAAACCTTTGATCAAGCTTTGGCATAGCAGACGTTTTGTTAAAATTAGTCAGCATAACTCTCGAACCTACTTTGATTTTGGATGGCTTTACTCGAGTATTTGCGACTCTTGTGAATTCAGCTGTTGATTTATGAAGTGTTTCACGGATTCTTCTAAAAACACTTTGAGCTAAGCTGGTACGAGTTGCTACGAAATCATCAGGGTTGTAATTTGGTTTCGGATTAGAATACAACAACTCATAAGGCAAACGTTTATCTACACCATACAATGCATAATGTGGAGTGTCACCTATAGAAACATTGTAAGCAGAATTTATAGCACACTGCACATCAGGTATAACTTCATCCCAAGTTTCACTGTTGGGATTGATAGTGGCTCTCAAGACATCAAGTACTTTCTTATTGGTTCGTTCCGCTAACCCATTGCTGGCAGGATGATGAGGAACAATGGTGGATTTAGTGATCTTGTACAAGGTACACAATTTTTCAAGAATTTCATTACAGAATTCACCTCCATTATCTGTTACTAGGGACTTAGGGGTGGTATGCCTGCAGATAATGCGTTCTTTAAACGCTTTAGCTACTGTCTCGGCAGTCTTATCTGCAATAGGAACTAACTCGCAATATCTGGTGAAATGGTCTACCATAACACACAGATGTTTGTTACCTTGGAGGGAACATCGGAAATTAGTTAACAAATCTAGCGCAACTCTTTCCCAAGGTTCGCTAGTAGTTGGATACACTTGGATTGGATTAGGACCATTAGCATTGCCTTTATGTTGCATGCAGACACTACATTTCCTAACATACTCAGAAATATCAGTTGCCATACGAGGCCAAAAGTATTTCAATCTGGCTTGTTTTACTGAACGATCCATACCAGGGTGTGCAACACCTGGTACATCGTGAACTAGCTGTAAGGCTACATTCACTAGTGACTGTGGAATTACTAACTGGTATACTCTTCTGCTAGGAGTACCCAACTCGGCTGTTCGATACAGTAATTCGTGGTTCATGAGAAAGTCACTGATGGTGCTGGTGGCTTCACAGTCAGAATGATCTTCCTGGAGCAGGAATCGAATCACACCAGACCACATGGGATCGGTTCTTTCTTACTGGAAGGAATGAACAAACTCGGAGGAGTGGATGACTCCCCCCGGTTGAAAAAAAAAAAATTAACGCTATAACACGCAATATGAGCAAGGGAGAACGAATCTACTATCTCAAACTACAAGCACAGGAGAAAAGAAATGAACACGGTGAACAATGCTGATATTCTGAGTCGCACACAGTGACATGAGGTATCAGCTATAAACTTCACTTGCAAACATTAACAACATGGAAGTTACTCGAGAAATAACTTCTTACAATGCACTGATTACTGTCAACTAGGATGGGATCACAATCTGAAACACAAGGGACAACAACAACACTCAAGTGAGCACACTAGCCACAGAAACGTCTTTCTGCAATGGCTGGTGGCATCAGCAAGAGATGGCATAACTCGTTGCAAGTAAAGTTCTTCTCAAAGCGTCCCCTGGGAAGGAACGAATACTTGAACAAGTCGCCATCGCAAGGATAGTCGCACTATCCTGCGTGCACGATATTGTGGCTGGAGTCCAGACAGGAGTGACAGCATTACTAGTGCCTGACCGCTCGGCTACGTTAATAAGTAATTCACGGATCTATAGGAACTTAATCTGAACTTCACATTTCGCAGCACTTTAACAAATCTCAGATACAAGCTGTGAGAACAAACACATTGCTCAAGGGCTAGGTATTGTCTTTCAGTCAGTAAGGGAATGTTGGTACTGTAGACTGATTCATATTGACTTTGACAGGCATGATACACTAAGTGAACATTCAAAAGTGACTGGGACATGACCGCAAACCATGCTTCAAGACTATGTACATGGCCATTGAATAAAGGTAACGCATCAAGGGAATCACGAGTATAACTATAATATCTCGGTGTCTGAGTCGGTCTGTCAGTCGGTAAGGAACTGTGAGGACTGATGACAGGACCAGCAGTAGTAGCCTGAGAGGTCTGAGTGTCGACATTCACTAAAGTATCACTTGACGGTATGTGAGACATAATGGCAAAGTAGCACGAGAACAAATAAGGCAAAAATAATGAACAATAAAAATGATATAAAATTCTAGAATTGAAATGAAAAGATATACAACTAATTCTGCAGAATAATGTTTAAATACACTGCAAGAGGAATGAAAACTCAATTTAAAGGACTATTGACCAAGAGAAAAAAAAAAATTTACATTGAAATATACAAGTAAAAATATTACTGGTGACTGAATTAAATGCAAAATGAGCTGTCTTTACTCTTGCTAATAAAGAAATTAATTAATTAAAATTTTAAATCAATGTGAAAGTGTAAAATAAAATTATTAAATTGTTAACTGGGAAATTTTAAATATTTTCTAAGAATGCATAGACAAAACTAAAATATAATTCACAAGATATCAATAAAAGAAAATAATTCACTGCAGAACAAGTTCAAAAATAATTCACTTCAGAACAAGTGCAACAAAATAAAGTATAGAAATAATCACTGCAGTAATACAGTGTCACTGGGAAAACTCAGGTAAAATAATGAATTAAAATTATGAAGATCAAAAAATTAAACTGATTGAACACTTTAACTCTTAATTGTAAATTAGACAAAACAATTTACTCAAACAGAGTAAGAAAAACACTTTACGTTAAAAGTAATTGAAATTACATCAAGAGTGAATTTGTTCAAGAATATAAAAATATGAAAAAAAAAATTAAAACACAGGTACAAAACAGGGAATATAACACTTACAGTGACGGAGCACACTTCTTAAATTAATATTCTTACAACAAAATCCTGCTGTGACTGATACAACAAAAATCTTGCTGTGACTGATACGACAAAAATTTGCTGGCAAAATTAATGGTACACAGTCTGCGAAAAAAATTAGAGAAATGAGACACTGTTGGCATACGAAAAAAATGACACACATAGAAATAAATGGAAAATGTGGTATACTGGGGTGAATATCACTGCATGAAATACAATGATATACTGAGAATACAACGCTGAAAGAATACAATAAAAAAAAATGAATCACTTCACACAGGTGACTGACTGGTACACTACACAATAATACTTACGACAGACGAATAGCATAAAGAAAAACACAGCAGAATAATATAAGATAAGTGAAAACACTGAAAAAATATTCTAAAAATACTGAGTCAAAGAAAATACTGCGTTTACACTGAAAAACACAAGGTTTAGAGTACACAAACAATTTACTATAAATGTCTCACACACGCAAATGTCTTTAAATGCAAGAAAAATGTCTCAAGAAATTATCACTGAAGTCGGGAGTAGGAGACGGACGGTGAGTACTGGTGGGGGGGCGGGTGTCTGGTGTCCCGCGCGGTGATGGCTGACGTCACCTACATTCACTGTTGTCGTGAAGAAATGTGCGTTCTAGACGAACTCACATAACTGGCTTTATCGGTGGCACCAGCTACAATCTCTTGACCAATTATGTGAGCCAAAACAGTACTAGGACCCGGTACAAGGGTGCAAACAACCACAGGTAGAAGAGTGGATGGCTGGTGGGAGAGAGTGGGGGGTGTGACTCTCGCTGGGGTACTGCCGCGCACCCCGGGAGGTGGAGGAGAGGTGGGGGAGAAGACTCCCTGGCGGACGCGCTCACTCCACTACCCACGAGATGACGAACAACCCACTCTATGCCACAGGAATGGTAAAAACCACTCTTAGCATCCAACAGGAAGCACAAAGCGATATAAACAACACTGCAGAGGAACTTGGCTTACTTCTTACTGCGTGGCTTACTTCTCTCTCTCAGCTGGGTTAGAAGCTGGGTTGGCTGACTGGCTTACCCCACGAGAATGGATGACTGGAAGACGTGTAACGATGCACAAAGCACGGAGGAGCAGTTGGATGACAGGAGACAGGCTGGATGATAGGCTGACTGGCGTTCACTTCCACAGTCTGGCTTACTGACTGGCTTAATTGCAAAATCCGGGTCAACCCCTCGGAGATTGAAGCAATTAGCACACGAACTAAGCCAGGAAGCTTGAAACGGCTGCAACAGGCTTGCAGGCTGAAGCTGTGAGGGTATAAGCTGCTGGCTCGAGGTGGTGCGGATGGGTAGTGGCTGGTGGGTGTGAGGGGAGGGCATTCACCGTTGACCCTGCCGGCTACTCACAACAGTCTTCAAACGCCTTGAATTACCCTTAAAAACGTAAATCCACGCTCCACACCGCTGTACACCATTTATCATGTGGGAGTTCGATACGTGGATTAGGGTAGAAATACTCACGTAGGCTGTTATACGTATAATTGCTGTTATGTGGAGAATGCCCGCCAGACGTACCTATCTCCTTGCTTCCACTCGTAACACTCGCTAGGCGGCTGGCCAGTACCCCGCAGTGGGTGTTTTGAAATAGTGTCAGCTCAGCACAATATGAAGACGTGACTCAAGACGGTTGGTCGTGAGTCAACGGACACTGGTTACTGGTAACTGGTTACTACGTTACTACTACTGAGATTACTGGTAACTGGTTACTACGTTACTACTACTGAGAGAGGAGCGTAGTGATAACCTGGGTGGGGAGGAGCGTAGTGATAACCTGGGTGGGGAGGAGCGTAGTGATAACCTGGGTGGGGAGGAGCGTAGTGATGACCTGGGTGGGGAGGAGCGTAGTGATGACCTGGGTGGGGAGGAGCGTAGTGATGACCTGGGTGGGGAGGAGCGTAGTGATAACCTGGGTGGGGAGGAGCGTAGTGATAACCTGGGTGGGGAGGAGCGTAGTGATAACCTGGGTGGGGAGGAGCGTAGTGATGACCTGGGTGGGGAGGAGCGTAGTGATAACCTGGGTGGGGAGGAGCGTAGTGATAACCTGGGTGGGGAGGAGCGTAGTGATAACCTGGGTGGGGAGGAGCGTAGTGATGACCTGGGTGGGGAGGAGCGTAGTGATAACCTGGGTGGGGAGGAGCGTAGTGATAACCTGGGTGGGGAGGAGCGTAGTGATAACCTGGGTGGGGAGGAGCGTAGTGATGACCTGGGTGGGGAGGAGCGTAGTGATAACCTGGGTGGGGAGGAGCGTAGTGATAACCTGGGTGGGGAGGAGCGTAGTGATAACCTGGGTGGGGAGGAGCGTAGTGATAACCTGGGTGGGGAGGAGCGTAGTGATGACCTGGGTGGGGAGGAGCGTAGTGATGACCTGGGTGGGGAGGAGCGTAGTGATGACCTGGGTGGGGAGGAGCGTAGTGATAACCTGGGTGGGGAGGAGCATAGTGATAACCTGGGTGGGGAGGAGCGTAGTGATAACCTGGGTGGGGAGGAGCGTAGTGATGACCTGGGTGGGGAGGAGCGTAGTGATAACCTGGGTGGGGAGGAGCGTAGTGATAACCTGGGTGGGGAGGAGCGTAGTGATAACCTGGGTGGGGAGGAGCGTAGTGATGACCTGGGTGGGGAGGAGCGTAGTGATGACCTGGGTGGGGAGGAGCGTAGTGATGACCTGGGTGGGGAGGAGCGTAGTGATGACCTGGGTGGGGAGGAGCGTAGTGATGACCTGGGTGGGGAGGAGCGTAGTGAGGACCTGGGTGGGGAGGAGCGTAGTGATAACCTGGGTGGGGAGGAGCGTAGTGATAACCTGGGTGGGGAGGAGCGTAGTGATAACCTGGGTGGGGAGGAGCGTAGTGATGACCTGGGTGGGGAGGAGCGTAGTGATGACCTGGGTGGGGAGGAGCGTAGTGATGACCTGGGTGGGGAGGAGCGTAGTGATGACCTGGGTGGGGAGGAGCGTAGTGATGACCTGGGTGGGGAGGAGCGTAGTGATAACCTGGGTGGGGAGGAGCGTAGTGATGACCTGGGTGGGGAGGAGCGTAGTGATAACCTGGGTGGGGAGGACCGTAGTGATAACCTGGGTGGGGAGGAGCGTAGTGATGACCTGGGTGGGGAGGAGCGTAGTGATGACCTGGGTGGGGAGGAGCGTAGTGATGACCTGGGTGGGGAGGAGCGTAGTGATGACCTGGGTGGGGAGGAGCGTAGTGATGACCTGGGTGGGGAGGAGCGTAGTGATGACCTGGGTGGGGAGGAGCGTAGTGATGACCTGGGTGGGGAGGAGCGTAGTGATGACCTGGATGGGGAGGAGCGTAGTGATGACCTGGGTGGGGAGGAGCGTAGTGATGACCTGGGTGGGGAGGAGCGTAGTGATAACCTGGGTGGGGAGGAGCGTAGTGATGACCTGGGTGGGGAGGAGCGTAGTGATGACCTGGGTGGGGAGGAGCGTAGTGATGACCTGGGTGGGGAGGAGCGTAGTGATGACCTGGGTGGGGAGGAGCGTAGTGATGACCTGGGTGGGGAGGAGCGTAGTGATGACCTGGGTGGGGAGGAGCGTAGTGATGACCTGGGTGGGGAGGAGCGTAGTGATGACCTGGGTGGGGAGGAGCGTAGTGACCTGGGTGGGGAGGAGCGTAGTGATGACCTGGGTGGGGAGGAGCGTAGGGATGACCTGGGTGGGGAGGAGCGTAGTGATGACCTGGGTGGGGAGGAGCGTAGTGATGACCTGGGGGGGGCGGAGGTAGTGATGACCTGGGTGGGGAGGAGCGTAGTGATGACCTGGGTGGGGAGGAGCGTAGTGATGACCTGGGTGGGGAGGAGCGTAGTGATGACCTGGGTGGGGAGGAGTGTAGTGATGACCTGGGTGGGGAGGAGCGTAGTGATGACCTGGGTGGGGAGGAGCGTAGTGATGACCTGGGTGGGGAGGAGTGTAGTGATGACCTGGGTGGGGAGGAGTGTAGTGATGACCTGGGTGGGGAGGAGTGTAGTGATGATCTGGGTGGGGAGGAGCGTAGTGATGACCTGGGTGGGGAGGAGTGTAGTGATGACCTGGGTGGGGAGGAGCGTAGTGATGACCTGGGTGGGGAGGAGTGTAGTGATGACCTGGGTGGGGAGGAGTGTAGTGATGACCTGGGTGGGGAGGAGCGTAGTGATGACCTGGGTGGGGAGGAGCGTAGTGATGACCTGGGTGGGGAGGAGTGTAGTGATGACCTGGGTGGGGAGGAGTGTAGTGATGACCTGGGTGGGGAGGAGTGTAGTGATGACCTGGGTGGGGAGGAGCGTAGTGATGACCTGGGTGGGGAGGAGTGTAGTGATGACCTGGGTGGGGAGGAGCGTAGTGATGACCTGGGTGGGGAGGAGTGTAGTGATGACCTGGGTGGGGAGGAGTGTAGTGATGACCTGGGTGGGGAGGAGCGTAGTGATGACCTGGGTGGGGAGGAGCGTAGTGATGACCTGGGTGGGGAGGAGTGTAGTGATGACCTGGGTGGGGAGGAGTGTAGTGATGACCTGGGTGGGGAGGAGTGTAGTGATGACCTGGGTGGGGAGGAGCTGGGTGGGGAGGGCGTAGTGATGACCGGGGTGGGGAGGAGCGTAGTGATGACCTGGGTGGGGAGGAGTGTAGTGATGACCTGGGTGGGGAGGAGCGTAGTGATGACCTGGGTGGGGAGGAGCGTAGTGATGACCTGGGTGGGGAGGAGCGTAGTGATGACCTGGGTGGGGAGGAGCGTAGTGATGACCTGGGTGGGGAGGAGCGTAGTGATGACCTGGGTGGGGAGGAGCGTAGTGATGACCTGGGTGGGGAGGAGCGTAGTGATGACCTGGGTGGGGAGGAGTGTAGTGATGACCTGGGTGGGGAGGAGCGTAGTGATGACCTGGGTGGGGAGGAGCGTAGTGATGACCTGGGTGGGGAGGAGCGTAGTGATGACCTGGGTGGGGAGGAGCGTAGTGATGACCTAGTGATGTGGGGGGAGGAGCGTAGTGATGACCTGGGTGGGGAGGAGCGTAGTGATGGTGGGAAGGAGCGTAGTGATGACCTGGGTGGGGAGGAGCGTAGTGATGACCTGGGTGGGGAGGAGCGTAGTGATGACCTGGGTGGGGAGGAGTGTAGTGATGACCTGGGTGGGGAGGAGTGTAGTGATGACCTGGGTGGGGAGGAGCGTAGTGATGACCTGGGTGGGGAGGAGTGTAGTGATGACCTGGGTGGGGAGGAGTGTAGTGATGACCTGGGTGGGGAGGAGCGTAGTGATGACCTGGGTGGGGAGGAGCGTAGTGATGACCTGGGTGGGGAGGAGTGTAGTGATGACCTGGGTGGGGAGGAGTGTAGTGATGACCTGGGTGGGGAGGAGTGTAGTGATGACCTGGGTGGGGAGGAGCGTAGTGATGACCTGGGTGGGGAGGAGTGTAGTGATGACCTGGGTGGGGAGGAGCGTAGTGATGACCTGGGTGGGGAGGAGCGTAGTGATGACCTGGGTGGGGAGGAGCGTAGTGATGACCTGGGTGGGGAGGAGCGTAGTGATGACCTGGGTGGGGAGGAGTGTAGTGATGACCTGGGTGGGGAGGAGCGTAGTGATGACCTGGGTGGGGAGGAGTGTAGTGATGACCTGGGTGGGGAGGAGCGTAGTGATGACCTGGGTGGGGAGGAGTGGGGAGGAGCGTAGTGATGACCTGGGTGGGGAGGAGCGTAGTGATGACCTGGGTGGGGAGGAGCGTAGTGATGACCTGGGTGGGGAGGAGCGTAGTGATGACCTGGGTGGGGAGGAGTGTAGTGATGACCTGGGTGGGGAGGAGCGTAGTGATGACCTGGGTGGGGAGGAGGTAGTGATGACCTGGGTGTAGTGATGACCTGGGTGGGGAGGGGTAGATGACCTGGGTGGGGAGGAGCGTAGTGATGACCTGGGTGGGGAGGAGCGTAGTGATGACCTGGGTGGGGAGGAGCGTAGTGATGACCTGGGTGGGGAGGAGCGTAGTGATGACCTGGGTGGGGAGGAGTGTAGTGATGACCTGGGTGGGGAGGAGCGTAGTGATGACCTGGGTGGGGAGGAGCGTAGTGATGACCTGGGTGGGGAGGAGCGTAGTGATGACCTGGGTGGGGAGGAGCGTAGTGATGACCTGGGTGGGGAGGAGCGTAGTGATGACCTGGGTGGGGAGGAGCGTAGTGATGACCTGGGTGGGGAGGAGCGTAGTGATGACCTGGGTGGGAAGGAGCGTAGTGATGACCTGGGTGGGGAGGAGTGTATTGATGACCTGGGTGGGGAGGAGCGTAGTGATGACCTGGGTGGGGAGGAGTGTAGTGATGACCTGGGTGGGGAGGAGTGTAGTGATGACCTGGGTGGGGAGGAGCGTAGTGATGACCTGGGTGGGGAGGAGTGTAGTGATGACCTGGGTGGGGAGGAGTGTAGTGATGACCTGGGTGGGGAGGAGCGTAGTGATGACCTGGGTGGGGAGGAGCGTAGTGATGACCTGGGTGGGGAGGAGTGTAGTGATGACCTGGGTGGGGAGGAGTGTAGTGATGACCTGGGTGGGGAGGAGTGTAGTGATGACCTGGGTGGGGAGGAGCGTAGTGATGACCTGGGTGGGGAGGAGTGTAGTGATGACCTGGGTGGGGAGGAGCGTAGTGATGACCTGGGTGGGGAGGAGTGTAGTGATGACCTGGGTGGGGAGGAGCGTAGTGATGACCTGGGTGGGGAGGAGCGTAGTGATGACCTGGGTGGGGAGGAGTGTAGTGATGACCTGGGTGGGGAGGAGTGTAGTGATGACCTGGGTGGGGAGGAGTGTAGTGATGACCTGGGTGGGGAGGAGTGTAGTGATGACCTGGGTGGGGAGGAGCGTAGTGATGACCTGGGTGGGGAGGAGTGTAGTGATGACCTGGGTGAGGAGGCGCGTAGTGATGACCTGGGTGGGGAGGAGTGTAGTGATGACCTGGGTGGGGAGGAGTGTAGTGATGACCTGGGTGGGGAGGAGCGTAGTGATGACCTGGGTGGGGAGGAGCGTAGTGATCACCTGGGTGGTTAGGAGCGTTGTGATGACCTGGGTGGGAAGGAGCGTAGTGATGACCTGGGTGGGGAGGAGTGTAGTGATGACCTGGGTGGGGAGGAGCGTAGTGATGACCTGGGTGGGGAGGAGTGTAGTGATGACCTGGGTGGGAAGGAGCGTAGTGATGACCTGGGTGGGAAGGAGCGTAGTGATGACCTGGGTGGGGAGGAGCGTAGTGATGACCTGGGTGGGGAGGAGTGCAGTGATGACCTGGGGGGGGAGGAGCGTAGTGATAACCTGGGTGGGGAGGAGCGTAGTGATGACCTGGGTGGGGAGGAGTGCAGTGATGACCTGGGTGGGGAGGAGCGTAGTGATAACCTGGGTGGGGAGGAGCGTAGTGATGACCTGGGTGGGGAGGAGTGCAGTGATGACCTGGGTGGGGAGGAGTGTAGTGATGACCTGGGTGGGGAGGAGTGCAGTGATGACCTGGGTGGGGAGGAGTGTAGTGATGACCTGGGTGGGGAGGAGCGTAGTGATGACCTCTAATCCTCCCTACTTTTCCTTTTCCTGTCTCCCTCTTCTCTTTTTTTCTTCTTGTGATCTTCCCCATCACTCCCATTTTCTCTTTTCCCAATTTCCCCCCTCCTCTTCCCCCTTTCTCTTCACCTTCCCCATCCACCCTCCCCACCACGTAACTGGTTTACGTTTCAACAACGTCAGTAGTGTTCAATCTTCTATTTATATATCAGTGTTTGCAAGAGTTATACCTGCACATACGAACAAGCACGTCTGTGTTTGTGGCTGTGTAAGAGACAGTGTGTTTAACTAAGCAATCAACTAGTTGCGTTAGCCTCTTTCACCCTCAACCTCTTCCAGTATACATATATTGAGGTTTTGTGTGAGAGGGACTTGAACTTCCAACATATTTGCGTGAGTGTTAGGAGCGAATGGAGGCAAATGGTTTTTAGGACTTGACGTGCTGTTGGAGTGTGAGCAAGGTAATATTTATAAAGGGATTCAGGGAAACGGGGAGGCCAGACTTGAGTCCTGGAGATGGGAAGTACAGTGGCGGCACTCTGAAGGAGGGGAGTTAATGTTGCAGTTTTATAAATGTAGTGTAAGTGCACCTCTGGCAAGACAGTGATGAAGTGAATGATGGTGAAAGCTTTTCCTTTTCTGGCCGTCCTACCTTGGTGGGGAGACAGCCGATGTGTTAATAAATAAATCTCTCTCTCTCTCTCTCTCTGTATATATATATATATATATATATATATATATATATATATATATATATATATATATATATATAATGTATATGTGTGAAGGAGAGAGAATGTCAAATTAGTGTTTGTGGGTGGGTGGGCGTGGTTGCAGCTGCTACTCAGTTGTTGACCACCCACACCGCCCACACTCATGTCACCACAACCATCTCCATATGCAACTCTCACCTCCCTCACACACTCTCACCTTCACTCATCATTACTCATATTCTTGTTAAATTTTGATGGCTCCTCCTCCCTTCCTTGTGTTTTTTGTCATCGTAACTTTGTGTTAATGTTAGTTAATGACTGTAGCAGTGAAGACTGTTAAGAAGTAAGGTCTGGGTTAAGACTGTTGTAACCTGGATGCAGTTTTAGCAGTGAGTTACGAAGAAGACAGTGATGATGATGTGTAACAACACCAGACCAAGTACTATCAGGGAGTTGTAACATCACTGTTACTTCCTTATTCTGCTCGTGATGATGGTGGTAGTTGTAGTGGTGGTGGCGATGGTTGGTGGTAGTAGTGCTGGTAGTGCTGGTGGCGGTAGTTAGTAGTAATAGTGGTGGTGGTGGTTAGTAGTAGTAATATTGGTAGTAGTAGTAGTATTAATAGAAGCAGTAGTAGTATTAATAAAGGTAGTGGTTGTAGTAATAGTATTAATAGAGGTGTTAGTTGTGGTACTAGTACTGGTGGTAGTAACAGTGGTGCTGGTGGCTTGTATTGAACATGTATCACCCAGCTCAACCATGGCAGTTATATTGACTGACTAATTTACCTGTTGAAGGTGACACTGACTGCTGTTACAAACCAGTGACTGTCATATTCTTGAATACTGTTACACACCAGTGACTGTCATATTCTTGAACACTGTTACACACCAGTGACTGAGCACTGTTACACGCCCGTGACTGTGTCACATTCTTGAACACTGTTACACACAGTGACTGTATCACTTCCTATACTAATTGTTGCTGATACAAAGTTAGCAAACAAAGTGTTTCACGTGTTGTTGCAGCAGACTTAATGTTCACTGATGGTTAGCCTCAAGTTAGAAAGTTAGAAGCATCACTGAGGAATGATCAGAGAACTGAATAAAGTTAGAAGTTAGCTGAGATTATGACCAGACCTTATTGAAGCCTTCCATGTATTGAACTTGCCCACCCTCAAGCACTATTATATCAGTAATAATAGTAACAGTACAGACAGTAATATTATTATTATTATTATTATTATTATTATTATTATTATTGTCTGTACTTTAAAAGTACACACACTGAAAAATCGTCTTTAATTATGCAGAGTATAGAGTTTACTTAAGTGGAGCGCCCTTATCCAGGGATACTCCACTTAGGGATACTGGTGAGCATCCCTCTAGGTGCTGGTGGAAGCCTGGGATACTCCTGAGGATACCAAACAGGTTGCTAGAAAGGTGAAGGTGAACCTGTCACCTCGGTCACCTATGATGTGGTAGCTTTCTTGCTGTGGGTTGGTGTTGTGTGGGTGTAGTGTTAGTAGATGTGGGTGTAATAGCGTGGATCTTGTGGGAGTTGCGGTGGGTTGGGGTGTAAGGGAAGAGGACGGAGGGTGAGGGTGAGAAATGGAGAGGAAGAGAGAGGGAGAGTGGGATGGGTAGGAAAGGGAGAGCAAACAAACGTGGCGCGGTAATGTTTGTTGGTGAGTGAGGGAGGACGGGGGATAAGGGAGAGAGGGAGTGGAGAGAGGGAGGTGGCTGGATGAGGAGGGTATGCATTCCTCCCCCACTTCCCTCTCCCCCCTCCCCCACATGTTCTGTAGTGGTCATTACTCACTCATCCACATGCCCTTACTTCCTCAAGTCATATAATTTGTACAAGTGAGAGATGCCTTACTACCGCCTCTATCATCCTGTCTGTATTTCCTCCTTTTCTCCCTCTCCTCTCTCCACCTCTCCTCCCTCTCACAGGAACACGTGCTCCCCACACGTCCCTCTCCCACCACCTGTCTCACACCTGCCGCTTTTTGTGTACAAAATAATTACTGTTTTGTATCCACGTTGCACCAGGTGGCTGCTAAGGGTGTAGAGCAGTGTCACAGGGACACGTAGTCACTGTGTCCTGTGTTATTTGAATGTCCTTAAAGTAACTGTATCAGAATAGCTGGAGGTGATAACAAGTGGCGTGCCGCTAGGGTCAGTTCTGGGACCTGTTTACTTCTTCAGATGCGAAAATAATGTCAGTTCTCTTGTATGTGATCACAATTTGTCGATACCAAACATAGTTTTGTTCCTTTAACCTGGTTTGACGACCCATCACAGGATAGCTATAGGTTAGATAATGGATGTACTGGGTATAGGAAAATAATGGGTTGGCTGTAGAGTTGTAGATGAATGGAGCAATCTGCCAAGTAGGGTCAATGAATCCAAAGCCTTGGTAACTTGACAAGTTATATTAATAACAATAATAAGAAGAATGGGGATTTTGTTATTCTTTACGTCTGTTCTTTTATCTACTTACACATCTGTGTACAATACTTAATAGCTTAAATTAGGTCTACCTGGAGGGTATTGCGGGGATCAACGCCCCCGCGGCCCGGTCCACGACCAGGCCTCCCGGTGGATCAGGGCCTGATCAACCAGGCTGTCACTGCGTGTTGTTACGTGTAAAGTAAACTGTGTTAAAAATGAAAGTGTACATTATTGCACGAACACCACTGATGTGAGAGCAGTTAGCCTGGCTGTACATTTCTTAGTCCCAGTAAGAGCACTTGATAAGAAACACTATGCCTATGGTAGATGCATTTACTGCTTGTTCATTATAATGGAACCTTCATTTCACATGCAATGAAACAGATGTTTGATAATCATTCTTCTCTCACCAGACTCCCCCCCCCCCCTCACCACTAGTATGTATTTGTGAAGATTTGGAAAGAACATTTCTTCGGCGGCATTTGTGTTGTTGTTGATATTGTCTTGCAGTTTCCGTGAAGTTACTTCTGAGA
Source organism: Cherax quadricarinatus (assembly GCF_038502225.1). Lineage (NCBI taxonomy): Eukaryota > Metazoa > Arthropoda > Malacostraca > Decapoda > Parastacidae > Cherax > Cherax quadricarinatus. The sequence goes on from NC_091379.1 coordinate 8,222,743, forward strand.
ATTTTAGGGTTTCATGCATAGAATACGAACCCTTCACCTTATTACCTATCTGATAGTTGAAGCATTAACACTATGATGGTAGTGTCTAGTGTGATAGTTGAAGCATTAACACTATGATGGTAGTGTCTAGTGTGATAGTTGAAGCATTAACACTATGATGGTAGTGTCTAGTGTGATAGTTGAAGCATCAACACTATGATGATAGTGTCTAGTGTGATAGTTGAAGCATTAACACTATGATGGTAGTGTCTAGTGTGATAGTTGAAGCATTAACACTATGATGATAGTGTCTAGTGTGATAGTTGAAGCATCAACACTATGATGGTAGTGTCTAGTGTGATAGTTGAAGCATCAACACTATGATGGTAGTGTCTAGTGTGATAGTTGAAGCATCAACACTATGATGGTAGTGTCTAGTGTGATAGTTGAAGCATCAACACTATGATGGTAGTGTCTAGTGTGATAGTTGAAGCATCAACACTATGATGGTAGTGTCTAGTGTGATAGTTGAAGCATTAACACTATGATGGTAGTGTCTAGTGTCATAGTTGAAGCATCAACACTATGATGGTAGTGTCTAGTGTGATAGTTGAAGCATCAACACTATGATGATAGTGTCTAGTGTGATAGTTGAAGCATCAACACTATGATGATAGTGTCTAGTGTGATAGTTGAAGCATTAGCACTATGATGGTAGTGTCTAGTGTGATAGTTGAAGCATCAACACTATGATGGTAGTGTTTCGTCTTCTTAAGGTTTCCAGTGGTAGTAGTATATACCAAATACTCCAGGATCCTATTACAGCAGTCTACCCTCTCTGTATGTCTAGAAGTAAAGTACTTCCTTGTGTGTGTGTGTGTGTGTGTGTGTGTGTGAGGGAGAGAGAGAGAGAGAGAGAGAGGCTGGGAGATCAGCATGGATGCTAACGTCTTCTCCGCAGTACAAACATTTACGTAAAGAGTTCATTGGCTTGTGTAGGTCTGTTGTGTACCTGACTCAGGTATTGTATCGCCGGGGTAAGGCAGGCACGGAGACTCGGTGAAAATGCTTGAGTGGAAATGAATGACCAAATGAGAGTGATAGTGTTATTAGGAATATACATGGAGAAGTAGGTACTTGTGTGAGCCAGTAAGTTAGTGTATATCCCTGGCTGTCTATCTTAAACACACACACACACACACACACACACGATCACGTTCGTGTGTGTGCGCAAGTAATCGAGGAATTATATTCAGTGTCAAAATAATATTGGTTATGTTACACTATTTGTCACTGGAGTATTGAAAGAATTAGCAACGTTTACATATGCAAAGCTCTTACAATTGCTGGGATTGGATAGAGATGTGGCATAATGGTGTAGAAGTGTCGTGGTTTAGTAGTGGTGGTGGTGATAGTGGCGTTAGTGGTGCAGTAGTGTGGTGTTGGTGTTAAGGGTGCGGAGTGTAGTAGTGGTGGTGGTTAGTGGTATATTAGTTGTGGTGTGGGTAGTGGTGGTGTGGTGATGGAAGAGTGTAAACAGTAGTAGTAGGTAGCAGCAGTAGTGACCTTGACTAACCGAGGTAGGAAAGACTTCAGGATTCTTCCAGCTGTGTTAAAACATCTTAATTAACACCTACTGCCTCTCACTCACGTCTCTCATCCCCTACTGCCTCTCACGTCTCTCATCCCCTACTGCCTCTCACATCTCTCATCCCCTACTGCCTCTCACGTCTCTCATCCCCTACTGCCTCTCACATCTCTCATCTCCTACTGCCTCTCACATCTCTCATCCCCTACTGCCTCTCACGTCTCTCATCCCTTACTGCCTCTCACATCTCTCATCTCCTACTGCCTCTCACGTCTCTCATCCCCTACTGCCTCTCACATCTCTCATCCCCTACTGCCTCTCACGTCTCTCATCCCCTACTGCCTCTCACATCTCTCATCTCCTACTGCCTCTCACATCTCTCATCCCCTACTGCCTCTCACGTCTCTCATCCCTTACTGCCTCTCACATCTCTCATCTCCTACTGCCTCTCACGTCTCTCATCCCCTACTGCCTCTCACATCTCTCATCCCCTACTGCCTCTCACGTCTCTCATCCCCTACTGCCTCTCACATCTTTCATCTCCTACTGCCTCTCACATCTCTCATCCCCTACTGCCTCTCACATCTCTCATCCCCTACTGCCTCTCACATCTCTCATCTCCTACTGCCTCTCACATCTCTCATCCCCTACTGCCTCTCACGTCTCTCATCCCTTACTGCCTCTCACATCTCTCATCTCCTACTGCCTCTCACGTCTCTCATCTCCTACTGCCTCTCACGTCTCTCATCCCCTACTGCCTCTCACATCTCTCATCCCCTACTGCCTCTCACATCTCTCATCCCCTTCTGCCTCTCACGTCTCTCATCCCTTACTGCCTCTCACATCTCTCATCTCCTACTGCCTCTCACGTCTGTCATCTACTGCCTCTCACGTCTCTCATCTCCTACTGCCTCTCACGTCTGTCATCTACTGCCTCTCACGTCTCTCATCCCTTACTGCCTCTCACATCTCTCATCCCTTACTGCCTCTCACGTCTCTCATCCCCTACTGCCTCTCACGTCTCTCATCCCTTACTGCCTCTCACATCTTTCTTCTCCTACTGCCTCTCACGTCTCTCATCCCCTACTGCCTCTCACATCTCTCATCTCCTACTGCCTCTCACATCTCTCATCCCCTACTGCCTCTCACGTCTCTCATCCCCTACTGCCTCTCACATCTCTCATCTCCTACTGCCTCTCACATCTCTCATCCCCTACTGCCTCTCACGTCTCTCATCCCCTACTGCCTCTCACGTCTCTCATCCCCTACTGCCTCTCACGTCTCTCATCCCCTACTGCCTCTCACATCTCTCATCCCCTACTGCCTCTCACATCTCTCATCCCCTACTGCCTCTCACATCTCTCATCCCCTACTGCCTCTCACGTCTCTCATCCCCTACTGCCTCTCACATCTCTCATCCCCTACTGCCTCTCACATCTCTCATCCCTTACTGCCTCTCACGTCTCTCATCCCTTACTGTCTCTCACATCTCTCATCCCCTACTGCCTCTCACGTCTCTCATCCCTTACTGTCTCTCACATCTCTCATCCCCTACTGCCTCTCACGTCTCTCATCCCCTCACATGTCTACTCACATCTCTCATCCCCTACTGCCTCTCACGTCTCTCATCCCCTACTGCCTCTCACATCTCTCATCACATCCCCTACTGCCTCTCATCCCCTACTCTCTCATCCCCTACTGTCTCTCACATCTCTCATCCCCTACTGCCTCTCATCTCTCATCCCCTACTGCCTCTCACATCTCTCATCCCCTACTGCCTCTCACATCTCTCATCCCCTACTGCCTCTCACATCTCTCATCCCCTACTGCCTCTCACGTCTCTCATCCCCTACTGCCTCTCACGTCTCTCATCCCCTACTGCCTCTCACATCTCTCATCCCCTACTGCCTCTCACGTCTCTCATCCCTTACTGTCTCTCACATCTCTCATCCCCTACTGCCTCTCACGTCTCTCATCCCCTACTGCCTCTCACATCTCTCATCCCCTACTGCCTCTCACGTCTCTCATCCCCTACTGCCTCTCACATCTCTCATCCCCTACTGCCTCTCACGTCTCTCATCCCTTACTGTCTCTCACATCTCTCATCCCCTACTGCCTCTCACGTCTCTCATTCCCTACTGCCTCTCACGTCTCTCATCCCTTACTGTCTCTCACATCTCTCATCCCCTACTGCCTCTCACATCTCTCATCCCCTACTGCCTCTCACGTCTCTCATTCCCTACTGCCTCATACATCTCTCATCCCCTACTGCTTCTCACGTCTCTCATCCCCTACTGCTTCTCACGTCTCTCATCTACTACTGGCTCTCACATCTCTCATCCCCTACTGCCTCTCACGTCTCTCATCCCTTACTGTCTCTCACATCTCTCATCCCCTACTGCCTCTCACGTCTCTCATCCCCTACTGCCTCTCACATCTCTCATCTCCTACTGCCTCTCACATCTCTCATCCCCTACTGCCTCTCACATCTCTCATCCCCTACTGCCTCTCACGTCTCTCATCCCTTACTGCCTCTCACATCTCTCATCCCTTACTGTCTCTCACATCTCTCATCCCCTACTGCCTCTCACGTCTCTCATTCCCTACTGCCTCATACATCTCTCATCCCCTACTGCCTCTCACATCTCTCATCCCCTACTGCCTCTCACGTCTCTCATTCCCTACTGCCTCATACATCTCTCATCCCCTACTGCCTCTCACGTCTCTCATCCCTTACTGTCTCTCACATCTCTCATCCCCTACTGCCTCTCACGTCTCTCATCCCCTACTGCTTCTCACGTCTCTCATTCCCTACTGCCTCATACATCTCTCATCCCCTACTGCTTCTCACGTCTCTCATCCCCTACTGCTTCTCACGTCTCTCATTCCCTACTGCCTCATACATCTCTCATCCCCTACTGCTTCTCACGTCTCTCATTCCCTACTGCCTCATACATCTCTCATCCCCTACTGCTTCTCACGTCTCTCATTCCCTACTGCCTCTCACGTCTCTCATCCCCTACTGCCTCTCACATCTCTCATCCCCTACTGCCTCTCACGTCTCTCATCCCCTACTGCCTCTCACATCTCTCATCCCCTACTGCCTCTCACGTCTCTCATCCCCTACTGCCTCTCACGTCTCTCATCCCTTACTGTCTCTCACATCTCTCATCCCCTACTGCCTCTCACGTCTCTCATTCCTTACTGTCTCTCACATCTCTCATCCCCTACTGCCTCTCACGTCTCTCATCCCTTACTGTCTCTCACATCTCTCATCCCCTACTGCCTCTCACGTCTCTCATTCCCTACTGCCTCATACATCTCTCATCCCCTACTGCCTCTCACATCTCTCATCCCCTACTGCCTCTCACGTCTCTCATTCCCTACTGCCTCATACATCTCTCATACCCTACTGTCTTTCTCGCACCTCTGTATACCTACTGTCTCTCATTGTTATTCATATTAGTTATCCTACCGACACAGTCTTACTCTCACATTCACTGTTTCACTCACATTCACTGTCACACTCCCATATTCACTTCCTGGCTCTCCCCCTCCCTCAGCACTCTCTCTCAGGTCATTTTCACACAACACTCACTTTCAGGTCACGAGGTCAGGTGAGGCTCTCTCCTGGTGGTATTTACCATGTTAATTCCCTGTTATGCTTGACCTCTCCCGCTGCTGAGAGGATTATGTAAGCTTAAAGTTGATCTCTCTATGGAGACAATGCCTGTGTGTGTGTGTGTGTACTCACCTAGTTGAGGTTGCAGGGGTCGAGTCCAAGCTCCTGGCCCCGTCTCGTCACTGGTCGCTACTAGGTCACTCTCCCTGAACCGTGAGCTTTATCATACCTCTGCTTAAAGCTATGTATGGATCCTGCCTCCACTACATCGCTTCCCAAACTGTTCCACTTACTGACTACTCTGTGGCTGAAGAAATACTTCCTAACATCCCTGTGATTCATCTCTGTCTTCAACTTCCAACTGTGTCCCCTTGTTACTGTGTCCAGTCTCTGGAACATCTTGTCTTTGTCCACCTTGTAAATTCCTCTCAGTATTTTGTATGTCGTTATCATGTCCTCCCTATCTCTCCTGTCCTCCACTGTCGTCAGGTCGATTTCCCTTAACCTCTCCTCGTAGGACATACCCTTTAGCTCTGGGACTAGTCTTGTTGCAGACCTTTGTACCTTCTCTAGTTTCTTTACGTGCTTGGCTAGGTGTGGGTTCCAAACTGGTGCCGCATGTGTGTGTGTGTGTGTGTGTGTGTCTTCAGCTGCTTGTCTTACTGGTTGCTGCCGTCATGTGCCGTGTCATACATATTCTTAACACTGTGTATCGAGTTTTCCTTTACCACTTCTTCATCTGGCTAGTTCCAGTCACCACCCTGAGACTGAAAGAGTATTTCCTACATCTTTGTAGCTCGTTTGTGTCTTCACCCTCCATTTATGATGACCCCGTGATCCTGAACCTCGCATCTCACAGAAATAACCTGCACACGGGAGAAAGACACTTTATGACGTTTCGGTCCGACATTGGCCATTAACTAGTCACAGTGTGACTAGTTAAGGACCCAAGTCGGACCGAAACGTCGTCATTAGTTTCTGTCTCCTATGTTCAAGTTATCTGTATATTGTTCCAGTCACGGTATTGTGCCTCTGTGTTCTTTTGTCCTTATCTAGTCTGTGAAATCTTCGTGAATTCTCTTAGTCTCGCCTCGTGACTCACAATGCTAGACAACTATAATATAATACACTTGTTATACAACTATAATATAATACACTTGTTATACAACTATAATATAATACACTTGTTATACAACTATAATATAATACACTTGTTATACAACTATAATATAATACACTTGTTATACAACTAAGTTAAGACTTAGTCTGGGACCGAATTCGTCTTTAAACACTTGATTCCACATATGGCCCAGGAAGAACTTAAGCCCCTTGAAGACCACTTGTTGTTTCAGTGCAACTCTAAAAGCTTCTTTTTTGGTGAGGTCTGGTCAAGGACCGTGCCGCGGGGGCGTTGACCCCTGGAACATACTCCAGGTTGTTCTCAGCTGGCATTGACCACAGTGTTGTCAGTCCTCAGCTGGCAGTGACTACAGTGTTGTCAGTCCTCAGCTGGCAGTGACGACAGTGTTGTCAGGTTAATGTTATTTATAACATGGCTGGTAGATTTTACCTATTTTTTCAAGTTAAACAATAGTTTTAAAAGACTCCTAATGTTTGTGTTGTGATCCTGGCAGTATAGAGTCCTGGCAGTGTAAACGCCACACTGCCAGGCCTTTGCACCGCCAAGCCTCTATAATGCCAGTTGTCTACACTGTACAGGACTAGCAGTGTAAACACCTGGCAGTGTAGAGTTCTGGCTGCAGCTCAGGTCACTAGTGATGTTATTAATAACACGCTGATAACCCCGATGATGAATTAGCGTCCTGCTCTTTGTGTGATGAATAAGACACACGTGCAACACTTGGCTGTTTTTGTTGCCTATATTTGATTGAAGAAGCCTGCACGGCAGGTCTCTTCAGTCAGATACAGGTGAATATAACGCTGGAGACAGTAGAAGTAGTAGTATTGAGGTGATCAGTCCCTCAGCCTTGATAGGTGGTGGTTAGTCCCTCAAGTCTGTGTGTTATTAATCAGCGGCCGTCCCTTAGCACCAGTGATCTGCTGTTTAGTACCAACGACTGTATCATAACACCTCGCAACACTGGCACCACCGACTGTGTCATCACCTCACAACACTAGCACCACCGGCTGCATCACAACCACTCGCAACACTAGCACCACCGGCTGCATCACAACACTAGCACCACCGGCTGCATCACAACACCTCACAACACTAGCACCACCGGCTGCATCACAACACCTCACAACACTAGCACCACCGGCTGCATCAACACCTCGCAACACTAGCACCACCGGCTGCATCACAACACCTCGCAACACTAGCAACACCGACTGTGTCAACACCTCGCAACACTAGCACCACCGGCTGCATCACAACACTACCACCACCGGCTGCATCACAACACCTCGCAACACTAGCACCACCGGCTGCATCACAACACCTCACAACACTAGCACCACCGGCTGCATCACAACACCTCGCAACACTAGCACTACCGGCTGCATCGCAACACTAGCACCACCGGCTGCATCACAACACTAGCACCACCGGCTGCATCACAACACTAGCACCACCGGCTGCATCACAACACTAGCACCACCGGCTGCATTACAACACTAGCACCACCGGCTGCATCACAACACTAGCACCACCGGCTGCATCACAACACTAGCACCACCGGCTGCATCGCAACACTAGCACCACCGGCTGCATCACAACACTAGCACCACCGGCTGCATCACAACGCTAGCACCACCGGCTGCATCACAACACTAGCACCACCGGCTGCATCACAACGCTAGCACCACCGGCTGCATCACAACACTAGCACCACCGGCTGCATCACAACACCAGCACCACCGGCTGCATCACAACACCAGCACCACCGGCTGCATCACAACACTAGCACCGCCGGCTGCATCACAACACCTCGCAACACTAGCACCACCGGCTGCATCACAACACTAGCACCACAGGCTGCATCACGACACTAGCACCACCGGCTGCATCACAACACTAGCACCACTGGCTGCATCACAACGCTAGCACCACCGGCTGCATCACAACACTAGCACCACCGGCTGCATCACAACACTAGCACCACCGGCTGCATCACAACACTAGCACCACCGGCTGCATCACAACACTAGTACCACCGGCTGCATCACAACACTAGCACCACAGGCTGTATCACAGCACTAGCACCACCGGCTGCATCACAACACCTCACTACACTAGCACCACCGGCTGCATCACAACACCTCACTACACTAGCACCACCGGCTGCATCACAACATAAGCACCACCGGCTGCATCACAACACCTCACTACACTAGCACCACCGGCTGCATCACAACACAAGCACCACCGGCTGCATCACAACACAAGCACCACCGGCTGCATCACAACACAAGCACCACCGGCTGCATCACAACACAAGCACCACCGGCTGCATCACAACACCTCACTACACTAGCACCACCGGCTGCATCACAACACTAGCACCACCGGCTGCATCACAACACTTCACAACATTAGTACCACCGGCTGCATCACAACACTTCACAACATTAGTACCACCGGCTGCATCACAACACTAGCACCACCGGCTGCATCACAACACCTCACTACACTAGCACCACCGGCTGCATCACAACACTAGCACCACCGGCTGCATCACAACACCTCACTACACTAGCACCACCGGCTGCATCACAACACTTCACAACACTAGTACCACCGGCTGCATCACAACACTAGCACCACCGGCTGCATCACAACACCTCACTACCTGGAGGTTACCTGGAGGTTATTCCGGGGATCAACGCCCCCGCGGCCCGGTCCATGACCAGGCCTCCCGATGGATCAGGGCCTGATCAACTAGGCTGTTACTGCTGGCCGCACGCAGTCCAACGTACGAGCCACAGCCCGGCTGATCCGGCACTGACTTTAGGTATCTGTCCAGCTCTCTCTTGAAGGCAGCCAGGGGTTTATTGGCAATTCCCCTAATGCTTGATGGGAGGCTGTTGAACAGTTTTGGGCCCCGGACACTTATGGTGTTTTCTCTTAGTGTACCAATGGCGCCCCTACTTTTTATTGGGGCATTTTGCATCGCCTGCCCAGTCTTTTACTTTCGTAGGGAGTGATTTCTGTGTGCAGATTTGGGACCATTCCTTCCAAGATTTTCCAAGTGTAGATTATGATATATCTCTCCCTCCTGTGTTCCAAAGAGTACAAGTCAAGTGCTTCCAAGCGTTCCCAGTAGTTAAGGTGCTTGACAGAACTTATACGTGCAGTAAAGGATCTCTGTACACTCTCTAGATCTGGGATTTCACCTGCTTTGAATGGAGATGTTAATGTACAGCAGTATTCCAGCCTAGAGAGAACAAGTGATTTGAAAAGGATCATCATGGGCTTGGCATCTCTCGTTTTGAAAGTTCTCATTATCCATCCTATCATTTTCTTTGCACGTGCGATCGTGGCACTGTTGTGATCCTTGAAAGTGAGATCCTCTGACATTACTACTCCCAGGTCCCTTACATTATTTTTCCGCTCTATTGTATGGCCGGAGTCAGTAGTATACTCTGTTCTAGTTATTATCTCCTCCAGTTTTCCATAACGGAGTAGTTGGAATTTGTCCTCATTGAACATCATATTGTTTACCGTTGCCCACTGGAAAACTTTGTTTATATCTTCTTGGAGGTTAACCGCGTCCTCAGCAGATGACAGCCTCATGCAGATCCTAGTATCATCCGCAAAGGATGATATGGTGCTGTGGTGTATATCTCTGTTTATGTCTGATATTAGGATAAGGAATAAGATGGGGGCGAGTACTGTGCCTTATGGAACAGAGCTCTTCACTATGGCAGCCTCCGATTTAACTCTGTTGACCACTACTCTTTGTGTTCGATTTGTTAGGAAGTTGAAGATCCATCTTCCCACTTTCCCAGTTATTCCTTTAGCACGTATTTTATGGGCTATTACGCCATGATCGCATTTGTCAAATGCTTTTGCAAAGTCTGTGTATATTACATCTGCATTCTGATTTTCTTCCAGTGCATCCAAGGCCATGTCATAGTGATCCAGTAGTTGTGAGAGGCAGGAGCGACCTGCCCTGAACCCATGTTGCCCTGGATTGTGCAGATTTTGGGAATCCAGGTGATTTGCAATCCTGCTTCTTAGCACTCTTTCAAAGATTTTTATGATGTGGGACGTCAGAGCTATTGGTCTATAGTTCTTAGCTAATGCTTTGCTGCCACCTTTATGGAGTGGGGCTATATCCGTTGTTTTAAGTGACTGTGGAATTTCACCCATGTCCAAGCTCCTCCTCCATAGTGTACTTAGGGCACGCGAGAGGGGATTCTCGCAGTTCTTAATGAAAACAGAGTTCCACGAGTCTGGGCCCGGGGCTGAGTGCATAGGCATGTTGTCAATGGCTTTTTCGAAATCTATCGGAGTTAGGGTAATGTCGGAAATCTGGCATACATTTATGGAGTTTTGAGGCTCATTCATGAAGAAATCATTTGGGTCGTCGATCCTCAGACCGATTAGTGGTTCACTAAACACAGAGTCGTACTGGGATTTCAATATTTCACTCATTTCCTTGTTGTCATCTGTGTAAGTCCCATCCTGTCTGAGTAAGGGCCCGATACTAGATGTGGTATTTGCCTTGTTTTTGGCATATGAAAAGAAATATTTTGAATTTCTTTCAATTTCACTAATAGCTTTAAGCTCCTCCTGCCTCTCCTGGTTCCTGTAAGAGTCATTTAGCTTAAGTTCGATAGTTTCCACTTCCCTGGTCAGCGCCTCCTTTCGTGTATCAGATATTCTAGCACTCCTGAGGAGCTCAGTGACTCTTCGTCGTCTTCTGTAGAGGGAGCGTCTTTTTCTCTCCAGTTTACTCCTGCTCTTCTTCTTTCTTAGGGGAATATGCCTAGAACATGCTTCGGCTACCAGGAAGTTGATCCTTTCAAGGCACTGGTTTGGATCCATGTCGTTTAAGACATCTTCCCAACATGTTTCGTTTAGGACATGGTTTACCTGGTCCCAGTTGATGTTCTTGTTGTTGAAATTGTATTTTGTGAAGACACCTTCACAGGTACATGCATTCTGCTGATCAGGACCCCTATGCATGTACATCTGGACTTCGATTAGATTGTGATCGGAATTAGTTGTTTTTGATATTCTTATGTCTCTTATCAGGTCCTCATTATTTGTGAAGATAAGGTCAAGTGTGTTTTCTAGTCTTGTTGGCTCCACTATCTGCTGGCTTAAGGTGTGTTTTTCGCAGAGACTTAGTAGCTTATGTGTGTGTGACCTTTCATCTGCGCTACCTCCGGGGATTGTTTCAGCTATAACATTATTTGCTACATTCTTCCATTTTGTATGCCTTAGGTTGAAATCACTAGCACCGGCTGCATCACAACACTTCACAACGCTAGTACCACCGGCTGCATCACAACACAAGCACCACCGGCTGCATCACAACACAAGCGCCACCGGCTGCATCACAACATAAGCGCCACCGGCTGCATCACAACACCTCACTACACTAGCACCACCGGCTGCATCACAACATAAGCGCCACCGGCTGCATCACAACACCTCCCAACACTTAGGGAAGAAGTAACTTTGATGTTGTATGTAAACAGTTGGGTCTGGGGACATACTGCAGCTGGAGACAGGGAGTTTTGGCGAGGCTTGGGAGCGAGGCTGCCAGCTGGGGCACAGCTGGTGATGAGGTGGGTATTGTAGGGTACTGCTGCGTTCTCTTGTTGAGTCATCATCGTTTAGTGCACGTAAGTTGTGCACCATCAGTCTCTAAAGCAAAAATTAATATAAACTCAGTGTATATACACTAGAACAAACATTAACATAAACTCTCAGTGTATATACACTAGAACAAGCATTAATGCAAACTCTGTGTATATACACTAGAATAAACATCAATACAAACTCTCAGTGTATATACACTAGAGACATATACCTCTCGATATATGGATTTATTCGGGAAATATATAAATGTTTTTACAGGATATATTTGTGAAAAAATATAAGTTGGAATCCAGGAACTCCGACAAGGAAGCAGAGAGTCTCGACCCGACTCTGGTGTTGACCAGGAACTCCGACAAGGAAGCAGAGAGAGAGTCTCGACCCGACTCTGGTGTTGACCAGGAACTCCGACAAGGAAACAGAGAGAGAGTCTCGACCCGACTCTGGTGTTGACCAGGAACTCCGACAAGGAAACAGAGAGAGAGTCTCGACCCGACTCTGGTGTTGACCAGGAACTCCGACAAGGAAACAGAGAGAGAGTCTCGACCCGACTCTGGTGTTGACCAGGAACTCCGACAAGGAAACAGAGAGAGAGTCTCGACCCGACTCTGGTGTTGACCAGGAACTCCGACAAGGAAACAGAGAGAGAGTCTCGACCCGACTCTGGTGTTGACCAGGAACTCCGACAAGGAAACAGAGAGAGAGTCTCGACCCGACTCTGGTGTTGACCAGGAACTCCGACAAGGAAACAGAGAGAGAGTCTCGACCCGACTCTGGTGTTGACCAGGAACTCCGACAAGGAAACAGAGAGAGAGTCTCGACCCGACTCTGGTGTTGACCAGGAACTCCGACAAGGAAACAGAGAGTCTCGACCCGACTCTGGTGTTGACCAGGAACTCCGACAAGGAAACAGAGAGAGAGTCTCGACCCGACTCTTGTGTTGACCAAAAACTCCGACAAGGAAGCAGAGAGAGAGTCTCGACCCGACTCTGGTGTTGACCAGGAACTCCGACAAGGAAGCAGAGAGAGAGTCTCGACCCGACTCTGGTGTTGACCAGGAACTCCGACAAGGAAACAGAGAGAGAATCTCGACCCGACTCTGGTGTTGACCAGGAACTCCGACAACCAACCAGAGAGAGACTCTCGACCCGACTCTGGTGTTGACCAAAAACTCCGACAAGGAAGCAGAGAGAGAGTCTCGACCCGACTCTGGTGTTGACCAGGAACTCCGACAAGGAAACAGAGAGAGAGTCTCGACCCGACTCTGGTGTTGACCAAAAACTCCGACAAGGAAGCAGAGAGAGAGTCTCGACCCGACTCTGGTGTTGACCAGGAACTCCGACAAGGAAACAGAGAGAGTCTCGACCCGACTCTGGTGTTGACCAAAAACTCCGACAAGGAAGCAGAGAGAGTCTCGACCCGACTCTGGTGTTGACCAGGAACTCCGACAAGGAAACAGAGAGAGTCTCGACCCGACTCTGGTGTTGACCAAAAACTCCGACAAGGAAGCAGAGAGAGAGTCTCGACCCGACTCTGGTGTTGACCAAAAACTCCGACAAGGAAGCAGAGAGAGTGTCTCGACCCGACTCTGGTGTTGACCAAAAACTCCGACAAGGAAGCAGAGAGAGAGTCTCGACCCGACTCTGGTGTTGACCAGGAACTCCGACAAGGAAACAGAGAGAGTCTCGACCCGACTCTGGTGTTGACCAAAAACTCCGACAAGGAAGCAGAGAGAGAGTCTCGACCCGACTCTGGTGTTGACCAGGAACTCCGACAAGGAAACAGAGAGAGTCTCGACCCGACTCTGGTGTTGACCAAAAACTCCGACAAGGAAGCAGAGAGAGAGTCTCGACCCGACTCTGGTGTTGACCAGGAACTCCGACAAGGAAACAGAGAGAGTCTCGACCCGACTCTGGTGTTGACCAAAAACTCCGACAAGGAAGCAGAGAGAGAGTCTCGACCCGACTCTGGTGTTGACCAGGAACTCCGACAAGGAAACAGAGAGAGTCTCGACCCGACTCTGGTGTTGACCAAAAACTCCGACAAGGAAGCAGAGAGAGAGTCTCGACCCGACTCTGGTGTTGACCAGGAACTCCGACAAGGAAACAGAGAGAGTCTCGACCCGACTCTGGTGTTGACCAAAAACTCCGACAAGGAAGCAGAGAGAGAGTCTCGACCCGACTCTGGTGTTGACCAGGAACTCCGACAAGGAAACAGAGAGAGTCTCGACCCGACTCTGGTGTTGACCAAAAACTCCGACAAGGAAACAGAGAGAGTCTCGACCCGACTCTGGTGTTGACCAAAAACTCCGACAAGGAAACAGAGAGAGTCTCGACCCGACTCTGGTGTTGACCAAAAACTCCGACAAGGAAACAGAGAGAGTCTCGACCCGACTCTGGTGTTGACCAAAAACTCCGACAAGGAAACAGAGAGAGTCTCGACCCGACTCTGGTGTTGACCAAAAACTCCGACAAGGAAACAGAGAGAGTCTCGACCCGACTCTGGTGTTGACCAAAAACTCCGACAAGGAAACAGAGAGAGTCTCGACCCGACTCTGGTGTTGACCAAAAACTCCGACAAGGAAACAGAGAGAGTCTCGACCCGACTCTGGTGTTGACCAAAAACTCCGACAAGGAAGTAGAGAGAGAGTCTCGACCCGACTCTGGTGTTGACCAGGAACTCCGACAAGGAAACAGAGAGAGTCTCGACCCGACTCTGGTGTTGACCAAAAACTCCGACAAGGAAGCAGAGAGAGAGTCTCGACCCGACTCTGGTGTTGACCAGGAACTCCGACAAGGAAACAGAGAGAGTCTCGACCCGACTCTGGTGTTGACCAAAAACTCCGACAAGGAAACAGAGAGAGTCTCGACCCGACTCTGGTGTTGACCAAAAACTCCGACAAGGAAACAGAGAGAGTCTCGACCCGACTCTGGTGTTGACCAAAAACTCCGACAAGGAAACAGAGAGAGTCTCGACCCGACTCTGGTGTTGACCAAAAACTCCGACAAGGAAACAGAGAGAGTCTCGACCCGACTCTGGTGTTGACCAGGAACTCCGACAAGGAAACAGAGAGAGTCTCGACCCGACTCTGGTGTTGACCAGGAACTCCGACAAGGAAACAGAGGGAGTCTCGACCCGACTCTGGTGTTGACCAGGAACTCCAACAAGGAAACAGAGAGTCTCGACCCGACTCTGGTGTTGACCAAGTGTTATTACAGAGTTGTGTGAATTAGCCTCGTTGATGTTGTAAGCTACGTTTGTCATACATTATGTAAACTTAGTCCAGGATAACCTAACCAAGTCAGTGTGGGGTACTTCCTCAGCGGCTTGTGTTAGAGCCGACTTGTGAGACTGGTTTTTTGAAGACTACAACTGTGCATGGTGATGGCTGGGCCGTGGCCACTGATCAAGTCAGAGACACTGCTGCTGGTGCCCGTGCCATACCCTGCGTGCCCAGGCGGGCACCAGACAATGTGTAAAGGTGCGGGGGAATTGTTGAGCGGCGGCGGGCAGGACAAGAGCTGCGGCAGCTGCGGGCAGGTGGGTAACGGATCGCTCAGTTTGTGTTGTTACACGGTGCGGGACGGACCTCAGCGCGGCGCTGCCTCGCCGCCACTCTCCGACCAGTCCTCAGACAGTGGTCTATGGACGTCCTCGTCGTCGTCGGGAGGTGTGGAGCATCCTTCACACGTCGTCCCCACCCCCGGCAGCAACGACACACGTCGTGCAGCAACACAACTCAACACTGACAAGCTGAGACAACTTGATCTACTCAATAAGAAGAACTTCGCTGATTTTCTTCATCAGTTACACACTGAGGAAGGCGAGGCGCTCACAGACCAGGTGCCAGGACTCAGTAGTGGCACTGCTGACGGTAGTGAGAGTGGCAGCAGGAGGCGGGGTGGAGGAGGGCAGGGTGAGCGAGGTGCGGGGGGAGTGTTGGAAGTGCGGGATGCCTGGCGGGAACTAGCCGGAGTGACCCCCTCACGCAGGCTTCTACACCTCATGCGCCGGCTGCAGGAGAAGGTGGGCCACACCGTCCCCTCGGTCCTGGACCACATCACCTTGGGCAGGTCCCTGCACGCTCCCTCAGGCAGGAGGTCCCCCCTTAAAGACTCTTCCTTCTTCAACAGCCCCGGACAGCAGCTGGCTGTGGCCACGCCCTCGGGAGCGCTGGTGTGCGCTGGCGGCCAGGTGCGCACACTGGTCAACACCAGCCACCTGCGCGGTCTACGCGACGACCTGCTCAACAATAACACGGTGGCTGAGGACCCCCTGGTGTGCCTGGCTAAGTGTGGCACTAGCAGCGCTCAGTGGCACCGCCTGCCACACCCAGACTCAGCAGACATGACGCAACAGAAGGAAAACGTGATAGTGCCACCGCCCGTACGCCCACACCGCAGCAGGAGCAGGAAGAGGGCAGCAAGTGGCAGTAAAGAGCGGCGGGCCAGTGATCAAGTACCTCGGGCCAGGGATAGGAGCCGCCTGAGCCAGGTAGACCATCCCAGGATAGAAAGGACCGCGGGGCGGGACACCAGCCGCCAGCGTGGTCCCCGAGAGCCGAGTCGTGGTCAACGCCATGATACCAACTCACCTAGGGACTCCAGCCCCGTCAAGACCCCCAGGGAGTCCCTGGACCTACCCAGGGGCAGGGATAGGACCAACCGCTCACAGCTGCGGGATCTGCCTCCCCTGGGGAATGACCGTCTTAAGGGAGGCCCTCGGGGCACTTCTCAACCTCCCCCGAGTAACACCCTGCCCAGGGCCTGCC
>NC_091379.1:8244495-8486995 GCF_038502225.1 Cherax quadricarinatus
GCAGCTACTATCACTTACAGCAGAGCTGCAGCTAATATCACTTACAGCAGAGCTGCAGCTACTGTCACTTACAGCAGAGCTGCAGCTACTGTCACTTACAGCAGAGCTGCAGCTACTGTCACTTACAGCAGAGCTGCAGCTACTATCACTTACAGCAGAGCTGCAGCTACTATCACTTACAGCAGAGCTGCAGCTACTATCACTTACAGCAGAGCTGCAGCTAATATCACTTACAGCAGAGCTGCAGCTACTGTCACTTACAGCAGAGCTGCAGCTACTGTCACTTACAGCAGAGCTGCAGCTACTGTCACTTACAGCAGAGCTGCAGCTACTATCACTTACAGCAGAGCTGCAGCTACTATCACTTACAGCAGAGCTGCAGCTAATATCACTTACAGCAGAGCTGCAGCTACTATCACTTACAGCAGAGCTGCAGCTAATATCACTTACAGCAGAGCTGCAGCTACTATCACTTACAGCAGAGCTGCAGCTAATATCACTTAAGATGACTACTGAAGACTGACTGGGCCAGAGTGTTACTGGAGTGACTCACCTGCACCAGTCTTGTCACTCAGCTGCACCAGTCTTGTCACTCAGCTGCACCAGTCTTGTCACTCAGCTGCACCAGTCTTGTCCTCACTTGACTCACGAAATCGTAATGACACGATTGCAAACAAACCATACCACGGGCGAAATTTGAACCCGCGGTCAGAGTTTTGAGGCTCTCTGACCGCGGGTTCAAATCCCGCTCGTGGTATGGCTTGTCCTCACTGTTTTATGCCTCCCAGGACCTCGTCATACCTGCTCTTGAAATTATATTTTCAGTTTGTTTCCACCACTTCCTCAGTCAATTTCTTACTCTTCTTCCAGCTTGAGACTGAAAAAGCACTTCCTGGCATCCCTCTTCACACCTCTATCATCAATTTCACTGTTTATTGTTGCGCTTTGCGCCCATAATTCAAAATCTGCACCTGTGTGTTCTGTCAGTTCCTCATAAAATTGTGTACGTCGTAATCACGTCTCCTCTAGTTCTTGTCTCAGCCAAGGTCATCAGGTTCAGTTCCTTCAACCTCTCACAGTGCATTCCTCTCAGTTCTGGACTAGTCTGGTTGTGTGTGTGTGTGTGTGTAAAAGAACGAAAGCGCTTGGATATTCACTGATTTTTCATGCATGCATGCATTTGTATGTGTGTGTGTGTTATACACATTATATATATATATATATATATATATATATATATATATATATATATATATATATATATATATATATATATGTATATATATATATATATATATATATATATATATATATATATATATATATATATATATATATATATATACATTATTCGTGGGCCACACCCTTCTCACTTCAACATGGACCACGCCCCCTACACTATCTTTGTCTCCACTGTCGTCCCCTGCTTTTATGTGCTCACCCGTCTTTTATTCACCTTGAAAACCTGTCGCGTACTCTCACATCTGTCATGTATTCACCCTGCACACCTGTCATGTACTGAACCTTGCACACCTGTCATGTACTGAACCTTGCACACCTGTCATGTACTGAACCTTGCACACCTGTCTTGTACTCAACCTTGCACACCTTTTATGTACTAAGTGTGTACATCCAGAGATGCACATGAAGTGTGTACATCTAGAGATGCACATGAAGTGTGTACATTCATGGAGTGCACATAGTGTGTACATTCAGAGACACGTGAGAGACTGGCAAACTTTTGCACATCGTCTTGGACATAAAGAAAGAAGTCTTCAGGATACAGTATTATTCATGGTATTAGTTAGGTCTGTCATTAAGTATGATGGCATACTGCCAAACACACCTGATCTAGCAGGTGTAGCAACTCAATAAGGTCTAGAGAGAAATAGTGGCACTGGTGGCACTGTTCAAATCACCTGTACTCTCACATTTTAAACACTGTTCAGTGTTGACGACTTTGTCCAGGCAAGAGAGAGACCACAGCTGGAGAACGTTCAAACGTTGTTTACTGCCTGTATACACTTAATAAAGCATTTAAATATTTGCAACGTCTAAACGTACTTGGTATGTACTTACTGGAGTGAAGAAGAGAGATACGTCATAATAAGTACATGGAAGATACTTGGTTATGTACTTATTGGAGTGAAGAAGAGAGATACGCCATAATAAGTACATGGAGGATCCTGGTATGTACTTTCTAGAGTGAAGAAGAGAAATACGTCATAATAAGTACATGGAGGATCCTGGTATGTACTTTCTAGAGTGAAGAAGAGAAATACGTCATAATAAGTACATGGAGGATCCTGGTATGTACTTTCTAGAGTGAAGAAGAGAAATACGTCATAATAAGTACATGGAGGATCCTGGTATGTACTTTCTAGAGTGAAGAAGAGAAATACGTCATAATAAGTACATGGAGGATCCTGGTATGTACTTTCTAGAGTGAAGAAGAGAAATACGTCATAATAAGTACATGGAGGATCCTGGTATGTACTTACTGGAGTGAAGAAGAGAGATACGTCATAATAAGTACATGGAAGATACCTGAGGACCTGGTCGTAAATCTACCAGAAGAACACATTGGAGTGAGTGATATGGGAGGAAGTGTAAAATAAAATTAGTGAAAAGCAAGGGCATCGTGGGCACAACAAGAGTATCATTAGATTAATGTTTACAATACAGACTAGTTGGTGAATGACACATGTGCAATACTGAGGTGTTTTTATTGCCTAAACTTGTTCTCTATTACACTGAAAATGCCTGCTGCGAAGGAGACACGTTTCGGGAATAAAGAAACTCAAGTGTTGCACATGCTTTATTCATTATTAACATGATAGGTCACTAGAAGCTAGGTACCAGCAAGACGGTAGATAACATGATAGGTTACAAGAATCTAGGAGCCAGCTAGGTCACAATGTGATAGGAACCCGCTAGATCACAAGAAGCTAGGAACCAGCTAGGTCACAAGAAGCTAGTTGCCAGCTAGGTCACAAGAAGCTAGGTACCAGCTAGGTCACAAGAAGCTAGGTACCAGCTAGATAGTAGAAAATTATAAAAATAAGACTGACACAGATTATGATCCTCTGCCACTACAAATACTTGTAAATTATAATTATAGGAACGTCCACAACTAAAGCAAAGTAACGAGAGATGTAGGTGGTGGTAGTGAGGCAGGTGGTGGTAGTGATGGTGGTAGTGATGCAGGTGGTGGTAGTGAGGCAGGTGGTGGTGGTGATGGTGGTAGTGATGCAGGTGGTGGTGGTGATGGTGGTAGTGAGGTAGGTGATAGTGATGATGTAGGTGGTGGGTGTGTGTTGATGACTTCCTGGTAAACACATACTGAATACGCCTGCAGGGCCCCGCTGCCTTGCTTGATATTACTACTACCAAGAATGATAATAACGGTAACAATAATAATATATTGAATCGATGTACTTAAATATACATAAAGCTTAATATGTGGTCCAGTACATACCACTGCCTACACACCTGCCTTTGTTGATGTCATGTGTATGGTTCTGGGGGAGGGAGGGAGGATATAAGAATGAGGGAGAAGGTGGAGGAGGGGGATTGCAGAGACTCCCAAAGATGGTCACCCTTGTTTTGTCCTCTTGTGTCACCTTTCACCCTGGCTAGGTCCTTCAACCTCGCTTGCTCCCTCCCTCCCTCACTCCCCTCCCTCCCAGCTATCCACCCTCTCTCGTCCTTCCTTGGTAGTGGTAGCAGGAGTAAGGCAAGAATGCGGAATGTTAAAGGTTGTCTTTACTACCAGAGTAACCCATCAGATACTCTGATGGTAGCAGGTCACGCACTGACTGTTTTGAGTGTAGCACTCTGGTTACTTTGAGTGAAGGAGAGGTGTGTCATTACTGACCCTTGTGTGTCATGTGTGATGGCGGAAGCTTGGCAGTGGTGTGTGAGGTGGAGAGTCAAGGATATGGCGTTGTGCTGCTGCTACATTTACCTTTTGTTTACCCCATCTTAGTTCTTGGCATCTTCTCAACCAAGTCTGCTCACGCAGTTCAACAATTCGTAAGAATTTCTTAAGCTACGCCTTGTAGACCTGAATCTCTTGGTAACTGACAAAATTACGTTTCATTGGGGGTATTTTTACACTATCTACTATATCTTTCTCTTTCTCATAAGGTTTTAATTCAGTGTACAGATTTGGAGCCAGTAAGTAGGTTGTTAGTTCTTTCAGGATTTTCCTGATGTAAATTGTGATGTGTTCTCACCTGCACTCAGAGATATAGCTTGAGTGATTTCTAGAGTTCTTAATAATATTGGTGCTTAAGTGAAAAATGTATTGTTATAGTGGTAGTGATGGTTGTGTAAGTGGTGTTGTAGGTGGCGGTGTAGTGATAGTATGATGGTGTTGTAGGTGGCGGTGTAGTGATAGTGTGACGGTGTTGTAGGTGGCGGTGTAGTGATAGTGTGACGGTGTTGTAGGTGGCGGTGTAGTGATAGTGTGACGGTGTTGTAGGTGGCGGTGTAGTGATAGTATGATGGTGTTGTAGGTGGCGGTGTAGTGATAGTATGATGGTTGGGTAGTACAGTAATAATAACCTCTTCAGATTATACCGTAAGTAATGTCAGTATTGAAATTAGTAAGCGGCCTACGAATTAGCAGAAGCAGGAACTGCAAGCAGTAGGAACAGGTCCGTGAGTTAACATCATTTGAAGCTGTAGGGAAAGCAAGGAACAGTAGCAGCAGCACTCGCACTCATTAAAGCAGTAAGTATCTTGCAAGGCATTGAAAGAGCGCGTTGACTGCTACTACTGCTGCTCTCTCTCTCTCTCTCTCTCTCTCTCTCTCTCTCTCTCTCTCTCTCTCTCTCTCTCTCTCTCTCTCTCTCTCTCTCTCTCTCTCTCTCTCTCTCTCTCTCTCTCTCTCTCAAGTATTCTCCACATTAGTTTAAATTAGTGTTTCACTTTTGAAAGTGCTACTTAGTATTGGTAGGTGAGTGTAGACGATGTACTGGAGTGGGGTGAAGAATGGAGGATGGAGAGTAGTGGTAATATTGATGTAGAGAACTGATCACTTTGTATGTATTCCACACCCGAAGTCCCAGTTCGAATCTTAGTAGCCTTGGCAGAGTGTTATATTAACTGGATTGTGAAATCTCAAGTGCGTGATGACGCTAGATGTCATCACACACACTACGAGAAGTAGTAGACAGTCTTCAACAGCCTGAGTGTGGACTTTCAAGTCCTCTGCTGTCTGTATTTTCCATGTACTCCATGTACTGTTATATGCAGCTGCTGATGGTCTTAGTGATGTACACCAGCTGGTGGTGATGGTCTTAGTGATGTACACCAGCTGGTGGTGATGGTCTTAGTGATGTACACCAGCTGGTGGTGATGGTCTTAGTGATGTACAGCAGCTGGTGGTGATGGTCTTAGTGATGTACAGCAGCTGGTGATGGTCTTAGTGATGTACAGCAGCTGGTGATGATGGTCTTAGTGATGTACACCAGCTGGTGGTGATGGTCTTAGTGATGTACAGCAGCTGGTGGTGATGGTCTTAGTGATGTACAGCAGCTGGTGGTGGTCTTAGTGATGTACAGCAGCTGGTGATGGTCTTAGTGATGTACAGCAGCTGGTGATGATGGTCTTAGTGATGTACAGCAGCTGGTGATGGTCTTAGTGATGTACAGCAGCTGGTGGTGGTCTTAGTGATGTACACCAGCTGGTGGTGATGGTCTTAGTGATGTACAGCAGCTGGTGATGGTCTTAGTGATGTACAGCAGCTGGTGGTGGTCTTAGTGATGTACAGCAGCTGGTGATGGTCTTAGTGATGTACAGCAGCTGGTGGTGGTCTTAGTGATGTACAGCAGCTGGTGATGGTCTTAGTGATGTACACCAGCTGGTGGTGGTCTTAGTGATGTACACCAGCTGGTGGTGATGGTCTTAGTGATGTACAGCAGCTGGTGATGGTCTTAGTGATGTACAGCAGCTGGTGGTGGTCTTAGTGATGTACAGCAGCTGGTGATGGTCTTAGTGATGTACACCAGCTGGTGGTGATGGTCTTAGTGATGTA
Source organism: Cherax quadricarinatus (assembly GCF_038502225.1). Classification (NCBI taxonomy): domain Eukaryota; kingdom Metazoa; phylum Arthropoda; class Malacostraca; order Decapoda; family Parastacidae; genus Cherax; species Cherax quadricarinatus. The sequence continues at coordinate 8,250,539 of NC_091379.1, forward strand.
CAGCAGCTGGTGATGGTCTTAGTGATGTACAGCAGCTGGTGGTGGTCTTAGTGATGTACACCAGCTGGTGGTGATGGTCTTAGTGATGTACAGCAGCTGGTGATGGTCTTAGTGATGTACAGCAGCTGGTGGTGGTCTTAGTGATGTACAGCAGCTGGTGATGGTCTTAGTGATGTACAGCAGCTGGTGGTGGTCTTAGTGATGTACAGCAGCTGGTGATGGTCTTAGTGATGTACAGCAGCTGGTGATGGTCTTAGTGATGTACAGCAGCTGGTGATGGTCTTAGTGATGTACAGCAGCTGGTGATGGTCTTGGTGATGTACAGCAGCTGGTGGTGATGGTCTTAGTGATGTACAGCAGCTGGTGATGGTCTTAGTGATGTACAGCAGCTGGTGATGGTCTTAGTGATGTACAGCAGCTGGTGATGGTCTTAGTGATGTACAGCAGCTGGTGGTGATGGTCTTAGTGATGTACAGCAGCTGGTGATGGTGGTCTTAGTGATGTACACCAGCTAAGTGTGACAGTGTAATATATAACGTTTACCTTGAGATCACTCGCTCATGTACATCAAACTGGAACTTTCTCACTCATAAATAGACCCGGATTGAGGTTGAGGAAGGTTAATTGAGGAGGTAAATGGAAGCATTGAGGAAGGTTGAGTGCGTTAGAGTGGTTGAGTGAGTGGAGGGTGAAGAGGTCAGGGTACTATTTACTACACTACATCTTCCTATTTCTTCTCCGCCTACTAATCTTCACTATATTTATCCTTTTCATTATACTCTTCTTCCTCCCCTTTCTTACACTTCCCCTGCTCAGTCACGTTTCAGATAAGCCTTGTTGTGGTTCTTTTGTCAAGAGTGAGTGTAGGCAGCACCAACAGCCTCGTTGATAACTGGTTCATAGAACCTACAAGTTGATAAATTAAGGCACTTTTGCAACACTTGGGTATCTTTACTGTGGAAACGTTTTGCCAACCAGTGGCTTCCTTAGTCCAGTACAGAGAAGAATGGTTGAAGGTCAGAAGTTTGAGATAATCAGTCCCTCAGCCTGGAGTCGATGTGATCAGTCCATCAATCTTGAAAAGAGTGCAGCATATGTGTGGAGCTTATATACCGCAGACAAGGGAGGCTGAGGGAATGATTACCTCAAACTCCTGATCTTCAACCATTCTCTGTATTGAACTGAGGAAGCCATTGGTTAGCGAACACTTTCCATAATGAAGATACCCAAGTGTCTAATTCATCAACCAACAGCCTCATCAATGAAACTGTCAATAAGAAAAATAGATGTGATACCCTGACTTTGGATCTCATACCTATGCTCAGTCCAGTTCTCTACCACCTTTACACTCAATATATGTTGTTTTTATGGCTCCTCTGCATCCTAAGTTTGTGTTCTCTTATTGTCTCTGGTTGTGTCTACCTGTCCGTCCTCTCCATTTCTCTTATATATATATATATATATATATATATATATATATATATATATATATATATATATATATATATATATATATATATATATATATATATATATATATATATATATATATATATATATATATATATATATTATTTCTTTCCTAGTTCTCCTTTTTCCAAGGTCATTTACTTCTCGTAGTGTGTCTCCCTCAGTTCCGGGACCAGGCGTGTGTGTGAGAGAGAGAGAGAGAGAGAGAGTGTGTGTGAGTGAGTTTAGCTACCTTTAATCAAACATTGGTGACAGTAGGTGTAAATGTGTAGTTTTGTGGTGAACTTGTGGCTCCGTCGATATTAGGCGGCCAATGTTAGAATCACTACCTGCTTCCCTCACCCACTACCTATCACCTTGTTACCACCAGGTGCTTACCTACCTATTTAGGCAGGTGTGTTGAGAGTCCCTCATCAGAAGTGTGTTGAGAGTCCCTCATATATGACATAAACCAGCTATGTGTGCCGTGGAAAAGTTTAGTGAGGTGGTCATAACTTTGGTGTTTGTTGTATAGGGAAGGACGGGGAGAGAAAAACTTGGTGGTAGTGGTTGTTGCAGGTGTTGGTTAGTGCTTGGTTCACCTTGGATGTCAGTCCTCCACGCCCCTTCCCTGCTGCTGCTGCTGCTGCTATTGTTGTTGTTGGTGCTACTGCTGGTAGTGATGATGCTGCAGTTGTTACTACTGATGGTGGTGCTGCTCTTACTACTGTTGATGCTGGCGCTGCTGCTGTTATTTGTGGTGGTGCTGTTGTTACTACTGCTGATGCTGTTGTTAGTGCTGTTGTTACCACTTCTGATGCTGTTGCTGCATTTGGTGTTGCTGGTACTGCAGTTGATGTTATTATTGGTGGTGGTGTTACTACTGTTGATAGTGCTGCTGTTGCTTCTGATGGTGTTACTCCTGCTGCTACCAGTACAGCAGGGTACATTGGTGTCTGTTAGAGCACAGCAGGTGAAGTACCACGCTGTGCTAAGCGCTGCAGGGTACATTGTTGACGTACAGTGGCGCTGATGACGTACAGTGACGCAGGAGACGTACAGTGAGGTAGGTGACGTACAATGACGCAGAACTCAGGGTTACAAGCACTTCCTTTCATGTTCCGTTATACACGCAAGTCTTTATTATTACTCTTGTGTTCAAGTGTAAATTATTTATACTATGTAACTTAATAATAGGATAGTGAGATAGGTTGTGAAAGGGATAGCAAGATGTGAAAGGGATATCAGGTTGTGAGAGCGATATCAGGTTGTGAAAGGGATATCAGGTTGTGAAAGGGATATCAGGTTGTGAAAGGGATATCAGGTTGTGAAAGGGATATCAGGTTGTGAGAGCTATATCAGTTTGTGAAAGGGATATCAGGTTGTGAAAGGGATATCAGGTTGTGAAAGGGATATCAGGTTGTGAAAGGGATATCAGGTTGTGAGAGCGATATCAGGTTGTGAAAGGGATATCAGGTTGTGAAAGGGATATCAGGTTGTGAGAGCGATATCAGGTTGTGAAAGGGATATCAGGTTGTGAAAGGGATATCAGGTTGTGAGAGCGATATCAGGTTGTGAAAGGGATATCAGGTTGTGAGAGCGATATCAGTTTGTGAAAGGGATATCAGGTTGTGAAAGGGATAGCAGGATGTGAGAGGGATAGCAGGATGTGAGAGGGATAGCAGGATGTGAGAGGGATAGCAGGATGTGAGAGGGATAGCAGGATGTGAGAGGGATAGCAGGATGTGAGAGGGATAGCAGATATGTGATGTATATAAAGGATACAAAGTCCAGTAGAATGTAATAGCGTGATGGAAGGGTAAATAATTTTTTTTTTAATAGCAAAACATTGACCTTGGGTTTGATTGTCTTGGTAGTGTTGTGCAAGTCATGAAGGAAGAGTGTACCTGATGGGCGGGATCGCCTTAATTAGAGCACAGGTAAGTCAGGGAGCCTCTCCTCCCAAGGGAGTGAAGGATTCTCCCGTGTAAGCGTCTTGCTGACACACGCTGTGTTAAGCTCGTCTGCACCAAGCTGCTGCACTTGCAAGGATGGTAGCAGTTATATAGTAACAAACTTAACCTGTGGCACAGTGAGGCAGTCGTCTTGTAGCCTTCAGGTAGTGTGTACTCACCTAATTGTGGTTGCAGGGGTCGATTCACAGCTCCTGGCCCCGAGTCACAATTCCTGGCCCCCGTGTGTGTGTGTGTGTGTGAGGGAGGGGAGGGGTGTTATGTGGGGTAGGGAGCGGAATAGAGATACGGGTTGGTAGGGTAATTTTGTGAAGTGGATGGGTGGGCAGGGGGCCGCCGCCACACCCTGTAGTTTTAGTCCCTCAGAGGTGAAAGTTGCACCAGCTTGACCTTGTGTTGGTGTTACACACTGTTGGTGATAACGTTGACGGGTCATCTTCGTCCACAGTTATACAATAGTCTTGTTATACAGTATATATGTGTGTGTCTCATTATATATATATATATATATATATATATATATATATATATATATATATATATATATATATATATATATATATATATATATATATATGCTGTTCTTTTGTCTTCCTTGTGAATGTGAAAGTAGTTTCACATTATATACTTTCTTGGCAAATTATGATTATTATTATTATTATTATTAAAAAAATCGCATTGGCCATTTCCTCCTACTACTAATGCTACTACTACAAATAATAATAATAAAGATGTGTTGGTGGTGAGACAAGAGTGACAGCACACACAAGGCTACCTATCTACCGAGAAGTATACAAAGATGCCAGAATAATGTAAGGCTGAGAGGAGTGATTAAAATATGTCAGAATACTGAGAAGAAAGAAGACCTTAGATAATTCAAGATTCTAAGAACTCAACACTAGTTACGTCAGCAGTGTGCTGTTACACTATTCTGTATGATACAGTGTGCTGTTACACTATTCTGTATGATACAGTGTACTGTTACACTATTCTGTATGATACAGTGTGCTGTTACACTATTCTGTATGATACAGTGTGCTGTTACACTATTCTGTATGATACAGTGTGCTGTTACACTATTCTGTATGATACAGTGTGCTGTTACACTATTCTGTATGATACAGTGTGCTGTTACACTATTCTGTATGATACAGTTACACTATTCTGTATGATACAGTGTGTTACACTATTCTGTATGATACAGTGTGCTGTTACACTATTCTGTATGATACAGTGTGCTGTTACACTATTCTGTATGATACAGTGTCTGTTACACTATGTATGATACAGTGTGCTGTTACACTATTCTGTATGATACAGTGTGCTGTTACACTATTCTGTATGATACAGTGTACTGTTACACTATTCTGTATGATACAGTGTGCTGTTACACTATTCTGTATGATACAGTGTGCTGTTACACTATTCTGTATGATACAGTGTGCTGTTACACTATTCTGTATGATACAGTGTACTGTTACACTATTCTGTATGATACAGTGTGCTGTTACACTATTCTGTATGATACAGTGTACTGTTACACTATTCTGTATGATACAGTGTGTTACACTATTCTGTTACACTGTTACACTATTACTGTAGTGTGCTGTTACACTATTCTGTATGATACAGTGTACTGTTACACTATTCTGTATGATACAGTGTGCTGTTACACTATTCTGTATGATACAGTGTACTGTTACACTATTCTGTATGATACAGTGTGCTGTTACACTATTCTGTATGATACAGTGTACTGTTACACTATTCTGTATGATACAGTGTGCTGTTACACTATTCTGTATGATACAGTGTACTGTTACACTATTCTGTATGATACAGTGTGCTGTTACACTATTCTGTATGATACAGTGTGCTGTTACACTATTCTGTATGATACAGTGTGCTGTTACACTATTCTGTATGATACAGTGTGCTGTTACACTATTCTGTATGATACAGTGTACTGTTACACTATTTTGTATGATACAGTGTACTGTTACACTATCCTGTATGATACAGTGTACTGTTACACTATTCTGTATGATACAGTGTGCTGTTACACTATTCTGTATGATACAGTGTACTGTTACACTATCCTGTATGATACAGTGTACTGTTACACTATCCTGTATGATACAGTGTACTGTTACACTATTCTGTATGATACAGTGTACTGTTACACTATCCTGTATGATACAGTGTACTTTTACACTATCCTGTATGATACAGTGTGCTGTTACACTATTCTGTATGATACAGTGTGCTGTTACACTATCCTGTATGATACAGTGTACTGTTACACTATCCTGTATGATACAGTGTACTGTTACACTATCCTGTATGATACAGTGTACTGTTACACTATTCTGTATGATACAGTGTACTGTTACACTATCCTGTATGATACAGTGTACTGTTACACTATCCTGTATGATACAGTGTGCTGTTACACTATTCTGTATGATACAGTGTGCTGTTACACTATCCTGTATGATACAGTGTGCTGTTACACTATTCTGTATGATACAGTGTACTGTTACACTATCCTGTATGATACAGTGTACTGTTACACTATCCTGTATGATACAGTGTACTGTTACACTATCCTGTATGATACAGTGTACTGTTACACTATCCTGTATGATACAGTGTACTGTTACACTATCCTGTATGATACAGTGTGCTGTTACACTATTCTGTATGATACAGTGTGCTGTTACACTATCCTGTATGATACAGTGTGCTGTTACACTATTCTGTATGATACAGTGTGCTGTTACACTATTCTGTATGATACAGTGTGCTGTTACACTATTCTGTATGATACAGTGTGCTGTTACACTATCCTGTATGATACAGTGTGCTGTTACACTATTCTGTATGATACAGTGTGCTGTTACACTATCCTGTATGATACAGTGTGCTGTTACACTATTCTGTATGATACAGTGTACTGTTACACTATTCTGTATGATACAGTGTGCTGTTACACTATTCTGTATGATACAGTGTACTGTTACACTATCCTGTATGATACAGTGTACTGTTACACTATCCTGTATGATACAGTGTACTGTTACACTATCCTGTATGATACAGTGTACTGTTACACTATCCTGTATGATACAGTGTACTGTTACACTATCCTGTATGATACAGTGTGCTGTTACACTATTCTGTATGATACAGTGTGCTGTTACACTATCCTGTATGATACAGTGTGCTGTTACACTATTCTGTATGATACAGTGTGCTGTTACACTATTCTGTATGATACAGTGTGCTGTTACACTATTCTGTATGATAGTGTGCTGTTACACTATCCTGTATGATACAGTGTGCTGTTACACTATTCTGTATGATACAGTGTGCTGTTACACTATTCTGTATGATACAGTGTGCTGTTACACTATTCTGTATGATACAGTGTGCTGTTACACTATTCTGTATGATACAGTGTGCTGTTACACTATCCTGTATGATACAGTGTGCTGTTACACTATTCTGTATGATACAGTGTGCTGTTACACTATTCTGTATGATACAGTGTGCTGTTACACTATTCTGTATGATACAGTGTGCTGTTACACTATCCTGTATGATACAGTGTGCTGTTACACTATTCTGTATGATACAGTGTGCTGTTACACTATTCTGTATGATACAGTGTGCTGTTACACTATCCTGTATGATACAGTGTGCTGTTACACTATTCTGTATGATACAGTGTGCTGTTACACTATTCTGTATGATACAGTGTGCTGTCACACTATTATGTATGATACAGTACAGTGGGAACAAAAGCTAACTATCTCTCCCTGTCATATGTCATCACACAGGATGGTGTTTAAATGTCATATGTTTTGTGTTCTCTGGTGTAAAGATATTGTTGAAAATGTCGAAAAGGCCTGTGGGTGATAGTGACCAGAAAAAGAGGAAGCATGTATGTTTGTGTATCACAGAAAGTTCAGTTTGAAACACTTGAGAGCAGTGTAAGTGTGGAACGTCTGACTGAGCAGTTTGGTGTTGGAACAACCACTATCTTCCACCTAAAGAAACTGAAGGACAAATTGTTGAAGTTCTATGCTGAAAGTGATGAACAGAAGTTAATGAAAAATAGGAAAACATTGTATAGAGGGAAAAATGAAGATCTCTGTGGTGTATTGATGGAGTGGATTCGTCAACGTCGGAGTGAGTACATGCCGCTTAACGGAATGCTGATCACGACCAGCTGAATATTGAAGGTAACTGAATATTCAGCAGCTGGTTACAAAAAAATTAAGAAAAGGCACGGCATTAAATATTTAAAGATTAGTGGTGATAAAGGATCAGCTGATCACGAAGCGGCAGAGAAATTCGTTGATGTGTTTACCAAGATTATTGCTGACGAAAATCTAACAGCAGAACAAATATACAGCGTTGATGAGACATCAATGTTCTGGTGTTATTGACTCATCAAAACATTGACTCGAGCTGATGAGAGAACTCCTACAGGGGTTAAGGATGCCAACGACAGATTAACTATCCTGGGATGTGTTAATGCAGCAGGCATGTATAATTGTAAACCTGCTGTGGTAGGCAGAAGACTGTTTCTTCGCTGTTTTAAACATGTGAATACCTTACCACTCCATTATTATGATAACAGAAAGGCCATGGATCACCAGGGACATCTTTTCTGATTCGTTTCACCAATATACAAATATTCCAAAATCTGGCCTCAAGCAATTTCGAATAAAGGATTCTCAACAGTATAAACAGTCTGGTTGACCAGGTAGTGAACAGAAAAGCCGAGCTTCAGGTCGGTCTGAGAGAGGAGGAAAACTCTGGAAACAGGTCAGAGGTATATAAGAGGCATGTTGTGAGGAAGGTTCACTGTTGACACAGCCACTACAATCATACCTACTGCTCCTCACCCCTTGTTCCTCCTGACTCCTCACTGCCTCTAGCACCTTGATGCCTCATCACGCTCCCCACACCTCACTTCCTCCCCTCACTTTTATTCGCCTGTCTCTTCACTGCTTCCAACCTGATGCCTCTATGTAAAAGGACACAAGTGCAACTAATGTGACATTTTTATTGTGGCAACGTTTCGCTCTCTAGGAGCTTTGTCAAGTCGTTACAATGTGACATTGTGTCTAATACATGGACACAATGCCACATTAGTTGCACATGTGTCCTTTTACTTAACATATTGTGGGAAATTCTACCAACATTAATACAACTTGATGCCTCATCACGCTCCCCACACCTCACTTCCTCCCCACACCTCACTTCCTCCTCACACCTCACTTCCTCCCCTCCCTCTTATTTCGCCTGACTCCTCACTGCTTCCAACAACTTGATGCCCGGTTGCACTCCTGCCTCCACCTCCTCCTCTCATACCTGCTTCTCATTCCGTCTTCTTAGAAGCGTAGGTAACCACGTCCTGGGAAACTTGTGTTTTCCAGAACCACTCTGAGAACACAGTGTTGGCATTTCCCTCTCAAAGAGTTCACCTGGACACACCTGAGAGACTGTCCCTCCCTCAGGTGGTCCCAGGTGAACCTGACAGATCGGCACTAATATTGTCCTCACCCACTTGTGTATCCACGGGTTGAGTCTCGGCTCCGGCATACGACTCTAAACCCACAATCGATCGGATTTATTCGTTCCTGATATCATAGACGTTATCGTACCTACTCTTGAAACTATGTATGGGGGGTTGTAGCCACTACTCATCTGGGTTGTTTCACTTACAAACCTGATACTGAAGTGTTTTTCTGACCTCTCTTTCTTGACTGTGTTTTTAACTGCTAACTTAGTCATATTTAACCATGTGTCTGGCATTTGAAAGTATGTCACTGTCTGCTTTGTCAAATTATGAGTATCTTGTAAGTTGTAATCATGTCTCCTCTAGTCCTCTGTTCTAAAGCCTTTAGAAACGTCGTCGTAAGCTCCTGTCTTCTACGTGCGGGTTATTTGTGTATGTAGCCTTTAGCCTGGAACTAGTCTTGTTGCAAACTTGTGGACATTCTCCAGTTTCTGAACAATTTGACCAGGTTTGTATTCCGTACTCCAGCTGTGTATATCGTACATAGAATCCTAAAAAAAAATTCTTTAAGGTCCCTGAAATCAGTACTGAGATTCTCCAACGTTGTCAAGTGCTGCTGGTGCTGCTGGGTTTATGTGGGTCTGGTGATATGTATGTTATAATGTTTACCCCTGTAGCCTTATACTCATAATTTCTCACCTTTGAGGCCGTACTTCGTCTACGATATTGCGAGTCTTGTTCATCACTTGTGTTTATCTTGGAGTTGTTGGTGTCTTTCTGTCTGTGTAGTCTTGCGAGCTGCGGCAAGTAACAGCCTGGTTGATCATCAGGTTAAGGAGTACCTGAATTGTTGAAGGAGTGGCAGTTATACAGGTGCAGAGGTTCGTGTTGTGTGCAGCTGTGACACCTGCTCTCAGGCACGTGTGTGCATGTTTGTGTGTGACTAATGACATGTCCTGTGTTACCTAGTTAGATGAGGTTTAAAACCTCCAGCTGGTGTTTAAAACCTTAGCTGGGTGTTTAAAACCCTTACTTGGTATTTAAAACCCTCGTTTGCCGTTGAAAACACTCGCTGCGTGTTTAAAACATTTAGTGGGGGTTTAAAAATCTCCTCTTCCCTCTTCCTCTCCAAATTGTATTTCTCCCTCTTTTTCAACTTTTGTTCCTCCTCTTCCCTACGCTCTCCCCTCTCAGTGGGGGTTTACACTGCTACTCCCCCACTCACCACTTTCGCTTTCACACACACCCATGCAGCTGGTCGTCCATAACACTGTTGCTGTGTTGCACTTTCCCGCACCTTTGCTCTTGACCTTTGTACAGGCGTCTTCTGCCATGCATAACATTGTTGCTACTGTTTGTTGACTTTAGCGTGAGCAGTGATGTCGAAGGGTACATACATTATCACACAGGTGCAGTAGTTCATCTCTCACTCCTCAGCAGTGTGTGCAATTTTCTGTACAGTCCAACTGGAGCTTGGAATAAGTGAAGGAAGGAAGACCGGCAGGCAGAAAGGAAAGCAGGCAGGAAGGACGGAAGGAAGGCAGGCAGGCAGGAAGGAAGGCAGGCAGGAAGGCAGGCAGGAAGGCAGGCAGGCAGGCAGTCTGGCTGGACTCCAGATCACTGGCTGGTGCTGCTAGCCAGTGTGACGCCTGTTCATCTTTTATTCATCCTTATATTTTTTCGCTCGGTGGTAGTGGTGGTGTTGGTGGATGCTGTTGAGGCTGGTGCTTGTTGGAGTACTTAAATGACACACCATATGACTGACTGATGGTAGTAGTGCTGGTGGCAAACCATAGAACGGGTGAGGTTTAAATCCATGGCGAGCGAGTCGTAAAACTCCAAGCCATTGGTTTGTTTACAATCGTGTTATTACGGTTTCGTGAGTCAAGGTGGAGACTTTGAGGGAACTTGAGCTTGGGTTTGCCACAGCCACGCTGGTGGGAGATTTATCCGTAAAAATTGCATCTGTAGTCACAGTGGTGGCCCATGCTGACCTCCCTATGGTGTATAGCAATATACCTAGTTGGATGAATCTTATTGTAGCCAGCTGGCCCAGTGGCTCTCACACTGGCCGGGAGTTTCACCATTCACTCGCCAGGAGTTCAATCCCCACCCGTTCCCTGGTTTGTTTACAATTGTGTCATTACGATTTCGTGTGTGGTGGAAGCTGAGAACTACTGGAGACAGTCTGTTGTATCTGTCACCACTTCCTCATGTGTGTGTACTCACCTAGTTGTGTGTGTGTGTGTGTGTGTGTCATGTGGTATTCTAGTGTTCGTCACTGTTGTCAGATGCAAAACCAGGAAATGATGTAGCAGACTGAAAAATTGTGGAGTACGCTTCGGTAATCACGACACGACGAATGGAGGATGGAGGGAAGAAAGGAAAGGAGAAGGGAAAGAAAGGGAAGAGTAGTAGTGGTGGGAGAGGGATGGAAAGAGTTGAGATTGGAGAAAGAGAAATGTAAGTTGGCTCACTAGACACAGCAAACATCACTGGTGCCGTTATGATCATCTCTCAGAGAATCCTAAGGTTATGCCTGTCTCTCCGAGGTCATCTCGTGTGACTGTCATTACCAGTCAGCCCTGCAAGGAGAAATCTATCTCATAACCCCTGTGAGGGTAATCTTGTCTACCTGGGCTAGCGGGCCGCCGCAGCAGCAGTAGCAACAGCCTGGTTGACCAGGCTAGAACCAGACAAGTCTGGCCCAGGGTCAGGCTGAAGCAGTAGGAAAACTCTCGAAACTCGCCAGAGGTATGTTATGTTGTTATGATAGAACGTGAATTTTCACAAGCCTATTGACGAAACATTTCGTCTGCGTTGAAGGCTTCATCAGTCCAAGACAGAAGACTAGCAGCTGAGGTAAATGTTTTGAAGACTACCAGCTGAGGTAAATGTTTTGAAGACTACCAGCTGAGGTAAATGTTTTGAAGACTACCAGCTGAGGTAAATGTTTTGAAGACTACCAGCTGAGGTAAATGTTTTGAAGACTACCAGCTGAGGTAAATGTTTTGAAGACTACCAGCTGAGGTAAATGAGGAGCTTGAAATCCTCAGCTATTTAAAACATTCTTCTCTTACCGGCATCAAAGTTAACACAGCGTAGCTTTCCAAACTAAAAGTGTGTGTGTGTGTGTGTGTGTGTGTGTGTGTGTGTGTGTGTGTGTGTGTGTGTGTGTGTGTGTGTTGGTGGTGGATGTACACGTGTTGGGTGAACGTGTTTAACTGGATACTGTGGTTTGTGGTTGAAGTGTGCATGTCAACTCGTGTATGTGTGGTGGTGGTGGTGGTGGTGATTGTCGTAGTGTTTGGGTGATTGTGGCAGTGTGTGGGTGTGATTGAAATAATATTTAGTGGGAAGAGTATTGGTTCAGCAACACAATAGGTGATTTCAACGCGGGTATAATGTGTGATCAACAGAGTTCGTGATGTTGCAGTGTGTGTTCCTGTTTGTGATTCTTGTGCACTTAGCACTTGTAAGCCAGTGGTAAGTGCTGCTGCTGCTGCTGCCGCCGCCGCCCCCTGACAACACTTGCCCCCACCTTCACCTCCTGAGATACAACTGTCTACAGTAAGGCACCTCAGTGGTATGTTGTTGCAGGGTAGTTGTTGATGTTGTTGCAGGGTAGTTGTTGATGTTGTTGCAGGGTAGTTGTTGATGTTGTTGCAGGGTAGTTGTTGATGTTGTTGCAGGGTAGTTGTTGATGTTGCAGGGTAGTTGTTGATGTTGTTGCAGGGTAGTTGTTGATGTTGCAGGGTAGTTGTTGATGTTGCAGGGTAGTTGTTGATGTTGCATGAGTGGTTGTTGATGTTGCAGAGTAGTTGATGTTGCAGGGTAGTAATTGATGTTGCAGAGTAGTTGTTGATGTTGCAGGGTAGTTGTTGATGTTGCAGGGGTAGTTGATGTTGCAGGGTAGTTGTTGATGTTGCAGGGTAATTGTTGATGGTGATGCAGGGTAGTTGATGGTGATGCAGGGTAGTTGATGATGGTGATGCAGGGTAGTTGATGATGGTGATGCAAGGTAGTTGATGATGGTGATGCAGGGTAGTTGATGATGGTGATGCAGGGTAGTTGTTGATGGTGATGCAGGGTAGTTGATGATGGTGATACAGGGTAGTTAATGATGGTGATGCAAGGTAGTTGATGATGGTGTTGCAGAGTAGTTGTTGATGTTGCAGGGTAGTTGATGTTGTTGCAGAGTAGTTGTTGTTGCAGGGTAGTTGTTGATGTTGCAGGGGTAGTTGTTGATGTTGCAGGGTAGTTGTTGATGTTGTTGCAGGGTAGTTGTTGTTGCAGGGTAGTTGATGGTGATGCAGGGTAGTTGATGATGGTGATGCAGGGTAGTTGTTGATAGTGATGCAGGGTAGTTGATGATGGTGATGCAGGGTAGTTGATGAGGGTGATGCAAGGTAGTTGATGATGGTGATGCAGGGTAGTTGATGATGGTGATGCAGGGTAGTTGTTGATGGTGATGCAGGGTAGTTGATGATGGTGATGCAAGGTAGTTGATGATGGTGATGCAGGGTAGTTGATGATGGTGATGCAGGGTAGTTGTTGATTTTGATGCAGTGTAGTTGTTGATGGTGATGCAGGGTAATTGATGGTGATGCAGGGGAGTTGTTGATGGTGATGCAGGGTAGTTGTTGATGTTGTTGCAGGGTAGTTGATGATGGTGATGCAGGGTAATTGATGGTGATGCAGGGTAGTTGATGATGGTGATGCAGGGTAATTGATGGTGATGCAGGGTAGTTGATGATGATAGTGATGCAGGGTAGTTAATGATGCAGTATAATGATGAAGAATAGAATTGCGTCACTGGTATAGATAACTAGCTTCTGGTCCACTCCTCCCGATCTGTCCCATTCCCCTCCTCCTCCAGGTCTGGCCTATTCCCCTCCAGGTTTATCCCGTTCCCCTCCTCCCCCAGGTCTATCCCATTCCCCTCTTCCTTCAGGTCTGTCCCATTCCCCTCCTCCTTTAGGTCTCCCCATCTTCGTGTCTTGCAAAGGGTCAAACCACGTATCGTCAGGTCCGCCGTCTGATTCACCTGACCCCCCAGGTGAATCAGGTCACGTCTCCCACCTCCCTTTCTCCCACCTTCTGCTTGTCTTCTGCCTCTGCTTATCACATTACTGGTTTGTTTAAGCTGTGACTGTTACAAACTTGTATCCCAATAAACCCCTGGCTGCCGTCAAGAGAGAGCTGGACAGATACCTAAAGTCAGTGCCGGATCAGCCGGGCTGTGGCTCGTACGTTGGACTGCGTGCGGCCAGCAGTAACAGCCTAGTTGATCAGGCCCTGATCCATCGGGAGGCCTGGTCACGGACCGGGCCGCGGGGGCGTTGATCCCCGGAATAACCTCCAGGTAACATACGGGTCGTCTCCCACCGAGGCAGGGTGACCAGAAAAAGAAGAAACACTTTCCCCATCACTCTGATCACTGCCTTGCCATTACTATAGTTCATGTATAACTAATGAGAGAATCTCTGTAATCTTATACAAACTGGATAGTGACAAGCTTTAGGTGCTTGGAGGTGGAGGAGTGCTAGGTGCTTGGAGGTGGAGGAGTGCTAGGTGCTTGGAGGTGGAGGAGTGTTAGGTGCTTGGAGGTGGAGGAGTGTTAGGTGCTTGGAGGTGGAGGAGTGCTAGGTGCTTGGAGGTGGAGGAGTGTTAGGTGCTAGGAAGTGGAGGAGTGTTAGGTTCTAGGAGGTGGAGGAGTGTTAGGTACTAGGAAGTGGAGGAGTGTTAGGTTCTAGGAGGTGGAGGAGTGTTAGGTGCTAGGAAGTGGAGGAGTGTTAGGTTCTAGGAGGTGGAGGAGTGTTAGGTTCTAGGAGGTGGAAGAGTGTTAGGTACTAGGAGGTGGAGGAGTGTTAGGTGCTAGGAGATGAAGCAGTGTCAGGTGCTAGAGGTTACAGTGTTGTGGGTCAGTGATGGGAGTCAGTGTTGTGGGTCAGTGTACTGTAGTAACACTATCGTTGTTAAGGTGTTTGGGTTACCATCAGAGTGTATCATCTTGTGTTGCCTCACTCTGCATTTAACTTAAATTTCATATTCGGTAATTTTTTTTTCAATGATGTCTGGTGTTGTGGGAGTGAAAGTTGTTGAAGGTTCAAGTAACGTCTCTTGTGTAAGTGTAGTGTGTACTGTGTAAGTTATGAAGTATTTTGTGTGTTGTGTAAGTGTGTTATGGTTTATTGTGTATGTGTGCCTTCAGGGGCCCACAAGTTTATATGGCTTCTGATATACTCTCTCTCTCTCTCTCTCTCTCTCTCTCTCTCTCTCTCTCTCTCTCTCTCTCTCTCTCTCTCTCTCTCTCTCTCTCTCTCTCTCGCTCTCGCTCTCTCTCGCTTCGTTAATAACCTTGATACTTTTTCACCACATTACTGGACTATCCTTGAACGTTTTGCTGTGGTGTATCATTATGAGGAGCAGTGTGTGTGTGTGTGTGTGTGTGTGTGTGTGTGTGTGTGTGTGTGTGTGTGTGTGTGTTGTGTGTGTGTGTGTGTGTGTGTGTTATTATCTTCACTATCATCGCCATCATCATCATCAGCAGCAGAATAATTATCATTTAATTACTCCTCGTCATAGTCGTTTGTATTGATATGCTCATCATTTCCCCCTGTAATGATTGAGACAAAGAAGAAACACATTGACCATCACTCACACCATACATGTGTTTCCAGTAGCACAGTAATGCCAGATATGACAGATTGTTACTTCATACGATATTACTTAACCAGTTGAGAAATGAGCTGCATTTGAAGGACTGACAAGAGTTTCAGAACAAGTTTTTATCGGGACAGCGTTTCGCCCTAATTGGAACGAAACGTTGTTCAGGTAGAAGGTTGCTTCCACATATAACCCTCGCATAGGAGAAGAGACTTGTGACGACGTTTTGGTCCATGCTGGACCATTGTCAAGTCAAAACTAGGAGAGAAAAAACAGAGAAGACTAAAAGAGACAATGTACAACATTTTGGTTATACTGTTTAACCGTTTCGCCCGCACAACAGGCTTCTTCAGTCGAAATGTTTCACCAGTCACGATAACCAGGTGTTGTACACGTCTTATTCATCAACTTCTCGGTATTCCATATCATTAATAATAAGATACACTTGTCTTATCTACCTGTAGACCAGAGACTGTCTTCACTCTCATAACCCAGTGACTTTTCTCTCTTTACAGGTGAGCTCTTGAAGGTTTGTAAGCAGTGGTAGAGACAGGTAAGTACACTTGAGGTGGTGCACCTCCACCATAGTGGATGTACACAGTTGTACCTTAATACCTTACGAGCCTGGCCCATGGCTGGGAGTATTATTATTATTATTATTATTAAGGGGGAAGCGCTAAACCCGTAGGATTATGCAGATGGCCGGGAGTAGAATAGTGTAGCAACACACTGTTGGTTCATGCAACTATAGTTCTGGTATATTCGAACATAAAGTTCTTGTTGAACGCCAAAAGTTCCAATTTGTTGACTTAAAAAAAAAATACGCTACGTATTGATTTTCGGTTACTAAAGAATGCTTCTTCTGAACGGCTTCAAACTTTTAATGATATTTTTGAGAAGGATGATATTTTAGAGGTGTCGGCTGTATAGATGGAAATTTGTTAATATAATAAAAAAAAAATTGCTGGAGTATGTGATAACTGTAGAATATTTCGTCTGGTCGGCTTCACTTTCCAGGTTTCGAGTGAGGTTTATTATTTAGTGGGTTTTGTGTTGCTGATAGTGGCGATAGTTGTTGTAGTGTTTGATGGAGGTTGTGTTGTTGGTGGTGGAGGAGGATGTGTAGACTAGGTTGGTGGTGGAGGAGGATGTGTAGACTAGGTTGGTGGTGGAGGAGGATGTGTAGACTAGGTTGGTGGTGGAGGAGGAGGATGTGTAGACTAGGTTGGTGGTGGAGGAGGATGTGTAGACTAGGTTGGTGGTGGAGGAGGAGGATGTGTAGACTAGGTTGGTGGTGGAGGAGGATGTGTAGACTAGGTTGGTGGTGGAGGAGGATGTGTAGACTAGGTTGGTGGTGGAGGAGGATGTGTAGACTAGGTTGGTGGTGGAGGAGGAGGATGTGTAGACTAGGTTGGTGGTGGAGGAGGATGTGTAGACTAGGTTGGTGGTGGAGGAGGAGGATGTGTAGACTAGGTTGGTGGTGGAGGAGGATGTGTAGACTAGGTTGGTGGTGGAGGAGGATGTGTAGACTAGGTTGGTGGTGGAGGAGGATGTGTAGACTAGGTTGGTGGTGGAGGAGGATGTGTAGACTAGGTTGGTGGTGGAGGAGGATGTGTAGACTAGGTTGGTGGTGGAGGAGGATGTGTAGACTAGGTTGGTGGTGGAGGAGGAGGATGTGTAGACTAGGTTGGTGGTGGAGGAGGATGTGTAGACTAGGTTGGTGGTGGAGGAGGATGTGTAGACTAGGTTGGTGGTGGAGGAGGATGTGTAGACTAGGTTGGTGGTGGAGGAGGATGTGTAGACTAGGTTGGTGGTGGAGGAGGAGGATGTGTAGACTAGGTTGGTGGTGGAGGAGGATGTGTAGACTAGGTTGGTGGTGGAGGAGGATGTGTAGACTAGGTTGGTGGTGGAGGAGGATGTGTAGACTAGGTTGGTGGTGGAGGAGGATGTGTAGACTAGGTTGGTGGTGGAGGAGGATGTGTAGACTAGGTTGGTGGTGGAGGAGGATGTGTAGACTAGGTTGGTGGTGGAGGAGGATGTGTAGACTAGGTTGGTGGTGGAGGAGGAGGATGTGTAGACTAGGTTGGTGGTGGAGGAGGATGTGTAGACTAGGTTGGTGGTGGAGGAGGATGTGTAGACTAGGTTGGTGGTGGAGGAGGATGTGTAGACTAGGTTGGTGGTGGAGGAGGATGTGTAGACTAGGTTGGTGGTGGAGGAGGATGTGTAGACTAGGTTGGTGGTGGAGGAGGATGTGTAGACTAGGTTGGTGGTGGAGGAGGAGGATGTGTAGACTAGGTTGGTGGTGGAGGAGGATGTGTAGACTAGGTTGGTGGTGGAGGAGGAGGATGTGTAGACTAGGTTGGTGGTGGAGGAGGATGTGTAGACTAGGTTGGTGGTGGAGGAGGATGTGTAGACTAGGTTGGTGGTGGAGGAGGATGTGTAGACTAGGTTGGTGGTGGAGGAGGAGGATGTGTAGACTAGGTTGGTGGTGGAGGAGGATGTGTAGACTAGGTTGGTGGTGGAGGAGGATGTGTAGACTAGGTTGGTGGTGGAGGAGGATGTGTAGACTAGGCTTCACTGTACAGTTACAGCGGGTCTGACCACGCTTGTTTATTTCCCTCCCCCCTCCTCCTTCCCTCTCTCCTTTCTCCTCTTCCTCCATCATCGCACCACCTGCCTGTTCCACACTGCGTATTAGGCATTCCTGTGTGTGTATAGAGGCGTGTGTGTGTGTACTCGCCTATTTGTGGTTGCAGGGGACGAGTCTCTGCTCCTGCCCCTGCCTCTTCGCTGGCTACTTCTGGGGTTGACTCTTTTGGCCGTGCGAGTCCTGTCGTAACTATTCTTAAAGCTGTGTATAGATTCTGCCTCTTCCACTGCTTTGTCCTGGCCCACTCTAAGGTTACAGAAGTATTTCCTAACATTTCTGTGACTCATCTGTTTTCAGCTTTAATAAGCTGTACCCTCGTGTACCTGAGACCCGCCTCTTAAACAGACCGGCTTTGTCTCTCTCAGTATTTTGTACCTCGTAAACATGTCCTCCCTGGGCCTTCTAGTGTCGTCAGGGTTAATTCTTTTAGTCTTTCCTCATAGCTCGTGCTTCCCAGCTCTGGAACTAGTCTCATAGCAAATCTTTGCAGTTTTTGCAGCTTCTTTATCAGACGTGGGTTCCATACTGGCGCTGCGTACTCCAAGAAGAGCCTGACATATGTGTATAGGATCGTGAATGTTTCCCTGTTGACGTTCCTCAAAACTACCCTTAAATTTGCTAGTTTTATATCTGCTGCTGTTATCTGTTGTGTGCCTCAGGTGACATGTTCAGAACTATGCTCACCCCGAGGTATTCTTTCATGAAGTGTGTGTGTGTGTGTGTGTGTGTGTGTGTGTGTGTGTGTGTGTGTGTGTGTGTGTGTGTGTGTGTGTGTGTGTGTCCATCCCCGCCTGCGGTTGGTTGTCGTTGTCGTTATGACCTTATATGAGTGTAAGCATGTCGTGCGGAGGGCATAAAAGCCCCTTGCCCTGGTGGAGTGGTGGATGTACCGTGCCCTGGTGGAGTGGTACATGTACCATGTCATGGTGGAGTGGTGGATGTACCGTGTCATTGTGGAGACGCGGTTAATCTGTTTCTTGTAATGTTTTCTGTGTCGTCATTATATTTTCCCTTATCTGTCGTTATCTGTGTTCGTGTGTGGGATAAGTCATACTGATGGATGGTAACACCTGTGTCATAGTAACTCCAACTATGCTTGAAGGAAACCTTCGAAACTGTCCTAGTTGATGAACCCTTAGTGGAATATTACCCTCACTACCCTAGTGAAGCCTCCAGCTCAGACAGACACAGCTCTGTGACCCATCCTGTGCGATGTAATATGAGGAACGGGAATAAAATAGGGGACTGACGAAACGTCTTCATAATGACACCTAGGTGTTGCACACGTGTCTTATTCATCAACTTGTTGGTATTGTACACTATTAATGAAGGGTTTTGGTTTAGGTTTCTGAATTATATAATATCTTTTCATTTTCCTGCATCACCCTCCCCCCTCTGCCCTTTAGCTAAAAGGAAATTATTACGTCACTCATAATTATCAAGCACATGTAAGATAAGTGTATACTAAAGGTAAGTAAGGTAAGGTTTACCTGTCATCTTGCATGTTCATGAGACAATGAAGAACCAGTCATCCTGTCAGGCTTCTGTTTCACAGTCACATGACAGAAAGGTTGTACCTCCCTGAATGTTACCTGTCTGTTAACCTTCTGCCAAAGTGCAAAACACTTAACGAGCTTCTGTTTGACACATGCAATGACCGTAGAACCTCTCCGAATGGTTGCTGTCTGCCAGCATACTCCCCTTATGAGACAGAAAGGGTCAACAATCCTGTCTCAGTGCTGAACATTTCACAAATGTTTGTACCATATCGGTATGAGAGGAGTGTAGTACCTCCGTGGGTGGTTAGTGTCTGTCAGCCTATGTAGTACTATTGTTAGTATCCAGGTCCCTCACCCCTCTTGTACTCTGGTGTACTGTAATGTAGTGTGCTCAATCCTAACGGCTAAACAGTGTGAGATGTGCATTAAAACATTTAGTATTGCTGGTAGCAGCTGCTTGGTACACTCTTGACCAGGTTTATAATTCATTATTACGCTAGTTGCATCTATTGAATCTCATCTCCTGTCTAGGAAGAACTATCATAGTATCTCGATTAAAATGCTTGTGATATTGCTGTCTGGTGACTGGAAATGTGGTGGTGAGTTGGTGAACCCTTGTGACTTGTGTGAGTGTTGTGTGTAAGCTGTGTTATTGTGCATCTGGGATTATGTAGTGTTGGTGACTTTGGCTTGCACTAACACCTCTGTGATGACACTGGATGTTTGTATCATGAGCGTGATGTGTTGTAGGTGTTTAAGAGCTCTAGTAGCAGCAGCAAGCAGTAATAACCAACACCAGTAGGAACAAGACAAAAAAAAAGCAGTAGCCGCCAGAAGCAGCAGCAATAATCATAGTAGCATCAGCATTAGAAGCCGTTGAAGTAACAGCAGCAACAGTAGGAGCAACAGTAGCAGGAGGAAATGAACAGGAGCAACATGCACAGTAGTAGTAGTAGCAACAGCACCAGTAGTAAACAACAGCACGTGTGATTGATAAGGTTAAGTGTCAAGTATTAAAACAATGACAGTCAGCCACACAGACTTAGTATTTACATTATCTCAAACACTTTGTACCTGACCTGTCACACCTTTAATTAACACTTAGGTGTGAATTAATACCTATTAGATGATTTGTAGTCTGTGCAAATTACTATGATGGAGGAGTGTGTGCTGGAGTTACCAGTAATATGGGAGTGGCGTGGGAGTTACCAGCAGTATGGGAGTGGCATGGGAGTTAGGTTATTTTGTGTGACAGTGGAAGAGTTGGGAGATAATGTAGTAACTTTAATATGGTTGGGAGGTGGGTGATGTCAGCACACTTCTGACAACACAGAGGTTGAATGAATAATGGTGACTATGTTTCGTCTTTTATTAGGTCCACCTGGCAGTATGTGAGACGGCTGCTGTGTTGAATATGCATCACCTATATCAGTGTTATAATCCCTTCTCCTTCCCCTGTGACCTTTCTAGGTGGTAAAGTAAATAGTTGCTGCAAACTGTCATTATTAATGTAAATAAGAATTATACTCATTTAATAATGCTATTAAAGAATTGTATTCACTTAATATTTGTTTATAAATCTCCCTCGTATAGTCTATAAATCTCCCTCGTATAGTCTATAAATCTCCCTCGTATAGTTTATAAATCTCCCTCGTATAGTCTATAAATCTCCCTCGTATAGTTTATAAATCTCCCTCGTATAGTTTATAAATCTCCCTCGTATAGTTTATAAATCTCCCTCGTATAGTTTATAAATCTCCCTCGTATAGTTTATAAATCTCCCTCGTATAGTTTATAAATCTCCCTCGTATAGTTTTCATAATTCGTGAACCCTTATGTTTCTTGACTAAGTTGTTCAGTGGTAAGTCGTGAGAAGTGAGATCCTGACATCCCTCCCCCCATCACAAGGGAGAGCATCAGAGAGAGAGAGAGAGAGAGAGAGAGAGAGGTAGAGAGCGAGTGAGAGTGAAGGCAGGCAGATCATGATAGACTGTGTTGCTTGGTGAAGTGAGAGGGAGGGAGCAGGTGAATGAACTAGGTGTCCGCGGTTCGATCACCAGCATGTTTCCTTAGACCTGATGTCCCTGTTTCACTTAGCAGTCAGTAGGTACCTGGGTGTTATTTGACGGTTGTGGGTGGCATCCTGGGGGGTGGCAATATACCTTAGATAGGACTGGTCTTTGAAATGAGGTGAGGTAGAATAACAGCTTTTAGTCTAAAATTTTTGTGAAAAAAACTAGTAGAGGAGAGGTATTGAGGGAGTGGGAGTGAAGGAAGGCAACCATGATAGGCTGTGTTGGTGGGTGAAGTCATAGAGGCGTTGCTTGTCCTTGGAACACCGCCTGTGTCCTAACTCTCTCACTAGAACTGCCTGCCTCCCACACGGTATATATAGCCTATATCATTCTCTCTCTCTCTCTCTCTCTCTCTCTCTCTCTCTCTCTCTCTCTCTCTCTCTCTATCTATCTATCTATCTATCTATCTATCTCTGTCTCTCTCTTTCTCTCTCTCTCTCAGTCTCTCTCTTTCTCTCTCTCTCTCTCTCTCACTCTCTCTCTCTCTCTCTCTCTCTCTCTCTCTCTCTCTCTCTCTCTCTCTCTCTCTCTCTCTCTCTCTCTCTCTCTCGTGTTACCATTGAACATGTCACCATTTATTGACACCTTTGACCATATCTTCACCATCTTTGTGAGAGATGGAAGGGAGGGTGTGTTGGGAGGGGATGGAGTTAGTAGGATGGGTAGAGGGAGGTAGTAAGTACATGCACACCAGTTGTAGTTAACATTGACTTCTTGATCCTGAGGTGGGAGTGTTTGTTGTGGTGGTAGGTACTGAGGGAGGGAGGGAGAAGGGATGGAGGTAATGATGGAGGGATGGGACGACAGGTAGGAGGTAGCTCAGATGAAAGGTCACACACGCAGGAGCTGCTGAATTTCTGCAACAAACACACCCTAAGTCAGCAAATAGTGGAGCCAACAAGACTGGAGAACACACTGGACCTTATTTTAACAAATAATGAGGACCTGGTAAGGAATATAACAATATCAAAAACAACAAATTCTGATCACAATCTAATCGAAGTCCAGACTTGCATGCACAGGAGTCCTGATCGGTACAATGCATTCAGTTATGAGGGTACCTTTACCAAATTCAACTTCAACAACAAGAACATCATCTGGGATCAGGTAAACTATGCCCTAAATGAAACATGCTGGGAGGATATCTTAAATTACATGGACCCTAACCAATGCCTCGAAAAGATCACCCTCCTGGTAGCTGAAGTATGTTCAAGGTATATTCCTATAAGACAAAAGAAAAGAAGTAAACTGGAGAGAGAGAGACGCTCCCTCTACAGGAGAAGACGAAGAATCATTGAGCTCCTCAAGAATGCCAGATTATCAGATACACGGAAGGTAGTGCTAACCAGGGAAGTGGAAAATATTGAGCTGAAGTTAAAGGACTCATACAGGATCCAGGAAAGACAAGAGGAGCTAAAAGCGATTAATGAAATTGAAAGAAATTCGAAATATTTCTTTTCATACGCCAAAAACGTCAAAAATCACTTCTAGTACAGGGCCCCTGCTCAGACAAGACGGATCCTACACAAAGAAATGAGCGAGATACTGAAATTGCAGTATGACTCAGTATTCAGTGAGCCACTAACCAGTTTAAAGATAGATGATCCAAACAATTTTTTCATGAATGAGCCTCAAAACCCTGCCAATGTAGGCCAGATTTATGACATAACTCTAACTCCACTAGACTTTGAGAATGCCATCGACGACATGCCCATGCACTCAGCCCCAGGCCCAGACTCGTGGAACTCGGTGTTCATTAAAAACTGCAAGAAACCCCTCTCACGGGCCCTAAGTATGCTATGGAGAAGGAGCTTAGACACAGGCGAGATTCCACAGTCACTAAAAACAACAGATATAGCCCCACTCCATAAAGGTGGCAGCAAAGCAGTAGCTAAGAACTATAGACCAATAGCTTTAACGTCCCACATCATAAAAATCTTTGAAAGAGTTCTAAGAAGCAGGATAGCAAACCACCTAGACTCCCAAAAATTGCACAACCCAGGGCAACATGGTTTCAGAGCAGGTCGCTCCTGCCTTTCGCAACTGCTTGACCACTATGATATGGTCCTAGATGCACTGGAAACCAAACAGAATGCGGATGTAGTATACACAGACTTTGCAAAAGCCTTTGACAAGTGCGACCATTGTGTAATAACACACAAAATGCGTGCTAAAGGGATAACCGGCAAAGTAGGCAGATGGATCTTCAACTTTCTAACCAATCGCACACAAAGAGTAGTGGTAAACAGAGTTAAATCAAATGCTGCCATAGTGAAGAGCTCTGTCCCACAAGGCACAGTACTCGCACCTATCCTGTTCCTTATTCTCATATCAGACATAGACAGAGATGTAAACCACAGCACTGTATCATCTTTTGCAGACGATACTAGGATCTGCATGAGAGTGTCATCCACTGAGGACACTGTTAACCTCCAAGAAGATATAAACCAAGTTTTCCAATGGGCAACAGAGAGCAATATGATGTTCAATGAAGACAATTTCCAACTACTCCGTTATGGAAAACTGGAGGAAATATTAACTAGAACTGAGTATACTACAAACTCCAATCACACAATAGAGAGGAAAAGTAATGTGAGAGACCTGGGAGTGGTAATGTCAGAGGATCTCACCTTGAAGAATCACAGTGCCACTATCACATCTGCTAGAAAACTGATAGGATGGATAATGAGAACATTCAAGACAAGAGATGCTAAGCCAATGATGATCCTTTTTAAATCACTTATTCTTTCTAGGCTGGAATACTGCTGTACATTAACATCCCCATTCAAGGCAGGTGAAATTGCAGAGCTAGAGAATGTACAGAGAACCTTTACTGCACGTGTAAGTTCCATCAAACACCTTAACTACTGGGAGCGCCTGGAAGCACTTGACTTGTACTCACTAGAGCGCAGGCGAGAGAGATATATCATAATCTACACCTGGAAGATTCTGGAGGGACTGGTCCTTAATATGCACACAGCAATCACTCCTTACGAAAGCAAAAGACTTGGCAGGCGATGCAACAAACCCCCAGTGAAAAGTAGGGGCATCACTGGTACACTAAGAGAAAACACAATAAGTGTCCGGGGTCCAAGACTGTTCAACAGCCTCCCACCAGCAATAAGGGGCATTACGAGAAGACCCCTGGTTGTCTTCAAGAGGGAGCTGGACAGATACCTAAAGACGGTGCCGGATCAGCCGGGCTGTGGTTCGTACGCTGGATTACGTGCGGCCAGCAGTAACAGCCTGGTTGATCAGGCCCTGATCCACCGGGAGGCCTGGTCGTGGACCGGGGCGCGGGGACGTTGATCCTCGGAATGCCCTCCAGGTAGACTCCAGGTAGGGGTGACCATAAGATACCTCCAGTAGAAGCAACAACACCAACAGTAGCTTTAACAACAGCAACAGATGACAGCAATATCATTATTAGTAGAAACAATTGAAGTAACATCTATAGGAATAGCAGCAGTAACCTCAGCAGCAACACAAGTCAAAGCACTAGCAGCCGCAGTAACAGCAACAACAGTAGCCACAACAGGCAGAGATAAAAAAAAAAAAATTACCTACGACATTCACACTTTCAGAATTGTCAGTCCTAACACCTCCACCTCCAACCTCACCACCCATCATCCTCTTCCACCTTCCCCCTCCACCGACCACTCCACCTCCACCGACCACTCCACCTCCACCCACCCAGTCTCTCCCTCCTGCCACCTCTCCTCCATTCCACCCTCTTCTCTCCAGTAATAGTCACAGCACGTTTATATCATACATGTAAATCATTCCCGTGTAGCATGATAACTAATCATTGCCCTGTAGCATGACTAGTAACTTCAGTGAGCTGGGTGAGTTTATCCCAGGTTATCTTAGCCTTCATCTTGTTTATCCCAGGTTATCTTAACCTTCATCTTGTTTATCCCAGGTTATCTTAACCTTCATCTTGTTTATCCCAGGTTATCTTAACCCTCATCTTGTTTATCCCAGGTTATCTTCACCTTCATCTTGTTTATCCCAGGTTATCTTAACCTTCATCTTGTTTATCCCAGGTTATCTTAACCTTCATCTTGTTTATCCCAGGTTATCTATCTTCAACCTGGAATAAACAAGATAAATTTGTGCAGTATAGACAGCCGCCAAAAGACTAATAATGAATATTGTGTTGTATGGAAATTTTTGCGACAGTTTATTAAACACTGAACTTTCCGGAGTTTACCTGAAGACGGTTTAGGGGGGTCACCGCCCCCTTACCTGAAGGCGGTTTAGGGGGGTCACCGCCCCCTTACCTGAAGACGGTTTAGGGGGGTCACCGCCCCCTTACCTGAAGGCGGTTTAGGGGGGTCACCGCCCCCTTACCTGAAGACGGTTTAGGGGGGTCACCGCCCCCTTACCTGAAGACGGTTTAGGGGGGTCAGCGCCCCCTTACCTGAAGACGGTTTAGGGGGGTCACCGCCCCCTTACCTGGAGACGGTTTAGGGGGGTCACCGCCCCCTTACCTGAAGACGGTTTAGGGGGGTCACCGCCCCCTTACCTGAAGGCGGTTTAGGGGGGTCACCGCCCCCCTTACCTGAAGGCGGTTTAGGGGGTCACCCCCCCCCTTACCTGAAGACAGTTAAGTTGTAACCTCTTCCCCATTCCCCCCGGCCCGGTCCCAGACCAAGCCTGGTTGACGACGTGATCATAGCAGACTGTTGGTGGTAGCTGCATGCAGCCCAGTGTGTGCACCACAGCCTGGTTGAACTGACTTTAGGGCATTAACAGCTTGATTTATGAAGGTAGCAACCAGGATGTTTGATCTGGAACCAGGCCGCGGGGACGCTGGTCACTGAATCTAACTCCAAATAAACTCCAGGTAAACAGAATTTAACCAATTTTCTTGTGCAAGACAGCCAGGAGTGTATTGGTAGTACTCCCCTCCCCTGTGTATGACGGGAACTGTTGAAGAGTCTTGGTCCCTCTACACTTATTAAGTTACATCTTAGTGCAGTCATGACACTGTTGTTTTTCACCGTGAATATTCTCTAGTACACCATGTGAGTGCTAGGCGCTCCTTCCCCAAGTTATGTATATTGTACGCATGACAAGTCTGGCCCAGCACTGGTCTACGGTACCAGATAAAAACTCTCGAAACCCATCAAAGGTATAGCAGATGTATGTGAAATTTTGATTGTTTCATCATTGGTAACGTAGCAACGTGATGTAACCTTGTCGAACTTTACATGGTGCTATAATAGATCACCTTAAGTGAGGTAATCTCTGTACGAGAGTTAGCAAACTTCTAAGTAACCTGTCTCAGTGTTTTCTTCTGAATTGGTTTCTAGTATTTGTTCTCTTTTCCAAAGTTACGTTCATGATTGAAAATTATAATAATTTGTGTTTCTACACAAAATAACCTCACTTCTCATATATAAATTTTTGCAGATAAAACGATAAGTATGTCATCAAACACCTCAAACTGGAGGCTTCTTTTACTCTCTCTCTCTCTCTCTCTCTCTCTCTCTCTCTCTCTCTCTCTCTCTCTCTCTCTCTCTCTCTCTCTCAAGTTCTCTTATGTCATCTTTCTGAAGTTCTCTTTCATTTCTTCCTTCCTGAGCCTCAACACTTGCTCTTTCAACACTCACCTTTCATCTCACGCGGCTGAGAAGCAATTACTGTTACGAAAGCAAATATGTACGTATTCACTTAGGATGCACGCACGCACACACACACACACACACACACACACACACACACACACACACACACACACACACACACACACACACACACACAAACGAGAAAAGTATCTGGTAGTAAGGCAGACACCTGAAGTACATACAGAGAATAACTTGAGCGACGTAAGTAAGACTAGCAAACCCGAGGAATCTTAACTAGCAATATTTTCACACTATATACACGACGTATGTGAGACACATTATTAGTTACCAGTGCCAGCATGGAACCTACCTATATTAGTTACCAGCGCCAGCATGGAACCTACCTATATTAGTTACCAGCGCCAGCATGGAACCTACCTATATTAGTTACCAGTGCCAGCATGGAACCTACCTATATTAGTTACCAGTGCCAGCATGGAACCTACCTATATTAGTTACCAGTGCCAGCATGGAACCTACCTATATTAGTTACCAGTGCCAGCATGGAACCTACCTATATTAGTTACCAGCACCAGCATGGAACCTACCTATATTAGTTACCAGTGCCAGCATGGAACCTACCTACTTGCTCACACAGTGTAGGGTAGCTCCCACGTGTAGTGTAAGTGTAGGGCAGCTCCCAGGTGTAGTGTAAGTGTAGGGTAGCTCCCACGTGTAGTGTAAGTGTAGGGCAGCTCCCAGGTGTAGTGTAAGTGTAGGGCAGCTCCCAGGTGTAGTGTAAGTGTAGGGTAGCTCCCACGTGTAGTGTAAGTGTAGGGTAGCTCCCACGTGTAGTGTAAGTGTAGGGCAGCTCCCACGTGTAGTGTAAGTGTAGGGTAGCTCCCACGTGTAGTGTAAGTGTAGGGCAGCTCCCAGGTGTAGTGTAAGTGTAGGGCAGCTCCCAGGTGTAGTGTAAGTGTAGGGCAGCTCCCAGGTGTAGTGTAAGTGTAGGGTAGCTCCCACGTGTAGTGTAAGTGTAGGGCAGCTCCCAGGTGTAGTGTAAGTGTAGGGTAGCTCCCACGTGTAGTGTAAGTGTAGGGCAGCTCCCAGGTGTAGTGTAAGTGTAGGGTAGCTCCCACGTGTAGTGTAAGTGTAGGGCAGCTCCCAGGTGTAGTGTAAGTGTAGGGTAGCTCCCACGTGTAGTGTAAGTGTAGGGCAGCTCCCAGGTGTAGTGTAAGTGTAGGGCAGCTCCCAGGTGTAGTGTAAGTGTAGGGCAGCTCCCAGGTGTAGTGTAAGTGTAGGGTAGCTCCCACGTGTAGTGTAAGTGTAGGGCAGCTCCCAGGTGTAGTGTAAGTGTAGGGTAGCTCCCACGTGTAGTGTAAGTGTAGGGCAGCTCCCAGGTGTAGTGTAAGTGTAGGGTAGCTCCCACGTGTAGTGTAAGTGTAGGGCAGCTCCCAGGTGTAGTGTAAGTGTAGGGTAGCTCCCACGTGTAGTGTAAGTGTAGGGCAGCTCCCAGGTGTAGTGTAAGTGTAGGGTAGCTCCCAGGTGTAGTGTAAGTGTAGGGCAGCTCCCAGGTGTAGTGTAAGTGTAGGGTAGCTCCCACGTGTAGTGTAAGTGTAGGGCAGCTCCCAGGTGTAGTGTAAGTGTAGGGCAGCTCCCAGGTGTAGTGTAAGTGTAGGGCAGCTCCCAGGTGTAGTGTAAGTGTAGGGTAGCTCCCACGTGTAGTGTAAGTGTAGGGCAGCTCCCAGGTGTAGTGTAAGTGTAGGGTAGCTCCCACGTGTAGTGTAAGTGTAGGGCAGCTCCCAGGTGTAGTGTAAGTGTAGGGTAGCTCCCACGTGTAGTGTAAGTGTAGGGCAGCTCCCACGTGTAGTGTAAGTGTAGGGTAGCTCCCACGTGTAGTGTAAGTGTAGGGCAGCTCCCAGGTGTAGTGTAAGTGTAGGGTAGCTCCCACGTGTAGTGTAAGTGTAGGGTAGCTCCCACGTGTAGTGTAAGTGTAGGGCAGCTCCCAGGTGTAGTGTAAGTGTAGGGTAGCTCCCACGTGTAGTGTAAGTGTAGGGCAGCTCCCAGGTGTAGTGTAAGTGTAGGGTAGCTCCCAGGTGTAGTGTAAGTGTAGGGCAGCTCCCAGGTGTAGTGTAAGTGTAGGGCAGCTTCCAGGTGTAGTGTAAGTGTAGGGCAGCTCCCACGTGTAGTGTAAGTGTACCTGGAGGTTATTCCGGGGATCAACGCGGCCCGGTCCATGACCAGGCCTCCCGATGGATCAGGGACTGATCAACTAGGCTGTTACTGCTGGCCGCACGCAGTCCAACGTACGAGCCACAGCCCGGCTGATCCGGCACTGACTTTAGGTATCTGTCCAGCTCTCTCTTGAAGGCAGCTGCCTCGTATAGTGTAAGTGTAAACAATGATCACGTGATACGTTCATTAGCTGGCATCTGGACGGGTCACCATCTGGAAAATTCCCGGGCCGGCGGTTAAGTACTTACCAGCGAATATAGAAGATCCCATCTTGAGAAATAAACCTTAGCGAGGCTAAACTTATCTTGTCTGTCACAAGACTCGAAGAAAAATATATATTCCATTCATAAAAAGAATATCGACACTGCAGTATGACATTGGCCCATGCTAGGCAGGTTCAGCTCACGCCCACTCTTGTACTCGTCCAGCCTATATTTAAAACTACCCAAATATCTAGCGTCAGTGACGCTACTGGGCAGTTTGTTCCACTCATCTACAACTGTTACTTTCATTTAAATTACGTCCATTTTGATTGCTCAAGTACACTATCCATTAAGTGTTCCATCCCTTAACCTTGATAGGTGTTCTGTCCCACGCCTTGAGAGGTGTTCTGTATCCCCAGCCTTGATGGAAGGTGTGCAGTCCCCCAACCTTGATGGAAGGTGTGCAGTCCCCCAACCTTGATGGAAGGTGTGCAGTCCCCCAACCTTGATGGAAGGTGTGCAGTCCCCCAGCCGTGATGGAAGATGTACAGTCCCCAACCTTGATGGAAGGTGTGCAGTCCCCCAGCCTTGATGGAAGATGTACAGTCCCCAACCTTGATGAAAGATGTACATTCACACAGCCTTGATGGAAGATGTACAGTCCCCAACCTTGATGGAAGATGTACAGTCCCACAGCCTTGATAGAAGATGTACAGTCCCACAGCCTTGATGGAAAATGTACAGTCCCCAACCTTGATGGAACATGTACAGTCCCACAGCCTTGATGGAAGGTGTACAGTCCCCCAGCCTTAATGGAAGATGTACAGTCCCACAGCCTTTATGGAAGGTGTGCAGTCCC
The DNA here is from genome assembly GCF_038502225.1 of Cherax quadricarinatus. NCBI lineage: Eukaryota > Metazoa > Arthropoda > Malacostraca > Decapoda > Parastacidae > Cherax > Cherax quadricarinatus. The sequence goes on from NC_091379.1 coordinate 8,281,257, forward strand.
CAGCCTTGATGGAAGGTATACAGTTCCCCAGCCTTGATGGAAGGTGTGCAGTCCCCCAGCCTTGATGGAAGGTGTACAGTCCGCCAGCCTTGATGGAAGGTGTGCAGTCCCCTGCCTTGATGGAAGGTGTACAGTCCCCAACCTTGATGGAAGGTGTACAGTCCGCCAGCCTTGATGGAAGGTGTACAGTCCCCAGCCTTGATGGAAGTTGTACAGTACCCAGCCTTGATGGAAGGTGTACAGTCCCCAGCCTTGATGGAAGGTGTACAGTCCCCAGCCTTGATGGAAGGTGTACAGTCCCCAGCCTTGATGGAAGATGTACAGTCCCCAGCCTTGATGGAAGGTGTACAGTCCCCAGCCTTGATGGAAGGTGTACAGTCCCCAGCCTTGATGGAAGGTGTACAGTCCCCAGCCTTGATGGAAGGTGTACAGTCCCCAGCCTTGATGGAAGGTGTACAGTCCCCAACCTTGATGGAAGGTGTACAGTCCCCCAGCCTCGATGGAAGGTGTACAGTCCCCAGCCTTGATGGAAGGTGTACAGTCCCCAGCCTTGATGGAAGGTGTACAGTCCCCCAGCCTTGATGGAAAGTGTACAGTCCCCAGCCTTGATGGAAGGTGTGCAGTCCCCAGCATTGATGGAAGGTGTACAGTCCCCAGCCTTGATGGAAGGTGTACAGTCCCCAGCCTTGATGGAAGGTGTACAGTCCCCAGCCTTGATGGAAGGTGTACAGTCCCCAGCCTTGATGGAAGGTGTACAGTCCCCAACCTTGATGGAAGGTGTACAGTCCCCAGCCTTGATGGAAGGTGTACAGTCCCCCACCTTGATGGAAGGTGTACAGTCCCCAGCCTTGATGGAAGATGTACAGTCCCCAGCCTTGATGGAAGGTGTACAGTCCCCAGCCTTGATGGAAGGTGTACAGTCCCCAGCCTTGATGGAAGGTGTACAGTCCCCAGCCTTGATGGAAGGTGTACAGTCCCCAGCCTTGATGGAAGGTGTACAGTCCCCAGCCTTGATGGAAGGTGTACAGTCCCCAGCCTTGATGGAAGGTGTACAGTCCACCAGCCTTGATGGAAGGTGTGCAGTCCCCAACCTTGATGGAAGGTGTACAGTCCCCAGCCTTGATGGAAGGTGTACAGTCCCCCACCTTGATGGAAGGTGTACAGTCCCCAGCCTTGATGGAAGATGTACAGTCCCCAGCCTTGATGGAAGGTGTACAGTCCCCAGCCTTGATGGAAGGTGTACAGTCCCCAGCCTTGATGGAAGGTGTACAGTCCCCAGCCTTGATGGAAGGTGTACAGTCCCCAGTCTTGATGGAAGGTGTACAGTCCACCAGCCTTGATGGAAGATGTACAGTCCACCAGCCTTGATGGAAGGTGTACAGTCCCCAACCTTGATGGAAGGTGTACAGTCCCCAGCCTTGATGGAAGGTGTACAGTCCCCAGCCTTGATGGAAGGTGTACAGTCCCCAGCCTTGATGGAAGGTGTACAGTCCCCAGCCTTGATGGAAGGTGTACAGTCCACCAGCCTTGATGGAAGGTGTACAGTCCCCAGCCTTGATGGAAGGTGTACAGTCCCCAGCCTTGATGGAAGGTGTACAGTCCCCAGCCTTGATGGAAGGTGTACAGTCCCCAGCCTTGATGGAAGGTGTACAGTCCCCAACCTTGATGGAAGGTGTACAGTCCCCAGCGTTGATGGAAGGTGTACAGTCCCCAGCCTTGATGGAAGGTGTACAGTCGCCAGCCTTGATGGAAGGTGTACAGTCCACCAGCCTTGATGGAAGGTGTACAGTCCCCAGCCTTGATGGAAGGTGTACAGCCCCCAGCCTTGATGGAAGGTGTACAGTCCCCAGCCTTGATGGAAGGAGTACAGTCGCCCAGCCTTGATGGAAGGTGTACAGTCCCCAGCCTTGATGGAAGGTGTACAGTCCCCCAGCTTTGATGGAAGGTGTACAGTCCCCAGCCTTGATGGAAGGTGTACAGTCCCCCAGCCTTGATGGAAGGTGTACAGTCCCCAGCCTTGATGGAAGGTGTACAGTCCCCCAGCCTTGATGGAAGGTGTACAGTCCCCAGCCTTGATGGAAGGTGTACAGTCCCCAGCCTTGATGGAAGGTGTACAGTCCCCAGCCTTGATGAACAATTAATGTAATGAGATATTTTAATTGAGTAACAAGGGTGGAGGTGGTAGGTTTTCCATTGGTTGTACTCACGTATTTGTGGTTGCAGGGGTCGATTCATAGCTCCTGGCCCCCCTCTTCACTGGTCGCCACTAGGTCCACTCTCTCCCTGCTCCATGAGCTTTATCATACCTCTTCTTAAAGCAATGTATAGTACCTGCCTCCAATACCTCACTTTCCAGACTATTCCACTTCCTATGTGTGTGTGTGGTAATATACAGGTGACAGCGGATGTGGAATCAGTTGTATTTTGCTTGCGTAAGGCAGGACAGTGACTCGTCTGTGTGTACGTACACGTTGGGGCCTCTTGTGGGATGGTGTGGGAGGGGCGCAGTGGAACCACTTTTACTGCTGTAGGGATCACTTTTCTTACTATGGGACTACTATTCTAGCTGATGTGGAGGCTGGAGGAAGGAGGAACCACTTTTCCTGTTGGTGAATCAACTCTCAGAACTGGTCAAGTTACGTCACAGATATTTTCTGTAAATGTTCCTGGAAAGTGTGTCGGTTAAGGAACAGAAGGAGAGAGGAAAAGGATGAGGATGAGGACCTGGGTTGTCGTAGTGGTGTTGGTGGTAGTAGTAGTATTGAGTTATATCCACGAATGTACTGCAGGCCTCCGCAGCCTCCTCCTCCACCCATTAACTTGTATATTCAGCTCGTGTTCGAGGTGTGCACTACCACACCCTGCACATCCATCCTTTGCGTACCTCGGTAGAAGACACTAAAAAACTGCAGAAGATATAAGCAAGGTTTTCCAGTGGGCAGTGGAGAACAAGACGTTAGTGGTGATAAGTTCCAACTGCTTAGATATGGAAAGAATGAAGAACTCAAAAGGGACACCGTATGCAAAACTCAAGAGGGTCATCAGACAGGATAACGGAAACACGTGAAAGACCTGAGAGTAATTATGTCGGAAATAAATGGTATAAAATACCGACACAATGTCAGTAAAGGATCACATTATACTGCATATGTGTTTATATTTCCAGTAATTATGTCGGTTGACAGTCCTTTCAAACATAAGATTATCAACGCAGGTAGAAAATTCAAGACATGTCATACTTGGCTGTAACGAAATTCACCAAACAACAGCCAGTCAAAGGAAAGGCAAACACAGGGGTAGTTCTTTCTATATCTGGAGAGGGTTTCAGGGGTCAACGCCCCCGCGGCCCGGTCTGAGACCAGGCCTCGTGGTGGGTCAGGGTCTGATCAACCTTGCTTCAAGATATGTACAGTATTTGCAAAGTTAAATCAGAAGTATGACAAGCCAGAGAGCAAAAAGCCACTCATAACAGCTGGTTTACACCTAAGGATAGATCAGAGAGTATGAGTGTACTAGACAAGCTTAATTAAGTGAACTTCTGGCCCACAGCTGAGTGATCAAGCACAACCTTACCTGAGTTGGAGGGGCTAGTGGGGCCCCAAGACTGCTATATTCTGAATTACCAGTTCGCTGGTTGAGAGGGCATGCCAATGGGTGTGTAATGAACATTTAATAAATTGTAGTGTATTCGGCGCATGTCACAAAGGCAAATGTCCCTATAGCCAGGAAGATGATGGGGTGGATATTGAGGACTTTCAAAACAAGGGAAACAGTGTCAGTATACCTGAAGTGTAACACTTCAAATCTCTCGTGTTCTCTCGTTTGTAATATTATTCAGTGTTGACGGCGTCTCTCAGGGCAGGAGAAATATCAGCTGGAAGAGATAGAGATCATTTACGGACCGCATGAGTTAATAAAACATTTAAATCACTGGTATTTCCGCACTTTCACAATAAAAATTTGCTAACGCCAGACCAAATTTTTCATCGATAAGAAATACATAAAGAAAAACTGCTAGCAGTGATTCATAACATAAACACAACTGTTTTATAATATGATCTTGGGATATCCAGAAATTATAAAGCATAAAAACATGATTCATTCCCAAAATATATTTATAGACGATCCTCATACATATGTAAGAGATGATGGATTATGTTAGTGATGCGATGATATAAATAGATCAATTTATTAGCTTCTTTGAGTCTGGTTCTCAACATTGCACTTAACACAGACAGGTGCCATGAAATTTGAAAACTTCTACGGGTTGCTGTACATGAATGTTTAAATGTTTCTTTATTTGTCCTTTAATTTTCCTGCCACACTTGCCATCCTCTCTGGCCGCAAACTTTGGCAACCACGGTCTTATATATGTACTCACTGGAGCGGAGAGGTTCATAATATATACCTGGAAAGCACATGAGGGACTGATCCCAAATCTCTACACAGCCATAATAATATAATGGAGTGAGAGATATGGTAGGAAGGGCAAAATAAACTCAGAAAAGTAGAGGCACCGTGGGTACAGTAGAAAACTGTGTATCAACATCCGTGGTCCTAGACTGTTTAACACTCTACCAGATATCAGAAACACTACTGGGACAATGGTACAAGTTTTCAAGAAGAAACTGAACTAGTATCATCCGGTGCCAGGTCAAGCTGTGATGGGTATATGGTCCAACGGGCTGCCAGCAGCAACAGCCTGGTTGACCAGTTAAGCACCAAACGAGCCTGGCCTAAGGTCGAGCAGCGGGAGTAGAAAAACTCTCGAAACTCACCAAAGGTATACCTAGGTTCCTCTTCACTTTCACCCCCCGTCTGTATGTACTTAAAGTGCATGTAGTGTTCACCTACACATACCAGTACCACACCAGGTGTGTAACCTTCCCACCTGCACCTAGGAAGGTTTTCACTAGTCACCTGTGTAGGTGATTAGAGGGAAGATAAATTAACGCAACAAGTGGGGCGTGCCCTGGAGAACACACGGACGCTGTGAGCAGAGAATACAACAATTAAACCCAACCTTGAAGGAGAAAATCACTAGAGGAATGGATAGAGCTGATAGAAACAGACTGAAATATGAGGACTAAATAAAAAAAAGGTAATAAATGGAAGACAGAGACCACAGATGAGTCTCCGTGAATGTAATTGAAGCTAGAAATGTCGGTGTGTGGTGTTTAAGAGGCCGTGCTAGGAGCAAGGTGTCGATCCCTAGCTAGAACACACACAGGTGAGCACACAAAAAAACACAAGTGTCATTGTGGGTGAGGATAAGAAGTGGGGTGCTCAAAGGATTATTACCATGTTTATTGTGTGTGTGTGTGTGTGTGTGTGTGTGTGTGTGTGTGTGTGTGTGTCTGGATTTCCAATATCTTTCCTCCCTCCCTCTACTTCTCTGCAGTCTTCCCTCCCTATCTCAAAGTTTCCTACCTTCCTGTAACTCTCCTCCCTCTAGCGTTCTCTTTCTCACATCACCACCACCACCAATCATCATTCTGCAGGTGGACATCACAGTGGTCGTGGTGTTCACTACGCAATTAATGTTGTGTACTCAGTGTTTACATTGTGTCACATTCAGAACAACACTGTAATTGTCGACCTAACATTAAAAATATGAAGACTCCCGCCCCCACCTCCACCCTTCCTTCCTTCCTTCCTTCTTTCCTTGCTTTCTTGCTCTTGCATCACCTGTGGGGAGGAGGGATATATAAGAACATTGTTGATAGCCACGCCAAGAGATACTATTAGCTTTTTCCCCTCACCTGCTGAGGGGAAAGGAAGTTGTGTGTGGCCTTGAACCCCCCTTCCTTCCTCCCAGATTATTTTCCACCTCTTTCTCAGAAATTCTTATCAGATGTGTGTACATGTAACACACACACACACACACACACACACACACACACACACACACACACACACACACACACACACACACACACACACACACACACACACACACACACACCTGAAACCACAAATGTAAACACATTGATAGACGAATTTTATATTATAAAATAAAGCATATTAATTTTTATTTTTTAAGTTGATGAAGTGTGTAAACAAACAGATTTTCGGTAGTTGTGCCTTATTTGTGATTTATGATTGATGTATTGTGAGAGAATTGTTGATGACAGCAGCAAGGTGTTGATGACAGCAGCAAGGTGTTGATGACAGCAGCAAGGTGTTGATGACAGCAGCAAGGTGTTGATGACAGCAGCAAGGTGTTGATGACAGCAGCAAGGTGTTGATGACAGCAGCAAGGTGTTGATGACAGCAGTAAGGTGTTGATGACAGCAGCAAGGTGTTGATGACAGCAGCAAGGTGTTGATGACAGCAGCAAGGTGTTGATGACAGCAGCAAGGTGTTGATGACAGCAGCAAGGTGTTGATGACAGCAGTAAGGTGTTGATGACAGCAGCAAGGTGTTGATGACAGCAGCAAGGTGTTGATGACAGCAGCAAGGTGTTGATGACACCAGTAAGGTGTTGATGACAGCAGCAAGGTGTTGATGACAGCAGTAAGGTGTTGATGACAGCAGCAAGGTGTTGATGACAGCAGTAAGGTGTTGATGACAGCAGTAAGGTGTTGATGACAGCAGCAAGGTATTGATGACAGCAGCAAGGTGTTGATGACAGCAGCAAGGTGTTGATGACAGCAGTAAGGTGTTGATGACAGCAGCAAGGTGTTGATGACAGCAGTAAGGTGTTGATGACAGCAGTAAGGTGTTGATGACAGCAGCAAGGTGTTGATGACAGCAGCAAGGTGTTGATGACAGCAGCAAGGTGTTGATGACAGCAGCAAGGTGTTGATGACAGCAGCAAGGTGTTCATGCTAGCAACTATGTTTATACTGTTTCATACTTAAAGTGTTCTGATGCTTTGTCAGTGAGAGTGATGCAAGAAGATACCACTGGTGTGTAACACTGTAACAAGAAGATACCACTGGTGTGTAACACTGTAACAAGAAGATACCATTGGTGTGTAACACTGTAGCAAGAAGATACCACTAGTGTGTAGCACTGTAGGTCATGTTATGGAGTATTGAGTCAGAGGGACCAGTGGTTTATGGTGTATTAAGTCACAAGTACATCGTGAGTACCAGTAAAACTTGTGTGACTCAGCTCAGTCACAAGTACAATAAAGCAGGTTACAAGTGTCAAACTGATCAATTATAAATAAATTATATATAATTTAGACGGGTTCAGTGGCCTGCAATTTACAGAGTGGTGGAAGTGAGGTGGTGAAATGCAAGCATGAGAATTTACAGACTGTTAATTGATATACTCATGTAGGATTCAATAGGTGTTTTTTTTTTTTAATACTATTAGTAAAGATGCTGGCAAATGACGAACTTTTAGCATTTTCAGGCAGTGAGTTCCAAATTTTTGGGCCATATATCTGTATGGAATTTTTGAACAGGCTGAGACGTAAATCTTAAATGTCAACGAGATATTTGTTGCTTGTATTGTGTCACTGTGTTGTGTTGCAGCTCTAGAGATATAATTTAAGCCGAAACGTCGTCGTAAGCTCCTCCTCCTCTCATATGCGCGGGTTATTTGTGTATATAATTTAAGCTCTGGGTTGATGTTTGAGTCGAAAGTAGAAAGTGAATATTTTGTGCATTAAGCAAATTTAAACTTTTCAATAATGTGTGTTGCCTGGAGCCTGGATGAGTGTTTGTTGTGGTAGTAAGGATAGGCGGGGCAAGAAACTACCAACCACTACGTTGAGCTGAGTCACAGACACTACTTACTGGCTTGCCCGGCAAACTCACTGGTCTGAATAATATCGTTGGTGACGGTGGTGGTGAGGCGAGGGCGGGGGCGGGGGCAGGTAGCGACCACTGGTGTGCTGCTGCTAGTAGGGATGTGGGCAGACGTTGATCCTTCGGTAGACTGAGTCAGGCGAACCACTGGCTTACCCGTCAAGACTTATTGCTCTGAATTAAAGCACACACACATTCACACACACACACACACTCATACACTCACACACACACACACACACACACACACACACACACACACACACACACACACACACACAGTTTTAAGACGAGGTTTGATTAAGCTCATGGAGCAGGGAGAGAGAGGACCTAGTAGCGATCAGTGAAGAGGCGGGGGCCAGGAGCTGAGACTCGACCTCTGCAACCACAAATAGGTGAGTACACACACACACACACGCACACACACACAGTTGAGTGCATGGGTGTGTGAGTGAGAGTGTAAGTGTAGGGATGGTAGGTAAGACACATAGGCAACAGTTAGGCAACTTTATTCCGAAACGTTTCGCCTACACAGTAGGCTTCTTCAGTCGAATACAGAAAGTAGGCAGGAACAGTAGAGATGTGAAGACGATGTAATCAGTCCATCACCGTTGAAGTCGTAGAATTTGAGGTTATCAGTCCCTCAGCCTGGAGAAGTTCAGTTCCATAGTCAGGAACTGACTATGGAACTGAACTTCTCCAGGCTGCTCAAGTGTAGGGATGAAGGGAGAACATGGGTTATATTTATGAAGGTGACCAGGTGAGTTTTATAGATGATAATTACTGTTGTATGACAAGTGTGTTAAGAATGACTAGAGGTGTTGTGTGACGAAGTGTGTTAAGAATGACTGGAGGTGTTGTGTGACAAGTGTGTTAAGAATGACTGGAGGTGTTGTGTGACAAGTGTGTTAAGAATGACTGGAGGTGTTGTGTGACAAGTGTGTTAAGAATGACTGGAGGTGTTGTGTGACAAGTGTGTTAAGAATGACTGGAGGTGTTGTGTGACAAGTGTGTTAAGAATGACTGGAGGTGTTGTGTGACAAGTGTGTTAAGAATGACTGGAGGTGTTGTCTGACAAGTGTGTTAAGAATGACTGGAGGTGTTGTGTGACAAGTGTGTTAAGAATGACTGGAGGTGTTGTGTGACAAGTGAGTGTGTTAAGAATGACTGGAGTTGTTGTGTGACAGGTGAGTGTGTTAAGAATTACTGGAGGTGTTGTGTGACAGGTGAGTGTGTTAAGAATTACTGGAGGTGTTGTGTGACAAGTGAGTGTATTAAGAATGACTGGAGGTGTTGTGTGACAAGTGAGTGTGTTAAGAATGACTGGAGGTGTTGTGTGACGAGTGAGTGTGTTAAGAATGCCTGGAGGTGTTGTGTGACAGGTGAGTGTGTTAAGAATGCCTGGTGTGGCAGTGTAGGCGTGTACTGTGTAAGACCAACTCCTGCCAGTTATCCACCCTCAATCTCTGGACGATGCACTCACCACCCCGCCCATCCTTCGTGCATCCTTCTCCTGCTGTTGTTCCTGCTCCTCCTCCTTCATTTGCTGCTCTTCTGCTCCTTCACTTGCAGCTGCTACTTTTAATTCTTCTCTTCCAGTTCATTCCCCCCCCCTCCTCTCTGTGCTGATGTTTCTCCCCCCCCTCCTCTCTGTGCTGATGTTTCTCCCCATCACTTCTCGTTGTTCTTATTCATTGTTTCCTTTCTCCTCCTGTGCTAATAAATTATTTTTTCTTTCATGTTTGTTTTTTAGCTGATGTTGTATTCGTCTTCTGTTTTAGCTGTTATCTTGTTTCATTTGTCCTTTTTCCGTTTTGGTTCCCCTCAAGGAAGGTTCCTTGATGCTGGTGAGGGGCTCTTGATCTAGGGAACTGGATCTGTGCTCCAGTTCCCTGAATTAACCCTGAATACCTTCCATCCCCCCCACAGGCGCTGTATAATCCTGCGGGTTTAGCGCTTCCCCTTGATTATAATACGTTTTCGTTGTTATAGTTCTGTTTGTGGTGTTTCTGTTTCACTTTTAGCTGTTATATTCTGTTCGTGCTCCTGTTGATGTTTCTGTTTTAACTTTTACTTTGTTCTGTTTGTGCTCCTGTTCATGTTTCCCTGCTGTTACTGTTATTGGTGCCGGTGCTGGTGCTGTTCTTGCCGGCGCTGTTACTGCTGATGGTTGAGTGTCCACCCACGCTACCATTCCTCATCTTGTGTCTTGGGAGTAAATATTGAAGGTGATGCTGCACTCTCAAATTAACCTGACTCGCCTGCCAGTTGTTACTACCTGACTCGTGGACCTGAGTCACTCTAATGGACCTGACTCTTATAGATCTGATTCTCGTAAACCTGACTTATGAACTTGACTCCCATGACCCTGACTCGTGGATCTGACTCTCATAGACCTGACTAATGGATCTGACTCTCGTTGAACTTCATTCTTGGACCTGACACTGCTCTCATAGACCATTCTCTCCTAGAAGTGTCGGATGGGTCAGGTTGTGATGAGTGTGTGGAGCCGTGGGCGGCTAGCACCAACAGCCTGGTTGACCAGGCAGTCATCACGGACGTTTGGCCATAGGGATGTGGTAACAACTATCTGTAGGCAGTTGAGAGGTGAAATAAGACTCCTGTGTAAGTAGTAGTAGTGAGGTGAGGCAGTAGTGAGGTAAGGCAGTAGTGAGGTAAGGCAGTAGTGAGGTAAGGCAGTAGGGAGATGATGTAATCTCAAGCAGTAAATACACTGACTTTGGCATACATCCAGCACTAATGTTGTTCTGTATGGAACTGTCAGACTTATAAGTGTATGGTTGGGCTTGTTGTTGTTAGTAGTAACTGTAGTGGTAGTAGCAGCAGTAGTAGTAATTATAGTGGCAGCAGGAGTAGTAGTGGTAGTAGTAGTAGCAGTAGTGGTGGTAGTAGTAATGTAGTAGTAATATAATAGCGGCAGTAATAATATTAGTATTGTAGTAATAACACTAACATTAGTGGTGGTGATGAAGGCAGCCAGTTTGACAGTATTCACAAGGTATAGCGTAGTGTAACAACACTCTAATACACAATGAATCTCTGCCTTTGTCCAGCCACACCTGTTTTACAACGAATTTACATGTGTTTTATGCTTCCAGTTTTTTGTTAACGTGTCCTATTTACGTGCACTTTCCAAACTTTGTGTTTTGCCTAAAATTTTGTAGTTTTTCTCTCCATATTTTTATTGATGGGACTTGTTGATATGGATGAGAAATGGTTTTCTTTTCTTTTATGACCTCCATTATGTGGAATTGTAAAGTTCTGATGACGTGGGTCTGGTGATTGTGGTGCTATTGTAACTGAGACCATTTCAGTGTCTATTGTAACTACTGAATGTGTTCTTGAAAAGGCCAGGGTGAAAACAGGGCTAGAGGGCAATGATGTATTGTTGTAGAGTTTTATACACAATATACACGGTAATACAGAGTGTAAAATGTTTGTTACTCTCACAATCCCCATCACCTGCTTAAGTAACCACCACCAGTGTGCAATGTCACAATCACCATAACATCCTTAGAGAAGAACATCTTTGTACAATCAGTACACACTCCTGTATTCACCTTCTCTGTACGTTGATTTGAGGTTAGACAGGCTAGTAGGTTTCCCATAGAATCTATGATAGTAGCTTTTTCCTAGTCAGTACTGCTATTGTTTTAAGTTACATTCATTACACAGGTCTTCACATTAATTTTGACGCCTTTCGTGGATAATTATAACTTGTAAGTTACCTGTGGTCGCTTCCGTTGTAACATCGTGATGATAGTGATGGTGCTGGAGTTCCTTCTTACTTGTGTTCTCTGCATATACTAGGTCACAGGCATATGCAGAGATACCTAAGTGATATACACTGGGATACCTATGTGATATACACCGGGATACCTAAGTGATATACGCTGGGATACCTAAGTGGTATACACTGGGATACCTAAGTGATATACACTGGGATACCTATGTGATATACACCGGGATACCTAAGTGATATACACTGGGATACCTAAATGATATACACTGGAATACCTAAATTATATGCACAGGGATAATTAAGTTATATACGCAGGGATACCTAAGCTTGTCAGTATTGTATACCAGTTATAACAGAAGTTCTTTGCGTAAGTCTCTGAATGTATTTCTCAGGTTTGCCAGCCTGGGTTAGGTTTGCCAGCCTGGGTTAGGTTTGCCAGCCTGGGTTAGGTTTCTACAGCTCTTCAGTAGATGTGCGCCTACAGTCATGTGCTTGGCTTGATTATTTGCAGTACTTGGTCGGTAATTCGTCAGAGGTCTTCTCTCTCGTAAAATTCACACCAGCAGCTGGTAAACACACAAGTCATAACAATACTACAAATAGACAGTAGTATGTTACTTTGTAACATACTACTGTCTGTAAGTAAAAGTCTGTTACCTAGTATAGTGTCACTGCATGAGTATGTGACGGTTAAGTTGGGTCGCTGATAGGTCAACGCTGACTTACATGAGGTCAAAACCAGGGGCACCGCTTTCGGGTATACTTACGATGTAGACACCATGCTCCTGGGATACGCGGACGTCACCACCATCCACCAGGCTGAGTAAATTCGTATTACTCCAACGCCTCCATTACGTTCATGGAATCCACCTAGGTGTGTGTGTGTCTACTTACTTACCTAGTTGTGTTTGCACGGTTCGAACACAGCTCCTGGCCCCGCCTCTGTCTTAGAGACAGTGTCTTCCAAGTTCTTTTTCCGCCATTTCCCTAAGTTTGTACCTCTTAGGTAGACTTCGTAGTCAGCAGCGTGAAAAGTCAGTCAAGGCAGTGTTTTAGTCAGCAGCGTGAACAACTAGTCAGTGAAGGCAGTGTTTTAGTCAGCAACGTGAACAACTAGTCAGTGAAGGCAGTGTTTTAGTGAGCAGCGTGAACAACTAGTCAGTGAAGGCAGTGTTTTAGTCAGCAGCGTGAACAAGCAGTCAGTGAAGGCAGTGTTTTAGTCAGCAACGTGAACAACTAGTCAGTGAAGGCAGTGTTTTAGTCAGCAACGTGAACAACTAGTCAGTGAAGGCAGTGTTTTAGTCAGCAACGTGAACAACTAGTCAGTGAAGGCAGTGTTTTAGTCAGCAACGTGAACAACTAGTCAGTGAAGGCAGTGTTTTAGTCAGCAACGTGAACAACTAGTCAGTGAAGGCAGTGTTTTAGTCAGCAGCGTGAACAACTAGTCAGTGAAGGCAGTGTTTTAGTCAGCAGCGTGAACAACTAGTCAGTGAAGGCAGTGTTTTAGTCAGCAACGTGAACAACTAGTCAGTGAAGGCAGTGTTTTAGTCAGCAGCGTGAACAACTAGTCAGTGAAGGCAGTGTTTTAGTCAGCAACGTGAACAACTAGTCAGTGAAGGCAGTGTTTTAGTCAGCAGCGTGAACAACTAGTCAGTGAAGGCAGTGTTTTAGTCAGCAACGTGAACAACTAGTCAGTGAAGGCAGTGTTTTAGTCAGCAGCGTGAACAACTAGTCAGTGAAGGCAGTGTTTTAGTCAGCAACGTGAACAACTAGTCAGTGAAGGCAGTGTTTTAGTCAGCAACGTGAACAACTAGTCAGTGAAGGCAGTGTTTTAGTCAGCAGCGTGAACAACTAGTCAGTGAAGGCAGTGTTTTAGTCAGCAACGTGAACAACTAGTCAGTGAAGGCAGTGTTTTAGTCAGCAACGTGAACAACTAGTCAGTGAAGGCAGTGTTTTAGTCAGCAGCGTGAACAACTAGTCAGTGAAGGCAGTGTTTTAGTCAGCAACGTGAACAACTAGTCAGTGAAGGCAGTGTTTTAGTCAGCAACGTGAACAACTAGTCAGTGAAGGCAGTGTTTTAGTCAGCAGCGTGAACAAGCAGTCAGTGAAGGCAGTGTTTTAGTCAGCAGCGTGAACAAGCAGTCAGTGAAGGCAGTGTTTTAGTCAGCAACGTGAACAAGCAGTCAGTGAAGGCAGTGTTTTAGTCAGCAACGTGAACAACTAGTCAGTCAGTCTTGCAGCGAACAGTTTCATCACGCTCCTTGTTAGTCTTACATGTTTCAACACATTAAAAACTAATCAGGCAAGTGTTTTAAAAATGAGATGAAAATAAAGGGCGTGGTTTGTTTACTATGGTGTGGGTGTGGTTGTTTACTGTGGTGTGGGCGTGGTTGTTTCCTGTGGTGTGGGCGTGGTTGTTTCCTGTGGTGTGGGCGTGGTTGTTTACTGTGGTGTGGGCGTGATTGTTTACTGTGGTGTGGGCGTGATTGTTTACTGTGGTGTGGGCGTGATTGTTTACTGTGGTGTGGGCGTGGTTGTTTACTGTGGTGTGGGCGTGATTGTTTACTGTGGTGTGGGCGTGGTTGTTTACTGTGGTGTGGGCGTGATTGTTTACTGTGGTGTGGGCGTGATTGTTTACTGTGGTGTGGGCGTGGTTGTTTACTGTGGTGTGGGCGTGATTGTTTACTGTGGTGTGGGCGTGATTGTTTCCTGTGGTGTGGGCGTGGTTGTTGTGGTGTGGTTGTGGTGATATATTCCATCACACAGGTTGTTATTTCTCTGTTGAAAAAACACACACACATTTGCAATATAATGCGATACTTTATTAACTACGTTTTTCCCCCACAGGATGGGTTTTCCTGTCATATTCCATCACACAGGATGGGTTTTCCTGTCATATTCCATCACACAGGATGGGTTTTCCTGTCATATTCCATCACACAGGATGGGTTTTCCTGTCATATTCCATCACACAGGATGGGTTTTCCTGTCATATTCCATCACACAGGATGGGTTTTCCTGTCATATTCCATCACACAGGATGGGTTTTCCTGTCATATTCCATCACACAGGATGGGTTTTCCTGTCATATTCCATCACACAGGATGGGTTTTCCTGTCATATTCCATCACACAGGATGGGTTTTCCTGTCATATTCCATCACACAGGATTAGTTTTCCCTGTCCTGTTCCACCACAAAAGATGCGTCACATATATAATGTAGAAATGTGTTATCCTGAGGTGGGAGATTTCAGTAGTGTTTCAGCTGGTAGCCTTCAGTAGTGTCAGTCTCAGCTGGGAGATTTCAGTAGTGTTTCAGCTGGTAGCCTTCAGTAGTGTCAGGCTCAGCTGGGAGATTTCAGTAGTGTCTCAGCTAGTAGCCTTCATTAGTGTCAGTCTCAGCTGGGAGATTTCAGTAGTGTCTCAGCTGGTGGCCTTCAGTAGTGTCAGTCTGAGCTAGGAGCCTTCAGTAGTATCAATCTGAGCTGGGAGACTTCAGTAGTGTCAGCCTGAGCTGGGAGACTTCAGTAGTGTCAGCCTGAGCTGGGAGACTTCAGTAGTGTCAGCCTGAGCTGGGAGACTTCAGTAGTGTCAGCCTGAGCTGGGAGACTTCAGTATTGTCACTTTCAGCTGGGAAACTTCAGTAGTATCAGTCTGAGCTGGGAGACCTCAGTCGTGTCAGTCTGAGCTGGGAGCCTTCAGTAGTGTCAGTCTGAGCTGGGAGCCTTCACTAGTGTCAGTCTGAGCTGGGAGCCTTCAGTAGTGTCAGTATGAGCTGGGAGCCTTCAGTAGTGTCAGTCTGAGCTGGGAGCCTTCAGTAGTGTCAGTCTGAGCTGGGAGCCTTCAGTAATATCAGTCTGAGCTGGGAGCCTTCAGTAGTGTCAGTCTGAGCTGGGAGCCTTCAGTAGTGTCAGTCTGAGCTGGGAGACTTCAGTAGTGTCAGTCTGAGCTGGGAGCCTTCAGTAGTGTCAGTCTGAGCTGGGAGCCTTCAGTAGTGTCAGTCTGAGCTGGAAGACTTCAGTAGTGTCAATCTGAGCTGGGAGCCTTCAGTAGTGTCAGTCTGAGCTGGGAGACTTCAGCAGTGTCAGTCTGAGCTGGAAGACTTCAGTAGTGTCAATCTGAGCTGGGAGCCTTCAGTAGTGTCAGTCTGAGCTGGAAGACTTCAGCAGTGTCAGTCTGAGCTGGAAGACTTCAGCAGTGTCAGTCTGAGCTGGAAGACTTCAGCAGTGTCAGTCTGAGCTGGAAGACTTCAGCAGTGTCAGTCTGAGCTGGAAGACTTCAGCAGTGTCAGTCTGAGCTGGAAGACTTCAGCAGTGTCAGTCTGAGCTGGAAGACTTCAGCAGTGTCAGTCTGAGCTGGAAGACTTCAGCAGTGTCAGTCTGAGCTGGAAGACTTCAGTAGTGTCAGTCTGAGCTGGGAGACTTCAGTAAAACATTGAGGATATCGTTAAATCTTCCATTAAAGGTTCATCAGCTGTGACAGCTTCAAAGGTTTCCTTCCAGCAGAGCTTCTGTTACTATCACCTGGGAATTGCATCTTCCAGCAGAGCTTCTGTTACTATCACCTGGGAATTGCATCTTCCAGCAGAGCTTCTGTTACTATCACCTGGGAATTGCATCTTCCAGCAGAGCTTCAGTTACTATCACCTGGGAATTGCATCTTCCAGCAGAGCTTCTGTTACTATCACCTGGGAATTGCATCTTCCAGCAGAGCTTCTGTTACTATCACCTGGGAATTGCATCTTCCAGCAGAGCTTCAGTTACTATCACCTGGGAATTGCATCTTCCAGCAGAGCTTCTGTTACTATCACCTGGGAATTGCATCTTCCAGCAGAGCTTCTGTTACTATCACCTGGGAATTGCATCTTCCAGCAGAGCTTCTGTTACTATCACCTGGGAATTGCATCTTCCAGCAGAGCTTCAGTTACTATCACCTGGGAATTGCATCTTCCAGCAGAGCTTCTGTTACTATCACCTGGGAATTGCATCTTCCAGCAGAGCTTCTGTTACTATCACCTGGGAATTGCATCTTCCAGCAGAGCTTCAGTTACTATCACCTGGGAATTGCATCTTCCAGCAGAGCTTCTGTTACTATCACCTGGGAATTGCATCTTCCAGCAGAGCTGCAGTTACTATCACCTGGGAATTGCATCTTCCAGCAGAGCTGCAGTTACTATCATCTGGGAATTACATCTTCCAGCAGAGCTGCAGTTACTATCACCTGGGAATTACATCTTCCAGCAGAGTTGCTGTTACTATTATATTGGGAATAACCATCTCTCAGGATAGTCTATCTCATACAAAGCAGAAATGGAATTTATATGATCTTGTTTGGCCGTCCCCTGAGTAAAATATTATCTCACTCTTTCCATACTTACTGATGACGCGAGAGTTTGAGAGATAAAGGTGTGAAAGAAAACGAAAGATGAGTGAGAGAAAACCGTGTTGTGTCAATGGGTAACTTGTGGTTTATTATTGGACGTACGTGACTTGAATGGTTCAAGTCGGACCGAAACGTCACCATAAGCTTTTCTTTCTCTCATATGTGCGGGTTATTTGTGTATTGTTCCCGTCACGGTATTGTGCTTTTTTGTTCTTTCTATAAGTTTATTTAGGCACAGGTACGAATAAGCACAATTTTCATACATAATGTAAATTACCTAGAATATCCCCCAGAAAATCGAAGTGACTTATTTCAGTTGGGGTCCTTGTCTTACTTTCGTAATAGTAATGTTTTTAAATAGCTTTTACGAGAGCAATAATGTGATTACTTCATTCCTCTTTTATGAGGGCTATAGTAGTGCTATATATGTTTACGTTAATGGTTATGGGTGTACATGAATAGTATACAATACCGACAAGTTGAAAATTAGACACGTGTGCAACATCAGGGTATCTTTTTTGTAGACAACAGCGTAAGTTAGGCAACCTAAGTAATTAACCGTGGTGTTAGTAGGAGAGGTTGTTACTGTGGTGTTAATATATATTTTCAATTTGTTTGTGTTTGTGATGTGTGATTCCTAACGTATTGGTGTGTCTTTTCCAGGTAAGAGAGCAGTAGTGGTGATCCTGATCTTGCTGGTAATGTGAGTTGGCATGTTCCCACACCAGTTTATCCACACCACCTCCCACCTGTCCACCCCCACACCCTCCCACACGTGTAAATAATACCACGTGGGGCGCTACCGTGTGACGTCATGGTCGCAACACACGTAAACACTAGCACGAGGTTACATGTGGATGGAAACTCACATGATTCAAACCAATCATGTGTTTACATATAAAAGTGTTTTTATCCATCCTAAGAGATAGAGTGAGTTGATGAGTACCTGTAGCGATGATAAGGTAAGTAAATTGACTGGTATTAAGAAGGTTGATTAAAGTTAGAGGTGTGGTGTTGGTGCAGGTGTGGCCGGGGAGGGAGGTGGTCACTGGTGTGCTGCTTCACGAGTAGCACCTGGCCTCTACATGTTTTGTGTGCTATGTAGGTATGATGAGTATCTTCAGCACTTGTACAGCTACTGTCATTTGTGATTCTTGAATGTGAGAGTTGGAATTACAGTAAGTAGCAACGTCTGAATATTGCGCAGCGCACTTTCACTTTTCTTATATGCTATGCTATAGTTGTGTATACCTGACGAGCTCACATAACTATATATACACTGAATAGTTGCGGGGAAAGTTTAATGTGAAGGTAATGTGTTAGTAGCTTCTTGCTTTTAGCAGTCTGTTATTTACACAATCTTTTGCAAAATAAGACTTAAGAAAGATTTAAAAACGGCTTAGTTTTATCTACTACCTAGGAATCTCTGTTATATTTCTACTGTTTTCATACTTTAATATCAGAGTACTGTAGATGCTGCAGAACTTCTGCTACGACGAATGTTTGTCAATAATACAAGAATCAAACTAAGCCATAAATGACTGTCAGATGCCAAAAAGAGAATTAAATCAATATTTTGTGGAGCATTTCCAAGAAATGTTTGAAATTTAGGGAATGAATAGACACTTGAAACGTTACGTCTGTCTGAAATTGCTAAGGGACCGGGATAGTATTGTTGTGTGACTGTGGAAGGTTTAAGACCGTAGAGTTTGTTCAGGGGGGAAATAGCGGGAAAATTTACATTTGAACGCTTTGTTTTGCTTCGTGAACCCAGTGAGGAATTCCATACTGGGAAAGATGAGTGATGGGAGAGTGATGAGGCTTAATATTGTGAAGGAAAGGAAATGAGGGAGGGGGGGCAGAGTGGTTAAATGGAGGGGGAGGAATCAGAAGCAGTGATGAGGTAAAAGCTGTTGAGGACGTGATGAGTGAAGGTGATGGATGGCGGGAGAGAGGCAGTGTTGTGAGAGCCATGATGGACGGAGGGAGAGAGGCAGTGTTGTGAGAGCCATGATGGACGGAGGGAGAGAGGCAGTGTTGTGAGAGCCATGATGGACGGAGGGAGAGAGGCAGTGGTGTGAGAGCCATGATGGACGGAGGGAGAGAGGCAGTGTTGTGAGAGCTATGATGGACGGAGGGAGAGAGGCAGTGTTGTGAGAGCTATGATGGACGGAGGGAGAGAGGCAGTGTTGTGAGAGCCATGATGGACGGAGGGAGAGAGGCAGTGGTGTGAGAGCCATGATGGACGGAGGGAGAGAGGCAGTGTTGTGAGAGCTATGATGGAGGGAGGGAGAGAGGCAGTGTTGTGAGAGCTATGATGGACGGAGGGAGAGAGGCAGTGTTGTGAGAGCCATGATGGACGGAGGGAGAGAGGCAGTGTTGTGAGAGCTATGATGGACGGAGGGAGAGAGGCAGTGTTGTGAGAGCCATGATGGACGGAGGGAGAGAGGCAGTGTTGTGAGAGCTATGATGGACGGAGGGAGAGAGGCAGTGTTGTGAGAGCCATGATGGACGGAGGGAGAGAGGCAGTGTTGTGAGAGCCATGATGGACGGAGGGAGAGAGGCAGTGTTGTGAGAGCTATGATGGAGGGAGGGAGAGAGGCAGTGTTGTGAGAGCCATGATGGACGGAGGGAGAGAGGCAGTGTTGTGAGAGCCATGATGGACGGAGGGAGAGAGGCAGTGTTGTGAGAGCCATGATGGACGGAGGGAGAGAGGCAGTGTTGTGAGAGCTATGATGGACGGAGGGAGAGAGGCAGTGTTGTGAGAGCCATGATGGACGGAGGGAGAGAGGCAGTGTTGTGAGAGCCATGATGGACGGAGGGAGAGAGGCAGTGTTGTGAGAGCTATGATGGAGGGAGGGAGAGAGGCAGTGTGGTGAGAGCCATGATGGACGGAGGGAGAGAGGCAGTGTTGTGAGAGCTATGATGGACGGAGGGAGAGAGGCAGTGTTGTGAGAGCTATGATGGAGGGAGGGAGAGAGAGAGAGAGAGAGAGAGAGGAGAGAGAGAGAGAGAGAGAGGCAGTGTTGTGAGAGGGTTGGGAAGGTTATCATGAGTGTTGTGAAGGTTATCACTCTACTTGTCTCCCAGATACAGGAGTGGAGGAGTGCATCTCCCTCACCGTCCTCTCCCCTCCTCTACCTCCCTTCCCTCAGCAATTCTTCCTCTTATCAGTCCCTCCCTTTCTCCATCCCCCTCAGCATGTCTTCATTCATTCCCATTCTCCCTTCTATCCTTCCATCTTTCTATCCCCTACCTTCCTCCCTCCCTCCTTTTCTCAGCTACTTTCCCACCCTCTGTATCTCCCTTGTCTCCTCTCTTTCACTATCTCTTACTCTCACTCAAATCTTGTACAGAATGTCTTAAGTTGTCGTCAGTATTCTTATTTCCATAAAAATGTCTAAGACTAAACAATGTACAAAGTAAAGCACAATATATATATATATATATATATATATATATATATATATATATATATATATATATATATATATATATATATATATATATATATGCCGAATAGGTAAAACTGATCAGTTAGCAAGAATTCATTTAAAATTAAGTCCTTTCTAAAATTTTCTCATATACATTTAAAGATATATTTTTTCGTTTATGTTAATATAAAAATTAATGATTTTGTGCCAAAGAACCTTAGGAAACTTACCTAAACTTATTATAACAAGTGCAATGCGAGGCCCATGCGAGGCAGGTCCAAGTCACCTCCTGGCTTAAACCAATGACCCACCTAATTAGGTCTTGCCACATTTACTTAGAGAAGGAGTACGACATCACACCTACTAGCCCAAGCTAGTCAGGTCCAACTCACACTCACCCACACCCACTCATGTATTTATCTAACCTATTTTTAAAACTACACAACGTCTTAGCTTCTATAACGGTACTGGGGAGTTTATTTCACTCATCCACAACTTTATTACCAAACCAGCGCTTTCCTATATCCTTCCTGAGTCTGATTTTTTTCCAACTTAAAACCATTGCTTCGAGTCCTGCCATGGCTAGATATTTTTAGCACGCTATTTACATTCCCTTATACACCTCAGTCACATCCCTCCTAATTCTATGCGTTTCAAGAGAGTGCAGATTCAGGGCCCTCAGTCTATCCTCATAGGGAAGATTTCTGATACATGGGATCAACTTTGTCATCCTCCTTTGTACGCTTTCCAGTGCATTTATATACATTTTGTAATACGGTGACCAGGACTGTGCAGCATAATATAAATAAGGACTAACCAAGGATATATAGAGTTGAAGAACAACCTGAGGACTCCTGCTATTTATGCTCCTAGATATGAAGCCAAGGATTCTGTTCGCTTTATTGCAAACACTTATGCACTGTTGTCTTGGTTTTAGATTACCTCTAACCAGAACTCCCAAATCCTTTCCGCAGTCAGTAATATTAAAATCCACATTATTTAGTTTATATGTGGCATGATTATTGTCCTGTCCAACATTTAGAACTTTGCATCCGTCTATATTAAACTGCATCTGCCACTTCTCCGACCCCTGCATCAGTCTATTCAAATCTTCTGTTGCATCTACAAATAATCCAAAGTAGATAATTTTCTGCAGTAATAATTGGAGACGAGAGCAGAATAATCTATGATAATAAAGATTACACTAGTAAAGATAATGATAATATTGGTTATTTTTATAATGAGGATAACGATTGAGATTGCAGTAGTTATAAGTTAATTATCCTCTGTATGGGAACCTGTAATGCTTGTCGCATTACAGGTAGTCTTCTGATCCCTTGAGAATGATTCTTGTGGTCGGCTTCAAACTTTCAAAGCTTGGAATGTATACAAGTGTTATTATGTACCTACAGAACTGTTAGTGAGAGAGAATATGCGTTTTATGACATGCTGACTGACAAGACGTTCCCTCTCAGATGACAGTTCTCACCACAGACGTTTTCCTCGAGTGAGAATCGATAAGGACTGGTGGGCGAAACGTCTTCTCAATAAAATTTCATAAACCTAATATTGCATTGTTACGGGATTGTGTAGTTGGTAGTTCATAATATTTTACTTCATCCTGAACAACCACATTAATGCCAGTTTATCATAATGACTGTATACAATGTGAAATTGAATGTAACTGCAAAAAAAAAAATTAGAAATGTTGAAAACTCGCCTTGTAATGACGGTTTTCAATTTCACAAAATTTGCCATTAAAAAAAATTGAGTACAGCAAAAGAGGCATGTGTCAACATGTGGGGATCAAGACTCTTCAACCATACTACCAGAGGATACCGAAAATATTGTCGGTACGAAGAATGAAAATTTCAAGATGCCGGATAGCTTGTTTTCTAACGGTACAGGATCAACCTTGTTGTGGTGACTGGGAGCTACCACAGCCTGGTTGCCCAGACGGTCAGCAGGGAAGCCTGGCTTCAGGCTGCACAGACAAGCGCACTCGAATCCGGTCACAGGTACAACTCAGTTATCTCTCAAAATATGTTATCTTCCTGAGCCCCCGACTGGTCAAAGTTTATAGATAGTGGAATTATCTTATGATACCTTCATAGCTTGCCGCTGTAATTGTGCTGGTCAGGTGTTGATGTCAGTGGGGACAAACCTGCAATGTTGTTAGTGGTGGTGGTTTAGTGTTAGTGGTATTGTTGGTGATGCTCTGGTGTTAGTAGTGTTGCTGGTGGTACTTTGGTGTTAGTGGTATTGTTGGTGATGCTCTGGTGTTAGTAGTGTTGCTGGTGGTACTTTGGTGTTAGTGGTATTGTTGGTGATGCTCTGGTGTTAGTAGTGTTGCTGGTGGTACTTTGGTGTTAGTGGTATTGTTGGTGATGCTCTGGTGTTAGTAGTGTTGCTGGTGGTACTTTGGTGTTAGTGGTATTGTTGGTGATGCTCTGGTGTTAGTAGTGTTGCTGGTGGTACTCTGGTGTTAGTGGTATTGTTGGTGATGCTCTGGTGTTAGTAGTGTTGCTGGTGGTACTCTGGTGTTAGTGGTATTGTTGGTGATGCTCTGGTGTTCTTGATGGCGATGGTGACTGGTAGTATTACTGGGGTGATAAAAGAAGTCCTCTATCCAGGGTTTTAATCAGGTCTTTAAAATCACATATCTCTTCCACATACGACTACTGCTGCTACTACTACCTTCTTTTCACTCTCTTCCCGATCTGTCTTTTGATCTCTCTCTTTATTTAACTTGTTATTTGACAGTGTTCTAGGGCCGATATGCCATCATAGCCTTCATCTAAGTGCGGGTTACTTGTGAATTGTTCCAGTCACTTGTGTTTTTCGGGCATTTATATTTTATTATGAAAGTCTGTCAGTATTTGGACTCGTCTAATTTTGATTGCAGAGGTCGAGCCTCATCTCCTAGCCTCGCCTTTCCGCTGGCCGCTACTGGGTTCACACCTTTCCGCTGGCCGCTACTGGGTTCACACCTTTCCGCTGGCCGCTACTGGGTTCACACCTTTCCGCTGGCCGCTACTGGGTTCACACCTTTCCGCTGGCCGCTACTGGGTTCACACCTTTCCGCTGGCCGCTACTGGGTTCACACCTTTCCGCTGGCCGCTACTGGGTTCATTCCTGGCTGCATGAGCTATATCTAGTGTTAAAACTATGTATGGATATGACCCCCACCACTTAGCTGTCTAGGTCGTTCTACTTGTTGATTTCTTTTAACGTCCTGTTATGACCTCATGTTGAAGATGTAAGACACATGTACAACAGTTGGGTATCTTTATTGATGAAATGTTTCGCCTACACAGTAGGCTTCTTCAGTTAAATACAAAGATGATGTAATCAGTCCATCAACCTTGGAGAAAAAGTATTTGAGGTGGTCAGTCCCTCAGCCTGGAGAAGACTTCAGCTCCATAGTCTGGAACGATATGAAGCTGAAACATGAGAACAGAGTCTCAAATACTATCAAACACTCTCTCCCGGTCAATTTCTCTCAGTATTTTGTACGTCGTAATCATGTCACCTCTTGTCCTTTTGTTTGGTTCCTCTAATCTCTCCTCATAGTTCATACCCCACAGCTCCGGGACTAGTTTCCTTGGAAACTTTTGCACTTTTTTTCCGGCATGTGTACGTGCATACTCCAAGATGAGCCTGACATATGACAATTGTATATAAGGTGACGAGTGAATGGTTGCTATTTATGAGGGAAGAATGGTGTTAGGTGCGTGCTGGTGTGAACGAGCCCTCCCTCACGCGCTGCCCTACAACCACACACTATCAGTCCCTCTGGCCAACGGTGAAGGTCTCACAATGTGTGTGTCGGGGGGGGGGCTAAGCCTTGTAGACCTAGGAGGTGGGGGTAGAGGGAGCCTACACGTGGTTCAAAGTCTACCTGTGATCCAAGACAGCTTGGAGACGAGGTCATCACGCTGGTCACACGTGTTCATGTTTGTTTTCACGGGGTTGTGTTCACCTGGTCCTTCAAGGAAGGTACCACAGTATCTGAAAGCATTCTTTAATTATGTTCATGATGGCTGTTCTGAGATTACCTTGCTACACAGCCTGCTGAGGTCATACCGCACAGCCTGCTGAGGTCATACCACACAGCCTGCTGAGGTCATGCTGGGGATGTTTTTAATATCATGTTAACCACCAAATCCTTCTCTTTCTTCTGTTCTCGTAGCTTCTCTTGCTAGCCTACTTCATCTATGCTCTGTCCTCAATTTCGTGATATTGATCAGTACTTTACTGTGTATGTGTTCTGGATGGTTGCACATATACAGCCAGATACTCGCACAATTCAATCCCCTTTAGCGGGACCTTTGCAGTACATACATTATGAACAGTAAGGCTTGTAAACACTTATTGCTACCCTGAGGACTTTCCCTTTCAGCGGTGCTTACACTTACACTTGGATGACGAGTGTGTGCTGTGAGTGTGCACGCGCCTCCACACCTTACTCATAACGTTTATGTTTGATAATGATCACGTGGCGATGACTTGTGTAGCGATCCTCAGTGTACATATGTACATGACAGATATCAGTAAGGTTGACTTTCACTGTACATGACACTCGTCAGTAAGGTTGACCTTCAGTGTACATGACACTCGTCAATAAGGTTGACCTTCAGTGTACATGACAATCGTCAGTAAGGTTGACCTTCAGTGTACATGACAATCGTCAGTAAGGTTGACCTTCAGTGTACATGACACTCGTCAGTAAGGTTGACCTTCAGTGTACATGACACTTGTCAGTAAGGTTGACCTTCAGTGTACATGACACTCGTCAGTAAGGTTGACCTTCAGTGTACATGACAATCGTCAGTAAGGTTGACCTTCAGTGTACATGACAATCGTCAGTAAGGTTGACCTTCAGTGTACATGACAATCGTCAGTAAGGTTGACCTTCAGTGTACATGACAATCGTCAGTAAGGTTGACCTTCAGTGTACATGACAATCGTCAGTAAGGTTGACCTTCAGTGTACATGACACTCGTCAGTAAGGTTGACCTTCAGTGTACATGACACTCGTCAGTAAGGTTGACCTTCAGTGTACATGACACTCGTCAGTAAGGTTGACCTTCAGTGTACATGACACTCGTCAGTAAGGTTGACCTTCAGTGTACATGACACTCGTCAGTAAGGTTGACCTTCAGTGTACATGACACTCGCCAGTAAGGTTGACCTTCAGTGTACATGACAATCGTCAGTAAGGTTGACCTTCAGTGTACATGACACTCGTCAGTAAGGTTGACCTTCAGTGTACATGACACTCGCCAGTAAGGTTGACCTTCAGTGTACATGACAATCGTCAGTAAGGTTGACCTTCAGTGTACATGACACTCGTCAGTAAGGTTGACCTTCAGTGTACATGACACTCGCCAGTAAGGTTGACCTTCAGTGTACATGACAATCGTCAGTAAGGTTGACCTTCAGTGTACATGACACTCGTCAGTAAGGTTGACCTTCAGTGTACATGACACTCGCCAGTAAGGTTGACCTTCAGTGTACATGACAATCGTCAGTAAGGTTGACCTTCAGTGTACATGACACTCGTCAGTAAGGTTGACCTTCAGTGTACATGACACTCGCCAGTAAGGTTGACCTTCAGTGTACATGACAATCGTCAGTAAGGTTGACCTTCAGTGTATATGACACTCGTCAGTAAGGTTGACCTTCAGTGTACATGACACTCGCCAGTAAGGTTGACCTTCAGTGTACATGACAATCGTCAGTAAGGTTGACCTTCAGTGTACATGACAATCGTCAGTAAGGTTGACCTTCAGTGTACATGACAATCGTCAGTAAGGTTGACCTTCAGTGTACATGACAATCGTCAGTAAGGTTGACCTTCAGTGTACATGACAATCGTCAGTAAGGTTGACCTTCAGTGTACATGACAATCGTCAGTAAGGTTGACCTTCAGTGTACATGACACTCGCCAGTAAGGTTGACCTTCAGTGTACATGACAATCGTCAGTAAGGTTGACCTTCAGTGTACATGACACTCGTCAGTAAGGTTGACCTTCAGTGTACATGACACTCGCCAGTAAGGTTGACCTTCAGTGTACATGACAATCGTCAGTAAGGTTGACCTTCAGTGTACATGACACTCGCCAGTAAGGTTGACCTTCAGTGTACATGACAATCGTCAGTAAGGTTGACCTTCAGTGTACATGACACTCGCCAGTAAGGTTGACCTTCAGTGTACATGACAATCGTCAGTAAGGTTGACCTTCAGTGTATATGACAATCGTCAGTAAGGTTGACCTTCAGTGTACATGACACTCGCCAGTAAGGTTGACCTTCAGTGTACATGACACTCGCCAGTAAGGTTGACCTTCAGTGTACATGACACTCGCCAGTAAGGTTGACCTTCAGTGTACATGACAATCGTCAGTAAGGTTGACCTTCAGTGTACATGACACTCGCCAGTAAGGTTGACCTTCAGTGTACATGACAATCGTCAGTAAGGTTGACCTTCAGTGTACATGACACTCGCCAGTAAGGTTGACCTTCAGTGTACATGACAATCGTCAGTAAGGTTGACCTTCAGTGTATATGACAATCGTCAGTAAGGTTGACCTTCAGTGTACATGACACTCGCCAGTAAGGTTGACCTTCAGTGTACATGACAATCGTCAGTAGCCTCACTCTATCTTCTTCAAGAACAGCACTCAACCTTCAGTCACTTCTCCAAGCACTTATCATATATTAATGGTTAAAAAAACGTCAAGTAGATGAATAAGATACTTAGGTATCTTTATTGTGGTGACGTTTCGCCATCCAGAAGCTTTATTAATCTAATACAGAAAAAATAATACTGTAGAAATCTACAGTATTATTTTTTCTACACTACACTTGTAGAGCGTAGACGGTGGAAGTCGTGAAATAGTTTGAGGTGATCAGTCCCTCAAGGCTTTTTTGTGGAACAAGTTCTTATTAAGAACTCATTCCAGGGCTCAGGTGACCACGGGAGAACACTCTCACAGATGGTCACATGAGAACTGCGCCTCACAGATGACAACATGAGAACTGTGCCTCACAAATGACCACATGAGACCTGTGCACTACAGATGACCACATGAGACCTGTGCATTACAGATGACCACATGAGACCTGTGCACTACAGATGACCACATGAGACCTGTGCACTACAGATGACCACATGAGAACTGTGCACTACAGATGACCACATGAGAACTGGGCACTACAGATGACCACATGAGAACTGTGTCTTACAGAAAACTGTAACAGTGTACTGTATCTCACAGGTGTATGAAACGTATTACTAATCAAAATATACAGTTATAGGTAGAAGTTGTACAAGATAAAACTGGACCACAAGTGACTGATCAACCAGGTTGTGATGGCTGACTGGGTCTCAGACCGGTTGCCTGGGTAGAAGAGCCCTCGTAAAAAAAAAGAGGGCTCTAATGAGGCTTTTGCAAGGCTCTCAGAAACAACGCTCATCCTTAATGAGTGCAACTCTTAAATTTAGAATGAATTATGTCAACTATAGAACTGGTGAGGGTGATCCTGTGTACTCTCACCACTAGGAATGGTGAAGGTTTGATCCTATGTACTCTCACCACTAGGAATGGTGAAGGCATGATCCTGTGTACACTCACCACTAGGAATTGTGAAGACTTGATCCTGTGTATTCTCACCACTAGGAATGGTGAAGGCATGATCCTGTGTACTCTCACCACTAGGAATGGTGAAGGCTTGATCCTGTGTACTCTCACCACTAGGAATGGTGAAGGCTTGATCCTGTGTACTCTCACCACTAGGAATGGTGAAGGCTTGATCCTGTGTACTCTCACCACTAGGAATGGTGAAGGCTTGATCCTGTGTACTCTCACCACTAGGAATGGTGAAGGCTTGATCCTGTGTACTCTCACCACTAGGAATGATGAAGGCATGATCCTGTGTACTCTCACCACTAGGAATGGTGAAGGCTTGACCCTGTGTACTCTCACCACTAGGAATGGTGAAGGCTTGATCCTGTGTACTCTCACCACTAGGAATGGTGAAGGCTTGATCCTGTGTACTCTCACCACTAGGAATGGTGAAGGCTTGATCCTGTGTACTCTCACCACTAGGAATGGTGAAGGCTTGATCCTGTGTACTCTCACCACTAGGAATGGTGAAGGCTTGATCCTGTGTACTCTCACCACTAGGAATGATGAAGGCATGATCCTGTGTACTCTCACCACTAGGAATGGTGAAGGCTTGATCCTGTGTACTCTCACCACTAGGAATGGTGAAGGCTTGATCCTGTGTACTCTCACCACTAGGAATGGTGAAGGCTTGATCCTGTGTACTCTCACCACTAGGAATGGGACTTAATCCCGTGTTCTCTCACCACTAGGAATGGTGAAGGCTTGATCCTATGTACTCTCACCACTAGGAATGGTGAAGGCTTGATCCTGTGTACTCTCACCACTTGGAATGGTGAAGGCTTGATCCTGTGTACTCTCACCACTAGGAATGGTGAAGGCTTGATCCTATGTACTTTCACCACTAGGAATGGTGAAGGCTTGATCCTATGTACTCTCACCACTAGGAATGGTGAAGGCTTGATCCTATGTACTTTCACCACTAGGAATGGTGAAGGCTTGATCCTATGTACTTTCACCACTAGGAATGGTGAAGGCTTGATCCTGTGTACTCTCACTACTAGGAATGGTGAAGGCTTGATCCTGTGTACTCTCACCACTAGAAATGGTGAAGGCTTGATCCGATGTACTCTCACCACTAGGAATGGTGAAGGCTTGATCCTGTGTACTCTCACCACTAGAAATGGTGAAGGCTTGATCCGATGTACTCTCACCACTAGGAATGGTGAAGGCTTGATCCTATGTACTCTCACCACTAGGAACGGTGAAGGCTTGATCCTGTGTACTCTCACCACTAGGAATGGTGAAGGCTTGATCCTATGTACTCTCACCACTAGGAATGGTGAAGGCTTGATCCTATGTACTCTCACCACTAGAAATGGTGAAGGCTTGATCCGATGTACTCTCACCACTAGGAATGGTGAAGGCTTGATCCTGTGTACTCTCACCACTAAGAATGGTGAAGGCTTGATCCTATGTACTCTCACCAATAGGAATGGTGAAGGCTTGATCCGATGTACTCTCACCAC
This sequence comes from Cherax quadricarinatus, assembly GCF_038502225.1. Lineage (NCBI taxonomy): Eukaryota > Metazoa > Arthropoda > Malacostraca > Decapoda > Parastacidae > Cherax > Cherax quadricarinatus. The sequence continues at coordinate 8,310,759 of NC_091379.1, forward strand.
TAGGAATGGTGAAGGCTTGATCCTATGTACTCTCACCACTAAGAATGGTGAAGGCTTGATCCTATGTACTCTCACCAATAGGAATGGTGAAGGCTTGATCCGATGTACTCTCACCACTAGGAATGGTGAAGGCTTGATCCTATGTACTCTCAGCACAGATCTGTAAAACTAATAAGGGGAGGGTTCTTAGAAAAAGAGAGAGAGAGAGAGGGAGGGAGGGAGAGAGGGAGACGTACGCAAGTAAAATAGAACAAGGCGTACAGGGTGTTATAACAGTAGCAACAGTGGTGTTGTAAGTAGTCGGATGTGGAGTCGACAGCGTTTACACTGGCTACTGTGTGTCTAATGATGGCATTTAAAACAATTATCTACTTATCAACTGGTATTTCCCGAGACATTGTATGCTATTATCTTTTTTTTTTTTTTTTTTTTGTATCTTTTATTGATAATATATCTGGGTTTATTTCCTTGTACGTGCTTTATTCAATGTCTTTATTGCCTGCTGGAGTTTTGAGACTCTATGACCGCGGGTTCAATCCCGGCCGGGGGTATGGCGTGTTGAGGATTCTCCGGATGACTTGAACGTTTGTGCATTTTGGGAATATTTGGAGAGTTAGGGGAAAGTGGGGCAGCGGGCCTCCAGCAGCAACAGCCTGGTTGACCAGGCAGGCACCAGACGAGCCTGGCCCATGGCCGGGCTCCGAGAGTAGTGAAACTCTCGAAACTTTTCAACGGTATATCAAAGGCAAAGGTACCTGGATCATTAAGGCTGTGTAGGCCTGTGGGCTGCTAGCAACAACAGACTAGTTCAGGAAATCTACCAGGGTACAAGAACTATGGTAACCAGTTACAAGTGGAGGGTGGAGGACAGTTTGGCTTGATGCTGGTGAAGGGTTCTTAATCTAGGGAATACTTATGCAAACTTACCATCTACAGCAGTGGTTCCCAAACTTTTTCAGCTTGTTACCCAATTTAACATGCCACATAAAGCATGTTACCCCTTTCACAAAATGTTGTTATTATTGATATATATGGCTAAACGTGAACGTATACAGCCTCGCATACTCTGCTAATCCTAGCAAACCCATTGAAAACGTAAAAGCACACATACATTATATATAAAATTAATAATAGCTACAAATTCACAGTAACAGTGGGTAAATACTAACTATATACTGCACAGGGCAGTACACATACATACCAGCTTATGTCTACCTCGGCTGATGCTCACAGATAAACTGACAGTGTGAAATAGAGGCAGCCTCAGGAAGTGAGTGACGTGTACTGGACAGGTCGATCTGGGCTACTGAGTGACTTTTGTCCTGAAGCATACTTGTCAAAATACTTTTGGGTTTCCACACACTTAGCTATATATTTCTTCTTTTCTAATACTGTATATTAGTTTTTGATGTTTATTGTTATTTGGTTTAACTTTATTACTTACTTATAATAGGTTTACTTTACAACTTTATATACTAAGACAAAGTTAACAATAATCCTCATACCGGGTACCGCATTGTTTTCTTGATTTTCAGAATTCATAACTTTTTTTCTGTCACCCCTCCATTACCCCCCAAAAATGGTTAAATTACCACCAGGGGGTAATTTACCCCCAGTTTGGGAACCACTGATCTACAGGATGGATACGAAGTGCACAACAAATTAGTCACTACCATCCACAGGATACATGAGGTGTACAATAAATTAGCCACTACCATCCATAGGATAGATATGGAGTATATAGTAAACTAGCCACTACCATCCACGGGACAGACGTGTGGTGCACAGTATACTAGCCACTACCATCCATAGGATAGATATGGTGTGCACAATGAACTAGCCACTACCATCTACAGGATAAATATGGGGTGCACAATAAATTAGCCACTATCATCCACAGGATACATATGAGGTGTACAATAAACTAGCCACTTCGGCGGCAAAATCTAAACATATAAACACTCATACACAATCATACATACGCGAAAGCATACATATATAGATGTTAAATCCCCCTCTCCTCCTCCCCCACACACAAATATACATAACATATTTTAGTCACGTTGCTGTTTTTTAATGTTCTAACTGCCGCGCTCAGTGATGTTTAACTAGTGATATTTTTGAGTAATATTTGTTAATGACTTCCCAAGGAGTTTTTAACGTAGTAATAATTGATGGTTATTGACCAGGGGTATTCTGGAGTATGTAGTGTTGCGCCACTAATGGTACATTAATTTCTTGTGTAAATGCTTCTTGACCCTCGGCATCTGGCCGTCAGGCTAATTGGTAGTGCTTGACCTGTCGCACTCTACACATTTTTTTTTCTGCATCGTCTGTGTGTTATCTTATTCAAGATGGTAATGAGTGTGATGCAGTTCAAATGGGCGCTGGGATACCTCAGGTAGAGTGGGTAGAGGTCTCACATGAGCACACGTGGACGACCGCGAACGGTGAGGTGCATTTCCATCATCCTGTATACACTCGCTACAACTGTCTCTTAAATTTTAGTTGAAATATTGGAATGTTCCTCAATGAACGTTGAAATATTGAGAAATCCTCGTCCTCCAAGACGAATCTGAAAACATCCTTCACACTGAGTTATCTAACACCACAAATGATGCAGTCGAAGTTTTGGCTGTAAAAAATCTAAATTCAAAATTGATTTATTCTCTAATATCCGATACAACTTCCCAGCAGTTTAAAAATCATCTTTGAAAATCGAGCATAACCTGACAAGCGTTCACACTTAAGTCCCAAAAATCTTGTTCCTTGGCGAATGTTGAAATGGAAGAATATAGCAAATGCTATAATAGCAGAGAAAATCCCAAGAATGTAACCGGATCAATACACAAACTGTTAAGATTTCGATCAATTTGTTAGCAAATAGTGGAACCGATCAGATTAAAAAATGTCCTTGACCTTATATTCGCAAATAGTGAGGATCTGGTGCGGTGATACCGACAAAATATGGAAAAGGACACTTGTCTATAGTTCAGGACATTTTATAGAAACATTTCGCAACGAGCGGCTTCATCAGTCCTGATAAAGTCACTCGTGACAAAACATTTCCTTTAATAAATGTCCTGAACTGTTCACAAGTGTCCTTTCCCCAGAGCAAACTGTGATCACAGTCTAAGTGATGGTGAGACCTGCACGCACACTGCTCTTCTTCAACCCAACTCAAACACCTGTGTACTTGTACTCAACATATTCAATTTTAGTAGTAAAATTATTAACCGGAATCGAATAAATGATGAGCATACAAATAAACTGGTTAGATAGTATGAGTAACTCACGTTGAAATCAGTGTTTGATACACAAATAACCCGCACATAAAAGAGAGAAGCTCACGACGACGTTTCGGTCGGACTTGGACCATTGACTTTGTCAATGGCCCAAGTCGGACCGAAACGTCGTCGTGACCTTCTCTCTTTTATGTGCGGGTTATTTGTGTATCGTTCCAGTCACGGTATTGTGCCTTTTTTGTTATTTGTTATCAGTGTTTGGATATCAAAGATCAGTGGCAAATATTTTTGTTAGCGGGTTTGGGTGTGAGAAGGACCTTCCTAGTATGGGCCAGTAGGCCTTTTGCAGTGTTCCTCCATTCTTATGTTCTTTTACCATTAAGAAACAAAAAAGAATATGAAAGTTATTTCTGAGAGAGAGAGAGAGAGAGAGAGAGAGAGAGAGAGAGAGAGGTGCTCTCTCTACAGGCAAGACGAACACTCTCAGAACTTTTAAAAAATTCTAGATTTTTTTCAGTTACGAAAAAGAAATATTGGTTAGATAAATAGAAAACATTGAGCGCATACGAAACACACAAAGAACGCAGGGGAAACACAAGAACAAAAAAAAAAGACAACGAAAAAAAACAAAAAGAAACTACAACATAGTTTCTGGTATGCAGAATCCAGGGCAAAACCCACAACTAGTATTAACACTTGCTTAATGAGGTGAAATACTGAGGCCACAATACCAAACATTTTATTATATAAGAGGAATTACCAGTTCACCCCAGGCTGTCTTCTGCGAAATTGGTAGATTCAAGTCAGTCCCTGATAATTTTGGCTGTGGTGCGGCTAGCATCAACAGTCTGCTTGATGAGGCTGGTCTTGAAGGCCTAGTCTGTGAATGGGCCCATTAAGGGGGGGGGGAGTAACGTCTGAAATCGTATACAGGTAATTTTAGGTAAGCACACACACCGAAGCAGATCCTTGAGTATCCTACACACCTGTACCTAACATCCCAGACATCCTACACACCTGTACCTAACATCCCAGACATCCTACACACCTGTACCTAACATCCCAGACATCCTACACACCTGTACCTAACATCCCAGACATCCTACACACCTGTACCTAACATCCCAGACATCCTACACACCTGTACCTAACATCCCAGACATCCTACACACCTGTACCTAACATCCCAGACATTCTACACACCTGTACCTAACATCCCAGACATCCTATACAAGTGCACCTAACATCCCAAGCATCTTACACACTTGCACCTAACATCCTACATACCTGCATCAAACATCCTACACACCTACCCCTAACATCCCAAACAAAGTACACACCTGCATATAACTTCCCAAGCATAGTACACACCTGCACATAACATCCCAAACACGTGCGTCTAACTTCCCAAACATCTTACATACCTGCACCAAATATCCTACACACCTGTACCTAACATCCTACACACCGGCATATAATATGCTCTATGAAACAAACATGTCTGCTGCTCTCCACTAAAATCTCTTGTAATGGAGCCAAGTCCAACCATAGAATTAACCCTTAAATGAGAACAGTCAAGTGAGCTATGGGCCCGCCAGGGTACCGTAGGGTCCTGAGTGGTGGCCTTTGATCTGGATCTGTACCCACACTCCCCGTCTGACCCTTTGACCGTCTGGCCTAAGGAGCTGGCGAAGTGCGATTACTGCGCCATACTCGATCTCACCTCTGGTGATAACTGCGCCATACTTATCTCTGGTGATCACTGCGCCATACTCGCCTCTGGTGATCACTGCGCCATACTCACCTCTGGTGATCATTGTACCATACTCACCTCTGGTGATCACTGCGCCATACTCACCTCTGGTGATCACTGCGCCATACTCACCTCTGGTGATCATTGTACCATACTCACCTCTGGTGATCACTGCGCCATACTCCCCTCTGGTGATCACTGCGCCGTACTCGCCTCTGGTGATCATTGTACCATACTCACCTCTGGTGATCACTGCGCCATACTCACCTCTGGTGATGACTGCGCCATACTCACCTCTGGTGATCACGGCGCCATACTCACCTCTGGTGATCACGGCGCCATACTCACCTCTGGTGATCACTGCGCCATACTCTCCTCTGGTGATCACTGCGCCATACTCGCCTCTGGTGATCACTATACCATACTCGCCTCTGGTGATCACTGCGCTATACTCACCTCTGATGATCAATGTACCATACTCACCTCTGATGATCAATGTACCATACTCGCCTCTGGTGATCACTGCGCCATACTCACCTCTGATGATCAATGTACCATACTCACCTCTGATGATCAATGTACCATACTCGCCTCTGGTGATCACTGCGCCATACTCACCTCTGATGATCAATGTACCATACTCGCCTCTGGTGATCACTGCGCCATACTCACCTCTGGTGATCATTGTACCATACTCACCTCTGATGATCAATGTACCATACTCGCCTCTGGTGATCACTGCGCCATACTCACCTCTGATGATCAATGTACCATACTCACCTCTGATGATCAATGTACCATACTCGCCTCTGGTGATCACTGCGCCATACTCACCTCTGATGATCAATGTACCATACTCGCCTCTGGTGATCACTGCGCCATACTCACCTCTGGTGATCATTGTACCATACTCACCTCTGATGATCAATGTACCATACTCACCTTTGATGATCACTGTGCCATACTCGCCTCTGGTCACTGCGCCATACTCACCTCTGATGATCAATGTACCATACTCACTTCTGATGATCAATGTACCATACTCGCCTCTGGTGATCACTGCGCTATACTCACCTCTGGTTACCTGGAGGTTATTCCGGGGATCAACGCCCCCGCGGCCCGGTCCATGACCAGGCCTCCCGATGGATCAGGGCCTGATCAACTAGGCTGTTACTGCTGGCCGCACGCAGTCCAACGTACGAGCCACAGCCCGGCTGATCCGGCACTGACTTTAGTTATCTGTCCAGCTCTCTCTTGAAGGCAGCCAGGGGTTTATTGGCAATTCCCCTAATGCTTGATGGGAGGTGTTTTCTCTTAGTGTACCAATGGCGCCCCTACTTTTTATTGGGGGCATTTTGCATCGCCTGCCCAGTCTTTTACTTTCGTAGGGAGTGATTTCTGTGTGCAGATTTGGGACCATTCCTTCCAATATTTTCCAAGTGTAGATTATGATATATCTCTCCCTCCTGCGTTCCAACGAGTACAAGTCAAGTGCTTCCAAGCGTTCCCAGTAGTTAAGGTGCTTGACAGAACTTATACGTGCAGTAAAGGATCTCTGTACACTCTCTAGATCTGCGATTTCACCTGCTTTGAATGGAGATGTTAATGTACAGCAGTATTCCAGCCTAGAGAGAACAAGTGATTTGAAAAGGATCATCATGGGCTTGGCATCTCTCGTTTTGAAAGTTCTCATTATCCATCCTATCATTTTCTTTGCACGTGCGATCATAGCACTGTTGTGATCCTTGAAAGTGAGATCCTCAGACATTACTACTCCCAGGTCCCTTACATTATTTTTCCGCTCTATTGTATGGCCGGAGTCAGTAGTATACTCTGTTCTAGTTATTATCTCCTCCAGTTTTCCATAACGGAGTAGTTGGAATTTGTCCTCATTGAACATCATATTGTTTACCGTTGCCCACTGGAAAACTTTGTTTATATCTTCTTGGAGGTTAACCGTGTCCTCAGCAGATGACAGCCTCATGCAGATCCTAGTATCATCCGCAAAGGATGATACGGTGCTGTGGTGTATATCTCTGTTTATGTCTGATATGAGGATAAGGAATAAGATGGGGGCGAGTACTGTGCCTTGTGGAACAGAGCTCTTCACTATGGCAGCCTCCGATTTAACTCTGTTGACCACTACTCTTTGTGTTCGATTTGTTAGGAAGTTGAAGATCCATCTCCCCACTTTCCCAGTTATTCCTTTAGCACGTATTTTATGGGCTATTACGCCATGATCGCATTTGTCAAATGCTTTTGCAAAGTCTGTGTATATTACATCTGCATTCTGATTTTCTTCCAGTGCATCCAAGGCCATGTCATAGTGATCCAGTAGTTGTGAGAGGCAGGAGCGACCTGCCCTGAACCCATGTTGCCCTGGATTGTGCAGATTTTGGGAATCCAGGTGATTTGCAATCCTGCTTCTTAGCACTCTTACAAAGATTTTTATGATGTGGGACGTCAGAGCTATTGGTCTATAGTTCTTAGCTAATGCTTTGCTGCCACCTTTATGGAGTGGGGCTATATCCGTTGTTTTAAGTGACTGTGGAATTTCACCCATGTCCAAGCTCCTCCTCCATAGTGTACTTAGGGCACGCGAGAGGGGTTTCTTGCAGTTCTTAATGAAAACAGAGTTCCACGAGTCTGGGCCCGGGGCTGAGTGCATAGGCATGTTGTCAATGGCTTTTTCGAAATCTATCGGAGTTAGGGTAATGTCGGAAATCTGGCATACATTTATGGAGTTTTGAGGCTCATTCATGAAGAAATCATTTGGGTCGTCGATCCTCAGACCGATTAGTGGTTCACTAAACACAGAGTCGTACTGGGATTTCAATATTTCACTCATTTCCTTCGTGTCATCTGTGTAAGTCCCATCCTGTCTGAGTAAGGGCCCGATACTAGATGTGGTATTTGCCTTGTTTTTGGCATATGAAAAGAAATATTTTGAATTTCTTTCAATTTCACTAATAGCTTTAAGCTCCTCCTGCCTCTCCTGGTTCCTGTAAGAGTCATTTAGCTTAAGTTCGATAGTTTCCACTTCCCTGGTCAGCGCCTCCTTTTGTGTATCAGATATTCTAGCACTCCTGAGGAGCTCAGTGACTCTTCGTCGTCTTCTGTAGAGAGAGCGTCTTTTTCTCTCCAGTTTACTCCTGCTCTTCTTCTTTCTTAGGGGAATATGCCTAGAACATACTTCGGCTACCAGGAAGTTGATCCTTTCAAGGCACTGGTTTGGATCCATGTCATTTAAGACATCTTCCCAACATGTTTCGTTTAGGACATGGTTTACCTGGTCCCAGTTGATGTTCTTGTTGTTGAAATTGTATTTTGTGAAGACACCTTCACAGGTACATGCATTCTGCTGTTCAGGACCCCTATGCATGTACGTCTGGACTTCGATTAGATTGTGATCGGAATTAGTTGTTTTTGATATTCTTATGTCTCTTATCAGGTCCTCATTATTTGTGAAGATAAGGTCAAGTGTGTTTTCTAGTCTTGTTGGCTCCACTATCTGCTGGCTTAAGGTGTGTTTTTCGCAGAGACTTAGTAGCTCATGTGTGTGTGACCTTTCATCTGCGCTACCTCCGGGGATTGTTTCAGCTATAACATTATTTGCTACATTCTTCCATTTTGTATGCCTTAGGTTGAAATCACCAAGCAGTAAGATGTTTGGGGATGGAGCTGGAAGGTTTTCCAAACAGTAATCGATTTTCAGTAGCTGTTCCTTGAACTGTTGTGAGGTTGCATCTGGTGGCTTGTATACAACCACAATGACTAGGTTTTGGTTCTCGATCTTTATTGATAGAACTTCAACTACCTTCAGCAACTCCGTGCAGATAAGGGACTCTTTGACATACAGGCCAACCCCCCCTTGTTGCCTGTTTTTTCTGTCGCATCTAAAAAGGTTGTAACCACTTATCCATATTTCACTGTCAAAGTGATCTTTTGTGTGAGTCTCTGTGAAGGCTGCAAACATTGCATTAGACTCCACTAGAAGTCCACTGATAAAAGGTATTTTGTTGTTGGTGGATGGCTTAAGGCCCTGTATATTAGCAAATATGAACAAGGTTGTATTCTGTGTTTGTTGGGGGGATTTTGTTATTGGCATCAGTAGTTGTAATTCTGGAGGGCCATGGGTGGCCACTGGCTGTGCCTCCAGTCCAACAAGGCTCCAAGGTGGTGGACTATTTTTGTTATTTTCTTCCATTTTCTTTTTTCGTTTCCTGCCACTAAAAAATCACCTGGAGTTGGGTTGTCGTAGCTACTATTGTTTGTCTTGTGGGGTCTGTGCCTCCTGGTCCCTTTTAGATGGTATGCAGGGCACTCGATGTTGTAACACTGCTTCTGGAGGACCGAGGAGTGGCACATTTTTGGGTGAAAGAAAGTACAGGAAGAAGAACGACACACTCCTTTAGACAGGAGGTCGCTACATTTTTTGGGATGGTCAAAGTTGCATGTCCCATTTTTTTTCCCGTTATTCCATGCTTACAGATGCCCCAAGCATAATATTTGCACAAATTCACCTTTGGTTGAGAATTGTTGGGAGGTGTGTTGTCAATTTCTGCAGGTTCTGGGACTGCACTATAATCCTCAGTATCCAAGCCAGGGCCACCCCGTCCTGGATTCCATCTACTTTCCCCAGTAGAGGAAGAAGGAGGAGACTCCTCTCCAACATCTGTACTGTGGGCCACGGTCTTGTGCAATGATGGTTGTATATTTACTGTTTTTGTGGTGGTTTGGGTAGTGTCCCTAGGAGAGTCTGGGCTGGCAGTAAGGTTGGGGGCTGGGTCTGGGTCAGCACTGGGACTGGGGGGTGGGGCTGGGTCTGGGTCAGCAGCTGGGCCTGGGCCAGCACTGTGGGTATTAGTGCTATGACTGGGGGAGCCTGGGCCAGCACCAGCACTGTGGGTATTGGTGCTATGCCTGGGGGAGCCTGGGCCAGCACCAGCACTGTGGGTATTAGTGCTATGACTGGGGGATGGGTCTGTCTTAGCACCATGTGGATGACTAGATAGTTTCGAGTCATCTGTTGTGGTATGGACATTCTGCATTTTTTGATGCACTATCTCTTGCTCCCATGTTTTATATATTTTTGGTAGACTATCCAAGAGGTCATCCTTGTTTTCTTGATTATTTTTATCATTTATTACTCTCCTTAGAACCTTTCTGATACCTGCCCAAAGTTCTACATCTTTATTGCACAACCAGAAGCACCTTGCTAGTTCGAGGTCATTTTTTGAGGCTGTATTTAGTCTAGTACAAGAGATATGGTGTTTGGAAGAGCATAGGTTGCATGTGATTCTGGATTTCCTTCCAAGGATTTTTTTACATGTCCCATAGATATGCTGTGCTGACATCCTGTCTGTATCCTACTACACTGTATGCCACGGAAGAAAACTGATTTCCACTTTACCTTTCTCTTGCTGGTGCCAGTAATATGCAAGATGTATTTATACGAACCAAGTTTGCAGTATGTGGGTGGTGGTGTAGGGTGGGTGGTGGGTGGTGGTGCAGGGTGGGTGGTGGGTGTAGGGTGGGTGGTGGGTGTAGGGTGGGTGTGAGCCGGCAGACTTGCCCACACTGCCACACTTCACTATTATTTTTTTTTAATACTATTGTTATTACTATTTAAATTCCTTTTATGTAGTGCTGTACACTGTTTATCTCAAGGATATACACTGTATTCTTTCAAATTACACTTTTCACTGTGTTATACTGGGATCATTGTTTTATTGTTTACACAGGCCTACGCTAACTTCCCCCTACACTTCTAAGGAAAAGATTATTCCCTGTTTAGTAGAGGTAACGGTTGTATGCTCAATTTATGTATGCTGTGATTCCCTGCACCTCAATGCTACCATCACTCGTTTCATATCTTATGACTGTAGTAGTTACTTATCCGTTATTAACACTTCACTGGACCTCTGGCAATAGTTCGTTAGTGCCAATCGCTTGTAAGATATTCCCCTATCTACACGGGGGCGTTTACCCCCGGAACTCTCTCCAGATAAACTCCAGAAATATATTGTACGCTATACTTGGGGATAATTTAGATTACTCTTATCTACAATTTAGTTCACTATGCCACTGCACATATATATCCTTGTCACTCACTATATTACTTATAGATAGATAGATCGATATTCGTTTATTTCCACTTGTGTCGACACCCGGCAATAATTCACTAGTGCTGGTCAGGTCTATTTCCCACGGTAACCGTTTCTCCACCGGCACTCTCTATGTGACACTATATTCCATATTTTCCTATTTAGCGTTCACTGATATTCCTTTTTTGTTTGTTCAAAGGAGTATATGCACTTTATGGTTGCACACGCTTATTTCCCGCATTCTGATCCTTCTACTACTATCAAGACACGCAGTTTTTGACGGAGCACAAACGCGCGCGACTGTCCCCTCACTCCGGTGGGACCCCGCTGGTGATCATTGTACCATACTCACCTCAGGTGATCATTGTACCATACTCACCTCTGGTGATCATTGTACCATACTCACCTCAGGTGATCATTGTACCATACTCACCTCTGGTGATCATTGTACCATACTCACCTCAGGTGATCATTGTACCATACTCACCTCAGGTGATCATTGTACCATACTCACCTCTGGTGATCATTGTACCATACTCACCTCTGGTGATCATTGTACCATACTCACCTCAGGTGATCATTGTACCATACTCACCTCTGGTGATCACTGCGCCATACTCACCTCTGGTGATCATTGTACCATACTCACCTCTGGTGATCATTGTACCATACTCACCTCAGGTGATCATTGTACCATACTCACCTCTGGTGATCACTGCGCCATACTCACCTCTGGTGATCATTGTACCATACTCACCTCTGGTGATCATTGTACCATACTCACCTCAGGTGATCATTGTACCATACTCACCTCTGGTGATCATTGTACCATACTCACCTCTGGTGATCATTGTACCATACTCACCTCTGGTGATCATTGTACCATACTCACCTCAGGTGATCATTGTACCATACTCACCTCTGGTGATCATTGTACCATACTCACCTCTGGTGATCATTGTACCATACTCACCTCAGGTGATCATTGTACCATACTCACCTCTGGTGATCATTGTACCATACTCACCTCTGGTGATCATTGTACCATACTCACCTCTGGTGATCATTGTACCATACTCACCTCTGGTGATCATTGTACCATACTCACCTCAGGTGATCATTGTACCATACTCACCTCTGGTGATCACTGCGCCATACTCACCTCTGGTGATCATTGTACCATACTCACCTCTGGTGATCATTGTACCATACTCACCTCAGGTGATCATTGTACCATACTCACCTCTGGTGATCATTGTACCATACTCACCTCTGGTGATCATTGTACCATACTCACCTCTGGTGATCATTGTACCATACTCACCTCTGGTGATCATTGTACCATACTCACCTCTGGTGATCATTGTACCATACCTCTGGTGATCATTGTACCATACTCACCTCTGGTGATCATTGTACCATACTCACCTCAGGTGATCATTGTACCATACTCACCTCTGGTGATCATTGTACCATACTCACCTCTGGTGATCATTGTACCATACTCACCTCTGGTGATCATTGTACCATACTCACCTCTGGTGATCATTGTACCATACTCACCTCTGGTGATCATTGTACCATACTCACCTCTGGTGATCATTGTACCATACTCACCTCTGGTGATCATTGTACCATACTCACCTCTGGTGATCATTGTACCATACTCACCCCTGGTGATCACTGCGCCATACTCACCTCTGGTGATCATTGTACCATACTCACCTCTGGTGATCATTGTACCATACTCACCTCTGGTGATCATTGTACCATACTCACCTCTGGTGATCATTGTACCATACTCACCTCTGGTGATCATTGTACCATACTCACCCCTGGTGATCATTGTACCATACTCACCTCAGGTGATCATTGTACCATACTCACCTCTGGTGATCATTGTACCATACTCACCCCTGGTGATCATTGTACCATACTCACCTCTGGTGATCATTGTACCATACTCACCTCTGGTGATCATTGTACCATACTCACCTCTGGTGATCATTGTACCATACTCACCCCTGGTGATCACTGCGCCATACTCACCTCTGGTGATCATTGTACCATACTCACCTCAGGTGATCATTGTACCATACTCACCTCTGGTGATCATTGTACCATACTCACCTCTGGTGATCATTGTACCATACTCACCTCTGGTGATCATTGTACCATACTCACCTCTGGTGATCATTGTACCATACTCACCTCTGGTGATCATTGTACCATACTCACCTCTGGTGATCATTGTACCATACTCACCCCTGGTGATCATTGTACCATACTCACCTCTGGTGATCATTGTACCATACTCACCTCTGGTGATCATTGTACCATACTCACCTCTGGTGATCATTGTACCATACTCACCCCTGGTGATCATTGTACCATACTCACCTCTGGTGATCATTGTACCATACTCACCTCAGGTGATCATTGTACCATACTCACCTCTGGTGATCATTGTACCATACTCACCTCAGGTGATCATTGTACCATACTCACCTCAGGTGATCATTGTACCATACTCACCTCTGGTGATCATTGTACCATACTCACCTCTGGTGATCATTGTACCATACTCACCTCAGGTGATCATTGTACCATACTCACCTCTGGTGATCACTGCGCCATACTCACCTCTGGTGATCATTGTACCATACTCACCTCTGGTGATCATTGTACCATACTCACCTCAGGTGATCATTGTACCATACTCACCTCTGGTGATCACTGCGCCATACTCACCTCTGGTGATCATTGTACCATACTCACCTCTGGTGATCATTGTACCATACTCACCTCAGGTGATCATTGTACCATACTCACCTCTGGTGATCATTGTACCATACTCACCTCTGGTGATCATTGTACCATACTCACCTCTGGTGATCATTGTACCATACTCACCTCAGGTGATCATTGTACCATACTCACCTCTGGTGATCATTGTACCATACTCACCTCTGGTGATCATTGTACCATACTCACCTCAGGTGATCATTGTACCATACTCACCTCTGGTGATCATTGTACCATACTCACCTCTGGTGATCATTGTACCATACTCACCTCTGGTGATCATTGTACCATACTCACCTCTGGTGATCATTGTACCATACTCACCTCAGGTGATCATTGTACCATACTCACCTCTGGTGATCACTGCGCCATACTCACCTCTGGTGATCATTGTACCATACTCACCTCTGGTGATCATTGTACCATACTCACCTCAGGTGATCATTGTACCATACTCACCTCTGGTGATCATTGTACCATACTCACCTCTGGTGATCATTGTACCATACTCACCTCTGGTGATCATTGTACCATACTCACCTCTGGTGATCATTGTACCATACTCACCTCTGGTGATCATTGTACCATACCTCTGGTGATCATTGTACCATACTCACCTCTGGTGATCATTGTACCATACTCACCTCAGGTGATCATTGTACCATACTCACCTCCGGTGATCATTGTACCATACTCACCTCTGGTGATCATTGTACCATACTCACCTCTGGTGATCATTGTACCATACTCACCTCTGGTGATCATTGTACCATACTCACCTCTGGTGATCATTGTACCATACTCACCTCTGGTGATCATTGTACCATACTCACCTCTGGTGATCATTGTACCATACTCACCTCTGGTGATCATTGTACCATACTCACCCCTGGTGATCACTGCGCCATACTCACCTCTGGTGATCATTGTACCATACTCACCTCTGGTGATCATTGTACCATACTCACCTCTGGTGATCATTGTACCATACTCACCTCTGGTGATCATTGTACCATACTCACCTCTGGTGATCATTGTACCATACTCACCCCTGGTGATCATTGTACCATACTCACCTCAGGTGATCATTGTACCATACTCACCTCTGGTGATCATTGTACCATACTCACCCCTGGTGATCATTGTACCATACTCACCTCTGGTGATCATTGTACCATACTCACCTCTGGTGATCATTGTACCATACTCACCTCTGGTGATCATTGTACCATACTCACCTCTGGTGATCACTGTACCATACTCACCTCTGGTGATCATTGTACCATACTCACCTCAGGTGATCATTGTACCATACTCACCTCTGGTGATCATTGTACCATACTCACCTCTGGTGATCATTGTACCATACTCACCTCTGGTGATCATTGTACCATACTCACCTCTGGTGATCATTGTACCATACTCACCTCTGGTGATCATTGTACCATACTCACCTCTGGTGATCATTGTACCATACTCACCCCTGGTGATCATTGTACCATACTCACCTCTGGTGATCATTGTACCATACTCACCTCTGGTGATCATTGTACCATACTCACCTCTGGTGATCATTGTACCATACTCACCCCTGGTGATCATTGTACCATACTCACCTCTGGTGATCATTGTACCATACTCACCTCAGGTGATCATTGTACCATACTCACCTCTGGTGATCATTGTACCATACTCACCTCTGGTGATCATTGTACCATACTCACCTCTGGTGATCATTGTACCATACTCACCTCTGGTGATCATTGTACCATACTCACCTCTGGTGATCATTGTACCATACTCACCTCTGGTGATCATTGTACCATACTCACCTCTGGTGATCATTGTACCATACTCACCTCTGGTGATCATTGTACCATACTCACCTCTGGTGATCATTGTACCATACTCACCTCTGGTGATCATTGTACCATACTCACCCCTGGTGATCATTGTACCATACTCACCTCAGGTGATCATTGTACCATACTCACCTCTGGTGATCATTGTACCATACTCACCTCTGGTGATCATTGTACCATACTCACCTCTGGTGATCATTGTACCATACTCACCTCTGGTGATCATTGTACCATACTCACCTCTGGTGATCATTGTACCATACTCACCTCAGGTGATCATTGTACCATACTCACCTCTGGTGATCATTGTACCATACTCACCTCTGGTGATCATTGTACCATACTCACCTCTGGTGATCATTGTACCATACTCACCTCTGGTGATCATTGTACCATACTCACCTCTGGTGATCATTGTACCATACTCACCTCTGGTGATCATTGTACCATACTCACCTCTGGTGATCATTGTACCATACCTCTGGTGATCATTGTACCATACTCACCTCTGGTGATCACTGCGCCATACTCACCTCTGGTGATCATTGTACCATACTCACCTCTGGTGATCACTGCGCCATACTCACCTCTGGTGATCATTGTACCATACTCACCTCTGGTGATCACTGCCCCATACTCACCTCTGGTGATCATTGTACCATACTCACCTCTGGTGATCACTGCGCCATACTCACCTCTGGTGATCATTGTACCATACTCACCTCTGGTGATCACTGCGCCATACTCACCTCTGGTGATCATTGTACCATACTCACCTCTGGTGATCACTGCGCCATACTCACCTCTGGTGATCACTGCGCCATACTCACCTCTGGTGATCATTGTACCATACTCACCTCTGGTGATCATTGTACCATACTCACCTCTGGTGATCATTGTACCATACTCACCTCTGGTGATCATTGTACCATACTCACCTCTGGTGATCATTGTACCATACTCACCTCTGGTGATCATTGTACCATACTCACCTCTGGTGATCATTGTACCATACTCACCTCTGGTGATCATTGTACCATACTCACCTCTGGTGATCATTGTACCATACTCACCTCTGGTGATCATTGTACCATACTCACCTCTGGTGATCATTGTACCATACTCACCTCTGGTGATCATTGTACCATACTCACCTCTGGTGATCACTGCGCCATACTCACCTCTGGTGATCATTGTACCATACTCACCTCTGGTGATCACTGCGCCATACTCACCTCTGGTGATCATTGTACCATACTCACCTCTGGTGATCACTGCGCCATACTCACCTCTGGTGATCATTGTACCATACTCACCTCTGGTGATCATTGTACCATACTCACCTCTGGTGATCACTGCGCCATACTCACCTCTGGTGATCATTGTACCATACTCACCTCTGGTGATCACTGCGCCATACTCACCTCTGGTGATCATTGTACCATACTCACCTCTGGTGATCACTGCGCCATACTCACCTCTGGTGATCATTGTACCATACTCACCTCTGGTGATCATTGTACCATACTCACCTCTGGTGATCACTGCGCCATACTCACCTCTGGTGATCATTGTACCATACTCACCTCTGGTGATCATTGTACCATACTCACCTCTGGTGATCATTGTACCATACTCACCTCTGGTGATCACTGCGCCATACTCACCTCTGGTGATCATTGTACCATACTCACCTCTGGTGATCATTGTACCATACTCACCTCTGGTGATCACTGCGCCATACTCACCTCTGGTGATCACTGCGCCATACTCACCTCTGGTGATCACTGCGCCATACTCACCTCTGGTGATCATTGTACCATACTCACCTCTGGTGATCATTGTACCATACTCACCTCTGGTGATCATTGTACCATACTCACCTCTGGTGATCATTGTACCATACTCACCTCTGGTGATCATTGTACCATACTCACCTCTGGTGATCATTGTACCATACTCACCTCTGGTGATCATTGTACCATACTCACCTCTGGTGATCATTGTACCATACTCACCTCTGGTGATCACTGCGCCATACTCACCTCTGGTGATCACTGCGCCATACTCACCTCTGGTGATCACTGCGCCATACTCACCTCTGGTGATCACTGCGCCATACTCACCTCTGGTGATCATTGTACCATACTCACCTCTGGTGATCATTGTACCATACTCACCTCTGGTGATCATTGTACCATACTCACCTCTGGTGATCATTGTACCATACTCACCTCTGGTGATCATTGTACCATACTCACCTCTGGTGATCATTGTACCATACTCACCTCTGGTGATCATTGTACCATACTCACCTCTGGTGATCATTGTACCATACTCACCTCTGGTGATCATTGTACCATACTCACCTCTGGTGATCATTGTACCATACTCACCTCTGGTGATCATTGTACCATACTCACCTCTGGTGATCATTGTACCATACTCACCTCTGGTGATCATTGTACCATACTCACCTCTGGTGATCATTGTACCATACTCACCTCTGGTGATCACTGCGCCATACTCACCTCTGGTGATCACTGCGCCATACTCACCTCTGGTGATCACTGCGCCATACTCACCTCTGGTGATCATTGTACCATACTCACCTCTGGTGATCATTGTACCATACTCACCTCTGGTGATCATTGTACCATACTCACCTCTGGTGATCATTGTACCATACTCACCTCTGGTGATCATTGTACCATACTCACCTCTGGTGATCATTGTACCATACTCACCTCTGGTGATCATTGTACCATACTCACCTCTGGTGATCATTGTACCATACTCACCTCTGGTGATCACTGCGCCATACTCACCTCTGGTGATCACTGCGCCATACTCACCTCTGGTGATCATTGTACCATACTCACCTCTGGTGATCATTGTACCATACTCACCTCTGGTGATCACTGTAATTCGTCTCGTCTTTCTGCACACGAGGATCGGAAAGAGAGACATTGCAGTTTCAGTCCACATCAAGCACTTGGAAGTTTGAGTAGCAGTCTGAAGTATTTGTGTTTGACCAATCAGAAGCTTCACACTGGTTGTTTTCAAGAAGTCGCTGGACCGGCACCTAAAGTCAGTACCTGACCAGCCGGGCTGGCTCGTACGCCAGTTTACGGGCGGCCAGCAGTAACAGCCTTGTTAATCAGGTTCTCATCCACCGCGAGGCCTGGTCACGGACCGGTCCACGGGGGCGTTGACCCCCGAAGACCCCTGCAGGTATACTCCAGGTATGGAAGTATTGGTCGCACCTTTGTTCTGTGAAAGGGCTGAGAATGAATAAGGTGAAGATTTGTTGCACAAGAACATCGTTGTGACTCCTTAAGATGACAAGCATCACCTGACAACCTATTACATGATTCTCACTCTTATTAATATTGCATGCTTGCACACACGTCTGCTTCATACAGAGGGTAGCTGCCTCTACTGCTTCATACAGAGGGTAGCTGCCTCTACTGCTTCATACAGAGGGTAGCTGCCTCTACTGCTTCATACAGAGGATAGCTGCCTCTACTGCTTCATACAGTGGGTAGCTGCCTCTACTGCTTCATACAGAGGGTAGCTGCCTCTACTGCTTCATACAGAGGGTAGCTGCCTCTACTGCTTCATACAGAGGGTAGCTGCCTCTACTGCTTCATACAGAGGGTAGCTGCCTCTACTGCTTCATACAGAGGATAGCTGCCTCTACTGCTTCATACAGAGGATAGCTGCCTCTACTGCTTCATACAGAGGATAGCTGCCTCTACTGCTTCATACAGAGGGCAGCTGCCTCTACTGCTTCATACAGAGGGTAGCTGCCTCTACTGCTTCATACAGAGGATAGCTGCCTCTACTGCTTCATACAGAGGGTAGCTGCCTCTACTGCTTCATACAGAGGGTAGCTGCCTCTACTGCTTCATACAGAGGATAGCTGCCTCTACTGCTTCATACAGAGGGTAGCTGCCTCTACTGCTTCATACAGAGGATAGCTGCCTCTACTGCTTCATACAGAGGATAGCTGCCTCTACTGCTTCATACAGAGGGCAGCTGCCTCTACTGCTTCATACAGAGGGTAGCTGCCTCTACTGCTTCATACAGAGGGTAGCTGCCTCTACTGCTTCATACAGAGGGCAGCTGCCTCTACTGCTTCATACAGAGGGCAGCTGCCTCTACTGCTTCATACAGAGGGTAGCTGCCTCTACTGCTTCATACAGAGGGTAGCTGCCTCTACTGCTTCATACAGAGGGTAGCTGCCTCTACTGCTTCATACAGAGGATAGCTGCCTCTACTGCTTCATACAGAGGATAGCTGCCTCTACTGCTTCATACAGAGGGCAGCTGCCTCTACTGCTTCAGAGGGCAGCTGCCTCTACTGCTTCATACAGAGGGTAGCTGCCTCTACTGCTTCATACAGCGGGTAGCTGCCTCTACTGCTTCATACAGAGGGTAGCTGCCTCTACTGCTTCATACAGAGGGTAGCTGCCTCTACTGCTTCATACAGAGGGTAGCTGCCTCTACTGCTTCATACAGAGGGTAGCTGCCTCTACTGCTTCATACAGAGGGTAGCTGCCTCTACTGCTTCATACAGAGGGTAGCTGCCTCTACTGCTTCATACAGAGGGTAGCTGCCTCTACTGCTTCATACAGAGGGTAGCTGCCTCTACTGCTTCATACAGAGGGTAGCTGCCTCTACTGCTTCATACAGAGGGTAGCTGCCTCTACTGCTTAATACAGAGGGTAGCTGCCTCTACTGCTTCATACAGCGGGTAGCTGCCTCTACTGCTTCATACAGAGGGTAGCTGCCTCTACTGCTTCATACAGCGGGTAGCTGCCTCTACTGCTTCATACAGAGGGTAGCTGCCTCTACTGTTTCATACAGAGGGTAGCTGCCTCTACTGCTTCATACAGAGGGTAGCTGCCTCTACTGCTTCATACAGAGGGTAGCTGCCTCTACTGCTTCATACAGCGGGTAGCTGCCTCTACTGCTTCATACAGAGGGTAGCTGCCTCTACTGCTTCATACAGAGGGTAGCTGCCTCTACTGCTTCATACAGAGGGTAGCTGCCTCTACTGCTTCATACAGCGGGTAGCTGCCTCTACTGCTTCATACAGAGGGTAGCTGCCTCTACTGCTTCATACAGCAGGTAGCTGCCTCTACTGCTTCATACAGAGGGTAGCTGCCTCTACTGCTTCATACAGAGGGTAGCTGCCTCTACTGCTTCATACAGAGGGTAGCTGCCTCTACTGCTTCATACAGCGGGTAGCTGCCTCTACTGCTTCATACAGAGGGTAGCTGCCTCTACTGCTTCATACAGCGGGTAGCTGCCTCTACTGCTTCATACAGAGGGTAGCTGCCTCTACTGCTTCATACAGAGGGTAGCTGCCTCTACTGCTTCATACAGAGGATAGCTGCCTCTACTGCTTCATACAGAGGATAGCTGCCTCTACTGCTTCATACAGCGGGTAGCTGCGTCTAATGCTTCATACAGAGGGTAGCTGCCTCTACTGCTTCATACAGAGGATAGCTGCCTCTACTGCTTCATACAGAGGGCAGCTGCCTCTACTGCTTCATACAGAGGATAGCTGCCTCTACTGCTTCATACAGAGGATAGCTGCCTCTACTGCTTCATACAGAGGATAGCTGCCTCTACTGCTTCATACAGCGGGTAGCTGCCTCTACTGCTTCATACAGAGGATAGCTGCCTCTACTGCTTCATACAGAGGGTAGCTGCCTCTACTGCTTCATACAGAGGGTAGCTGCCTCTACTGCTTCATACAGAGGGTAGCTGCCTCTACTGCTTCATACAGCGGGTAGCTGCCTCTACTGCTTCATACAGAGGGTAGCTGCCTCTACTGCTTCATACAGCAGGTAGCTGCCTCTACTGCTTCATACAGAGGGTAGCTGCCTCTACTGCTTCATACAGAGGGTAGCTGCCTCTACTGCTTCATACAGAGGGTAGCTGCCTCTACTGCTTCATACAGCGGGTAGCTGCCTCTACTGCTTCATACAGAGGGTAGCTGCCTCTACTGCTTCATACAGCGGGTAGCTGCCTCTACTGCTTCATACAGAGGGTAGCTGCCTCTACTGCTTCATACAGAGGGTAGCTGCCTCTACTGCTTCATACAGAGGATAGCTGCCTCTACTGCTTCATACAGAGGATAGCTGCCTCTACTGCTTCATACAGCGGGTAGCTGCGTCTAATGCTTCATACAGAGGGTAGCTGCCTCTACTGCTTCATACAGAGGATAGCTGCCTCTACTGCTTCATACAGAGGGCAGCTGCCTCTACTGCTTCATACAGAGGATAGCTGCCTCTACTGCTTCATACAGAGGATAGCTGCCTCTACTGCTTCATACAGAGGATAGCTGCCTCTACTGCTTCATACAGCGGGTAGCTGCCTCTACTGCTTCATACAGAGGATAGCTGCCTCTACTGCTTCATACAGAGGGTAGCTGCCTCTACTGCTTCATACAGAGGGTAGCTGCCTCTACTGCTTCATACAGCGGGTAGCTGCCTCTACTGCTTCATACAGAGGATAGCTGCCTCTACTGCTTCATACAGAGGATAGCTGCCTCTACTGCTTCATACAGAGGATAGCTGCCTCTACTGCTTCATACAGCGGGTAGCTGCCTCAACTGCTTCATACAGCGGGTAGCTGCCTCTACTGCTTCATACAGAGGGTAGCTGCCTCTACTGCTTCATACAGAGGGTAGCTGCCTCTACTGCTTCATACAGAGGATAGCTGCCTCTACTGCTTCATACAGAGGGTAGCTGCCTCTACTGCTTCATACAGCGGGTAGCTGCCTCTACTGCTTCATACAGCGGATAGCTGCCTCTACTGCTTCATACAGCGGGTAGCTGCCTCTACTGCTTCATACAGAGGGTAGCTGCCTCTACTGCTTCATACAGAGGGTAGCTGCCTCTACTGCTTCATACAGAGGGTAGCTGCCTCTACTGCTTCATACAGAGGGTAGCTGCCTCTACTGCTTCATACAGAGGGTAGCTGCCTCTACTGCTTCATACAGCGGGTAGCTGCCTCTACTGCTTCATACAGAGGGTAGCTGCCTCTACTGCTTCATACAGAGGGTAGCTGCCTCTACTGCTTCATACAGAGGGTAGCTGCCTCTACTGCTTCATACAGAGGGTAGCTGCCTCTACTGCTTCATACAGCGGGTAGCTGCCTCTACTGCTTCATACAGCGGGTAGCTGCCTCTACTGCTTCATACAGCGGGTAGCTGCCCATAATCTACTAACTGTGACGCTAACACACAGTGATTCCTGTAAACTGAACACCTTGAAGCAACTCTACATACAAGTCAATATTACAATCATACACATGTAAATATGTTCATATAATGACCAGAATTATTTCATTTCGGTATCAGGACAATGTATCCCACTGTTATATACCATACTCTCTTTTGTATTGCTTAAGTATATCAGATATGTCAAACATGCGGATGCAAGTCAGAAACTAGATATATTATTAGTATTGTGTTTGTATTATGGTTTCTTATACGAGTGAAGAGTGATTAGTAATTCTTTGTTTATAGTTCTGAAGGCTATCTTTATATTTACTAGCTAAACATTTGCTGCTGATATGATTCTCTTTGCATACACCACAGGAGCCGAATGTGCTGTAATACTGACTCTCTGAGTTTTGTTTTTGGTATCAGTAAATTGTTCAGCTCCCAGGTGGTACACTGATCTTTCTTAGAAGCTAAGTTTATGCTGCAGTGGCTGGGGTTGAACTCTAGTAGCCACTTACTCAACCAGCTTGGTGGACTAGTGCTTTCTTAACAGTTTCTTTTTGTTCTATGTTTTTACCCTCTTAGTCTTGAATCCTTGACATGTAGTTTACTCTTAAGATAGTTCTAAGATATGCTAGACGTAGTATAAAACCTACGTACCTCTCTACCTGTTGTTGATTCTTGGGATCATCGCTTCCATGACCAGGTCTCATGCTTGGTAGCTACACCAGTCAGACTGTCGACCAGGCCTCTGGCTGGCAACTACACCACTCTGCGCTGTTTCTGCTTTAATGATGTTAATCAGGATTTCTTGGCTGCCTTCTAGGCTCAATACCAGAGTGACTCTCAGGGACTCGATTACTTCTTGTTGTCCTGATAAGTTTCATGACTTTAATAGTATACAGTACTACCGACAAGTTGATAAACACATGTATAATATCTGGATATGTGTAATTGAAGAAGTCTCGCCTACCAGTGTTTTTTTTTTTTTTTGTTCAGTTCAATACAGGCGTTGCACATGTGTTTCAATTCACTTCATCGTAAGTTAGAAATTTCGGGTGTTGGTGGGTGGTGGTAGAAAAGTACATATCCCATGGCCACTTTCCATTGTTGGACTTTGATGTTTGAGGTATCTCCACCATCCCTACTACCCCCTTCCCCCTCACTCTGCCCCTTCGCACTCAAGTTCCACGGTCGCTTTCCAACCATTGGACTTTGATCACTACCTCCATCTCCTCCCCCAGCCCCACTATGTTCCCTACCTCACTCAGCAATAAATGATGATGACAAGCCGATATGTTAGAAATGTCATTAACGTTCCTGAGAACCTGCACATGCACTTCAAACATCACAGTATCCCTGATTTGAAGTATATACACCTTTAATAGCGTATATACGGTTTGTGAAGACCTTGTTTTGAAGTAAATTATTAAAACTGGGTAAAAGCCATTAGCTCCACTCGAACTAAAAGGCAGCAGCGACGGGGTGCACTACGAACTCAGCGTGAGAACGTGTAAGAACTGGCTGAGAAATACAGAAACTGCGAAACAGCTGACTATCAATTTCTCAAATCAGACTCTGAGTTTTGATAATTAAAGGAGCAATATACGGCTAGTTCTTGCAAAGCATCAACCATATAACTTCTACTGCCCAAATGCGGGCTACAAGACCAAGCACACCTTTGCTTGACCACTCACGATGTATGTACACATGCTACACGATCATGATGCAAATATTTGAAGCATGAAAGGCTTGCCTCAGAACGTTCAGCTTGTTTAACGTTAATAAACAGTATTATCAGCAGGAAGAATCATTACTGCTTGTGTGAATATAACGCCTTTTGAACTTCAAACAGCATTGAAAAATGTCAGTCATGGGAAAGACAGCATAACCTATATTTCTCAGTGAGCTGCCTGACAAACCTTTCCTTCACCCGTGTAGCTTTACCTTGCATGCTGCCTTTAACCTGACCACTGGACATACCACCATCGTGCCCATTCCAAAAGAAAATATCACAAGGTTAGACCTGTTTCTCTAACATTCCAGTCTCTTACTGGTTCCCGCCTAGAAGCACAAAGCACTTGCTTTGTCAACCAATGACCACTGTCACTTCCGCAAGTTATGAGGTCATGTACTCATCTTCACAAAGTTATAAGATCATGTTCCACTCAGCTTCACAAAGTTATGAGGTTATGTACTCTTCACAAGGTTATGAGGTTATGTACTCCTCACAAAGTTATGAGGTCATGTTCTACTCATCTTCACAAGTTACGAGGTCATGTTCTACTTATCTTCACCAAGTTATGAGTGTTTCAAGCAGTGTCTTCGAGTGTGTACACCTATTGCCATGTACATCATCGTCTTTGCATGTACGTTTCTGCGTATACGTGTTTGGTAGTACGTCTTCATATACGCCCACAATCACGTCTCAAGGACCAAATTTTCCATTATGTTAGAGCTAAGAGGATGGAAGTGACCTTTGATTCTGTTGTGAGAACAGAGACTTTGAACCCTTGTGTGTGTATAATGTGGAGGGAAGGTGTGTGACGTAAGATGAGGGGGAGAGGGAGAGCTAGTCTGCTGGTGATAATCCATCTGAGACGGTCAAGGTTCCTGAACATTGTGCCTAATTTACATACTCCACAGATAAAGTGACTGATGCTTTGATGGGCCTAGAACTCAAGATAGTTCTGGCTCGCTCGCTCTCTTTCTTTTTTTTTATTTATTTACACAATGATTTTACAGGGTTAGGTTACGAGTTCCTACCTTTATTTACAAGCTCTCTCTCTCTCTCTCTCTCTCTCTCTCTCTCTCTCTCTCTCTCTCTCTCTCTCTCTCTCTCTCTCTCTCTCTCTCTCTCTCTCTCTTTCTCTCTCTCTCTCTCTCTCTCTCTCTCTCTCTCTCTCTCTCTCTCTCTCTCTCTCTCTCTCTCTCTCTCTCTCTCTCTCTCTCTCTCTCTCTCTCTCTCTCTCTCTCTCTCTTTCTCTCTCTCTCTCTCTCTCTTTCTCTCTCTCTCTTTTTCTCTCTTTCTCTCTCTCTTTCTCTCTCTCTCTCTCTCTCTCTCTCTCTCTCTCTCTCTCTCTCTCTCTCTTTCTCTCTTTCTCTCTCTCTCTCTCTCTCTCTCTCTCTCTCTCTCTCTCTCTCTCTTTCTCTTATTTTCTCTCTCTCTCTATCTCTCTCTCTCTCTCTCTCTCTCTCTCTCTCTCTCTCTCTCTCTCTCTCTCTCTCTCTCTCTCTCTCTCTCTCTCTCTCTCTCTCTCTTTCTCTCTCTCTTTCTCTCTTTCTCTCTCTCTCTCTCTCTCTCTCTCTCTCTCTCTCTCTCTCTCTCTCTCTCTGTCTCTCTTTTCTTTCTCTCTCTCTCTCTCTCTCTCTCTCTCTCTCTCTCTCTCTCTCTCTCTCTCTCTCTCTCTCTCTCTCTCTCTCTCTCTCTCTCCAGAACACTCAGTATACATCGTCAATATATCATAGGCGTGTGTGTGTCCGGCGGAACAGCAGACAAGTCACGTGGTAATGTATTGACGTCAGCATAACACTCCAGATAAACCAGAGGAAATGACAACGAGATGTCAAGAGCGTCATGTTACTCCTGTGGACATGCTAGCCTGAAGGGTGATAGGCCAGCCTACCACTTGTGGTGGTGACTCTCATGTTTGTCTGCTCCGTGTCTGTCTGACACGTGTCCGTCAGTGTGCCGTGTGTGTGTTCTCCAAGAAGTGTAGCCACGTAACCTGGTTTAGCCCACCTGGGGTGCATGCCCCCTTCCCTTCTGTGTTCCACAGTTACCCACATTTAATTAAAGATGTATAGGACATAAATACACAAAATTGTTTACTTTTCTCAGTGAATGACCCCTAAGAACTGTTTCTCTCTCATTGCACATACACTAAGTGTTTACTTCCTACTTTAAAGAAAGAAGTATTCTTGATGTAAGAAAATAGTTAATATTATTGGATGCCAAAAATGTATCACTAGCAGCAACAGTGTAATTGATTAGGCAGTGAAGTTTGGAAACAAGTTGAGCTTGCAGAATAGCCAAACTCTGGAAGGCAGTCATAAGTATTATTGAGTGTTGAAAGGTAACGACGGTTCTGGATGTGTGGTTATGTGGTTGTGATCTTCGCGGAAAGACTACATTTCGTGGTGTATATTTTTTCTTGTTGGCTCGTATATCCAACATTTAATGAGTACTAAGTCAATTTACAGAGTTTATGTATGGAAAGTACGAGGTGGAAGAGAACATACAAAATGAGAAAATATGGAAGTGAATATGTATGGATAGTTTGGGGAAGAACGTGTCGACACATGGATCCATGAAAGACGACGCGAACCATAAAATAGACGAAGGGGTGGGGGGAGTGGGTGGTGTGTTGAGGCGTATGTAGAAAGAAAAAAAAAGGTGGTGGTAGTGAGGCGTGAAGTTGAGAGACATGGTGGTGATAAGCTACAGTAGAGGTGGAAGTCTACCAAGAAGTAACTTTGCCTAGACGAGGAAGTCATGTTGATAGTTGGGATCATGCATGTGATCAGTCGGTGACTGGTAGGTAATTAGTCCACTAGAGCAGTGTAACTTTGGCTAGACGAAGGAGGTAGTCGTGTTGATAGCTGAAAGCATGCATGTGACCAGTTGGTGATCGGTAGGGAATTAATCCACTAGATCAGAGTAACTTTGGCTAGACGATAGCCACATGCAAGGTCGGATGATGGCCAGAATAAATTCCTGACTTATTTGTCTAGATGTACAGAAGCTTCTCTGTAAAACCTAAACACGTTTACATACTAGCTCAAGAGTTCATAAGAACATTTGAGCATTACCGTAGGCCTGCTGTTCATACTAGGTAAGTCTTACTCTAACGCGATGTCGTCTTTCTCTGTATGCTTCAAGTGTATTTATGTTCACTCTGGAATATGGAGAGCGGAACCAAGTTGCATAATTGAGGCCAATTTATTAGACTAGACATCCTCCCTCACCTTGAATGTTTCTCTGATTTACGAAATTATAAATAATGTTTGGCTGGACATCACCGAGGTTGTGATCCAAGTTTGTTGTAATTGTGAAAGTGATGACTGAATTCCTCATCGATCATGAAGATCACAGATAGTGTATTATCAATGTTAGTTGGGTCCTTTACCTGCCCACTCAAACCTATCACAATCTTTTGTGAGTTTTCTTCATAAAAATATGTTGATATTCAGGTAATTCCAGGTACCATATTATTAATGCTATACAATACTGACAAGTTGATGAATGTTTAATTCCAAATATATTAGATTCATTGCTGTTGTTTAGAATTTTCAACTTTTAATATTGGATGCTTAAATCTCATAGGAAGATAATAATTGGTTTAGAATTTTCTAGTATTTCTAGGAAATTTTCGATGTTTGGTGTTGAGTGTGAGTTCTAGTGCCGCACTGCAGCGATACTGAAGCGAGAGAGAAACTGTGCGGAACTTATCAACTCCTACCATAGATACACAACACTCACATATGTATACTCCAGGAAGGAGAGATAGAAGAGAACTTCCCTGGTGATCTCATTGGACTGTGAAGAATCATGGGTCGCTGATATAAGTAGTTGATTTATTTTGTGTCAATTTCGGGGCCATCGCCCCCGCGACATGGTCCCAGGCCAGGTCTGCCAGTTAAGCTATGTAGCAGGTACATTGATCAGTTATACCTGGTTCCCGGTCAGCAGCTGTAATGTGTGTTCTAAACTGGCGTTGGTTCTTTCAGTACCTATAATGTTCTGTGTACTACAGTCACTTTTAATCACCTTAGTTCTTTTCTCGATCACATGTTTGGTATCTTACCATGCCGTGTTGATGCTGCGAGTTTTAAAAGAGTAATGGCGTACTTGAATTATTGAGTTTAATTGCATCGTGAGTACAGATGGGAAGCGCGTCGGAGGATCAAGCCACCACCACGTCTTGCGCTGAATGACCCACATGGGTTTATCGCTTAACATGATTTTTTTTTCGCCAGTCTACTGTTCGTCACATCTACCACAGTGAATAATGTGTACTTTGGCCGCTGTGTCTGGTTCTGGGAAAATCAATAAATGGCTCTAGAGGTGATGACTACAATATTCCACTGTTCATTAATATCTGTGTGACGATATCTGTGAACACTTTATGTATATACAGTATATGTATTGATGATTGTACTGTATCTCTGAATATGTGTGCACTGAGAAGAAAAGTGATGTACACATGGAGGAATATATATATATATATATATATATATATATATATATATATAGGGTGGCCCAAAAGGAAAAACGAAAGTTTCTCCTTTTACATTTAGTAATAAATACTGGAGAAGGGGTTACAAGCCCCTTGCTCCCGGCATTTTAGTCGCCTCTTACAACACGCATGGCTTACGGAGGAAGAATTCTGTTCCACTTCCCCATGGAGATAAGAGGAAATAAACAAGAACTAGTAAGAAAATAGAAGAAAACCCAGAGGGGTATGTATATATATGCTTGTACATGCATGTGTAGTGTGACCTAAGTGTAAGTAGAAGTAGCAAGACGT
The DNA here is from genome assembly GCF_038502225.1 of Cherax quadricarinatus. NCBI lineage: Eukaryota > Metazoa > Arthropoda > Malacostraca > Decapoda > Parastacidae > Cherax > Cherax quadricarinatus. Next base: position 8,340,303 of record NC_091379.1, read on the forward strand.
ACCTGAAATCTTGCATGTTTATGAGACAGATAAAAGACACCAGAAATCCTACCATCATGTAAAAATTACAGGCTTTCATTTTACACTCACTTGGCAGGACGGTAGTACCTCCCTGGGTGGTTGTTGTCTACCAACCTACTACTTAAAGTACACACACACACACACACACACACACACACTACTGCTCACGGAACACCTTGAAGTTTGCTGTGTAGAAGAGTTAGTATTCGGACCTTTCCTTGGTTCCCCTGGTGGGTTATCATGTACTTCCCAGGTGTTATCATGTAGTTGGAAGAACCACCCAAGTTATGACGATAACAGGTGTGTGTGTGTAGGAGGTCATTGACTTCGCTGTTATCACGATTAAAAATAGCATTTTATCTACTCCGGCTGGAAGATGGGTACTGTATGAAGAGCTATACCCTGGCTAAAGATAGATAGATGCTGCTCTAAGTTTACCTGGGATAGATAGCCAGTGAAAAAGCAGGTAGACGCTGATCCTGTGAGGACTTGGACTCACTACCAGAGATCCTGTAAGGACTTGAGTTACTAACACTGATCCTTTGAGGACTTGAGGACTCGCTACCAGTGATCTTTTACCAAGGATAAATAGATGGCACGGAGATGGGTAGACGCTAATTTGACTCTACTAGGGTAATGGATGAGTACGTGTATGTGTACGAAGGTACGTACAGATCAGTAGTTAAGAGTATAAGATGAAGCAGTAAGTGGGTTAGTGTACGTAGATGCATTACCTCTCCCATTCCTTTCCACATCTTCCTTCCCTCCAGTCCCTCCCACCTCCCCAGAGGTGACATGCCCAACATTTGTCATCTTATAAAACGAGTGTTTGATTTCAAACTAATTAAATCCTGCTATTGTTTGCCCTGCCATAGCAACCATACCCCAGTTTGTCAGCCCTGCCAATGTGTGTGTGTGTGTGTGTGTGTGTGTGTGTGTGTGTGTGTGTACTCACCTAGTTGTACTCACCTAGTTGAGGTTGCGGGGGTCGAGTCCGAGCTCCTGGCCCCGCCTCTTCACACACTGTGTGTGTGTGTGTGTGTGTGTGTGTTTGTGTGTGTGTGTGTGTTTGTGTGTGTGTGTGTGTTTGTGTTTACCCTACCATAGCAACTGTATTCCAGTTTGTCAACCCTCCCAGTGTACGGTGTGTGTTTACCCTTCCATAGCAACTATACCCTAGTTTGTCGTTATGATTTCTGTTACTAAGGATTGGATTTCGTAAATACAGGTTAATTACCGTTAATGTAGCATACATAACTTATAGTTTAATTTTCCCGAACAAGTGATTGCTCGTTAGCAGCGTACATAGTAAAAAAAACGTAAACGAAGTGAAGTTCGTAAAAAAACGGACGATGTAATTTGAGATGGAATGTCTGGAGTTTATAAGCTGATGATTGATCATGCCAAAGAAGGCTTAAAGTTTAGGAGCTTAGCGATTTTGTTGCAGGGGTTGTTACACCGTTGTGGGGGTTCCCAATATGGAGTTGTCACACTACTACTGTTATAGAGTTCCTAAGATGCGGTTGTCACAATTTTTGTTACACCTGTACGTGCTGCTGCATATTGCCATCTCTTCCAAACTCTCTTGCCTCCCTTGTCACTGCGCCACTTTTTTTTTTTTTTTTTGAGAAGCGGCCCTCTTGTGAACTCTCGAGAGATAAGAGGACAGATGTGGACACTCTAGGTACGACTTGTCGTGTTCAACACATACTTATACAACATAGGGAGACTTCGTCACTTTGTGCTAGGATAGTCATTAGCTAAAAATTTCAATACATTTTGTTTATAGACAAATGAATTGATGGATTTTGTCAATACCATGGTAAAATTTCAGCAGAATTTGTTCATTTGTTTTTTTGTGCAAATCAATATACAGTTATTGCCTGAGTGGGGTGAGTATATAGTTATTGCATGAGTGGGGTGAGTATATAGTTATTGCATGAGTGGGGTGAGTATGCAGTTATTGCTTGAGTGGGGTGAGTGTGCAGTTATTGCATGAGTGGGGCGAGTATGCAGGTACCAGTACCACCCATACTTTGGTATGCCCCTAAATAATAATAATAATAATAATAATAGCTCTTATTCTTCTTTATTTCTTCTATTGTCCATGGGGAAGTGGAAAAGAATCTTTCCTCCGTAAGCCATGCGTGTCGTATGAGGCGACTAAAATGCCGGGAGCAATGGGCTAGTAACCCCTTCTCCTGTAGACATTTACTAAAAAAGAGAAGAAGAAAAACTTTATAAAACTGGGATGCTTAAATGTGCGTGGATGTAGTGCGGATGACAAGAAACAGATGATTGCTGATGTTATGAATGAAAAGAAGTTGGATGTCCTGGCCCTAAGCGAAACAAAGCTGAAGGGGGTAGGAGAGTTTCAGTGGGGGGAAATAAATGGGATTAAATCTGGAGTATCTGAGAGAGTTAGAGCAAAGGAAGGGGTAGCAGTAATGTTGAATGATCAGTTATGGAAGGAGAAAAGAGAATATGAATGTGTAAATTCAAGAATTATGTGGATTAAAGTAAAGGTTGGATGCGAGAAGTGGGTTATAATAAGCGTGTATGCACCTGGAGAAGAGAGGAATGCAGAGGAGAGAGAGAGATTTTGGGAGATGTTAAGTGAATGTATAGGAGGCTTTGAACCAAGTTAGAGAGTAATTGTGGTAGGGGACATGAATGGTAAAGTAGGAGAAACTTTTAGAGAGGGTGTGGTAGGTAAGTTTGGGGTGCCAGGTGTAAATGATAATGGGAGCCCTTTGATTGAACTTTGTATAGAAAGGGGTTTAGTTATAGGTAATACATATTTTAAGAAAAAGAGGATAAATAAGTATACAAGATATGATGTAGGGCGAAATGACAGTAGTTTGTTGGATTATGTATTGTTAGATAAAAGACTGTTGAGTAGACTTCAGGATGTACATGTTTATAGAGGGGCCACAGATATATCAGATCACTTTCTAGTTGTAGCTACACTGAGAGTAAAAGGTAGATGGGATACAAGGAGAATAGAAGCATCAGGGAAGAGAGAGGTGAAGGTTTATAAACTAAAAGAGGAGGCAGTTAGGGTAAGATATAAACAGCTATTGGAGGATAGATGGGCTAATGAGAGCATAGGCAATGGGGTCGAAGAGGTATGGGGTAGGTTTAAAAATGTAGTGTTAGAGTGTTCAGCAGAAGTTTGTGGTTACAGGAAAGTGGGTGCGGGAGGGAAGAGGAGCGATTGGTGGAATGATGATGTGAAGAGAGTAGTAAGGGAGAAAAAGTTAGCATATGAGAAGTTTTTACAAAGTAGAAGTGATGCAAGGAGGGAAGAGTATATGGAGAAAAAGAGAGAGGTTAAGAGAGTGGTGAAGCAATGTAAAAAGAGAGCAAATGAGAGAGTGGGTGAGATGTTATCAACAAATTTTGTTGAAAATAAGAAAAAGTTTTGGAGTGAGATTAACAAGTTAAGAAAGCCTAGAGAACAAATGGATTTGCCAGTTAAAAATAGGAGGGGAGAGTTATTAAATGGAGAGTTAGAGGTATTGGGAAGATGGAGGGAATATTTTGAGGAATTGTTAAATGTTGATGAAGATAGGGAAGCTGTGATTTCGTGTATAGGACAAGGAGGAATAACATCTTGTAGGAGTGAGGAAGAGCCAGTTGTGAGTGTGGGGGAAGTTCGTGAGGCAGTAGGTAAAATGAAAGGGGGTAAGGCAGCCGGGATTGATGGGATAAAGATAGAAATGTTAAAAGCAGGTGGGGATATAGTTTTGGAGTGGTTGGTGCAATTATTTAATAAATGTATGGAAGAGGGTAAGGTACCTAGGGATTGGCAGAGAGCATGCATAGTTCCTTTGTATAAAGGCAAAGGGGATAAAAGAGAGTGCAAAAATTATAGGGGGATAAGTCTGCTGAGTATACCTGGTAAAGTGTATGGTAGAGTTATTATTGAAAGAATTAAGAGTAAGACAGAGAATAGGATAGCAGATGAACAAGGAGGCTTTAGGAAAGGTAGGGGGTGTGTGGACCAGGTGTTTACAGTGAAACATATAAGTGAACAGTATTTAGATAAGGCTAAAGAGGTCTTTGTGGCATTTATGGATTTGGAAAAGGCGTATGACAGGGTGGATAGGGGGGCAATGTGGCAGATGTTGCAAGTGTATGGTGTAGGAGGTAGGTTACTGAAAGCAGTGAAGAGTTTTTACGAGGATAGTGAGGCTCAAGTTAGAGTATGTAGGAAAGAGGGAAATTATTTCCCAGTAAAAGTAGGCCTTAGACAAGGATGTGTGATGTCACCGTGGTTGTTTAATATATTTATAGATGGGGTTGTAAGAGAAGTAAATGCGAGGGTCTTGGCAAGAGGCGTGGAGTTAAAAGATAAAGAATCACACACAAAGTGGGAGTTGTCACAGCTGCTCTTTGCTGATGACACTGTGCTCTTGGGAGATTCTGAAGAGAAGTTGCAGAGATTGGTGGATGAATTTGGTAGGGTGTGCAAAAGAAGAAAATTAAAGGTGAATACAGGAAAGAGTAAGGTTATGAGGATAACAAAAAGATTAGGTGATGAAAGATTGAATATCAGATTGGAGGGAGAGAGTATGGAGGAGGTAAATGTATTCAGATATTTGGGAGTGGACGTGTCAGCTGATGGGTCTATGAAAGAGGTGAATCATAGAATTGATGAGGGGAAAAGAGTGAGTGGTGCACTTAGGAGTCTGTGGAGACAAAGAACTTTGTCCTTGGAGGCAAAGAGGGGAATGTATGAGAGTATAGTTTTACCAACGCTCCTATATGGGTGTGAAGCATGGGTGATGAATGTTGCAGCGAGGAGAAGGCTGGAGGCAGTGGAGATGTCATGTCTGAGGGCAATGTGTGGTGTGAATATAATGCAGAGAATTCGTAGTTTGGAAGTTAGGAGGAGGTGCGGGATTACCAAAACTGTTGTCCAGAGGGCTGAGGAATGGTTGTTGAGGTGGTTCGGACATGTAGAGAGAATGGAGCGAAACAGAATGACTTCAAGAGTGTATCAGTCTGTAGTGGAAGGAAGGCGGGGTAGGGGTCGGCCTAGGAAAGGTTGGAGAGAGGGGGTAAAGGAGGTTTTGTGTGCGAGGGGCTTGGACTTCCAGCAGGCATGCATGAGCGTGTTTGATAGGAGTGAATGGAGACAAATGGTTTTTAATACTTGACGTGCTGTTGGAGTGTGAGCAAAGTAACATTTATGAAGGGGTTCAGGGAAACCGGCAGGCCGGACTTGAGTCCTGGAGATGGGAAGTAGAGTGCCTGCACTCTGAAGGAGGGGTGTTAATGTTGCAGTTTAAAAACTGTAGTGTAAAGCACCCTTCTGGCAAGACAGTGATGGAGTGAATGATGGTGAAAGTTTTTCTTTTTCGGGCCACCCTGCCTTGGTGGGAATCGGCCAGTGTGATAATAAAAAATAAAAAATAATAATAATAATACCTAGGAATAATTATGTCAGCCGACCTTTCTTTTAAAGACCATAAGACAAAGATCACGACAGCCAGGAAAATGATTGGGTGGGTATTGAGAACTTTCAAAACAAGTGAAATAATGCCGATGGTGACACTCTTCAAATCGCTGGTGCTCCCTCACTTAGAATATTGCTCAGTGCTGACGGCCCCGTTCAGGGCAGGAGAAATATCGGAGCCGGAACAAATACAGAGATCATTTACGGCGCACATTGAGCCAGTAAAGCACCTAAACTACTGGGAACGCCTGCAAGTCTTGAACATGTACTCATTGGAGTGGAGGAGAGAGAGGTACATGATAATATATATACCTGGAAGGTACTCGAGGGCTTGGTCCCAAATCTGCACACTGCCATAACATACTGGAGTGAGAGATATGGGAGGAAGTGTAAAATAAACCCAGTGAAGAGCAGGGGTGCGGTGGGGACAATAAGGGAACTCTGTATCAGCATCCGGGGTCCCAGACTTTTCAACATCTTACCAGAAGATATCAGAAACACTGCTGGAACAAGTGTTGAAGCCTTCAAGAGGAAACTAGACAAATATCTTCACCAGGTACCAGATCAACCAGGCTGTAATGGATATGTGGGGCAGTGGGCCACCAGCAGCAACAGATTGGTTGACCAGGCAAGCACCAGATGATCCTGGCCCATGGCCGGGCTCAGAGTAGATATACTCTCGAAATTCTTCAAAGGTATATCAAAGGTAAAGGTGAGGTGGGTATGTCAACATTAAAGGAACCTTGATGAATTAGACACATGTACAACACTTGGATATCATTATTGAGGAAACGTTTCGCCACACAGTGGCTCCATCTATTTACAGTAAACCATACCACGGACGGGGATAGAACCCGCCATCAGAGACCGTCGCGTTAGCCACGGTCTAACGTGGTCACAGTGGTGCCTGTGCTAACCTTCCTATGGTGTAGAAATATACCTAGTTGGATGAATCTTATTGTGGCTAGCTGGTCCAGTGGCTAACGCAACGGTCTGGAGTTTTGAGAGACTCTGATCGCGGGTTCTATCCCCGTCCGTGGTATGGTTTGTTTGCAATCGTGTCATTATGATTTCGTGAGTCTTATTTACAGTATATAAGCAACTTCGCGCATATGTTGTATTCTTTTCAAGATTGATGGACTGATTACATCGACTCCAGGCTGAGGGACTAATTACCTCCTCCTCTACCATTCTTTGTTTAGGACTGATGATGCCACTATGTGGCGAAACGTTTCCTCAATGAAGATACCCAAGTTTTGCACATGTATCTAATTCATCAAGTTGTCTGCTCTCTGAACCATTTACCTACATTAAAACTTCCTCAGCAGATACATACGACCTTCAGTGGCAAGCATAACTGATGTATTTTTAGCGTTCAGAAGAGTGGTTGTTACTAGTGGCGCGCACACCACAGCTGAGACGCAGCATCATTGTGTAATTGTTCCTCTAACAAGCTAAATTGCCCTAAAAACAGAACTCGTTGACAATGTTATCTTATGCATTGATAAAAGAAAATTGTTGAGCTATCTTGTTATATAAATGTTTAACTTTTCACCAAAACTAACTTAGCAACAATGCTCGGTATTGCTAAAATTAACATAATACTGTTGACCTTAATACTGTCTAGCCTAACGCACCGTTGACCAGCATCAATTTAGTCATCAATTTGATGCGTTGACTGATTTTCATAGAGTTATATAAAGTGAGTTTTCACTCTGCTTCTTTGGCAAAAGCATCATTGCTTTGTAAGTCAGCATCGTAAACTTTACAGGTAAGTGAATAAGACACTGTGCAACATTTGGGTATCTTTATTGAGGCTATGTTTCGCCCTCACGGCAGATTCTTCGGTCGAATCCAGGTTCACCAGGACGGATCCTGGCCCGGGTTTTCTCCATGTGGTGACCCAGCAAATACACGCATATATAACGCTGGATACAGTAGAAGTATTTCTACTGTCTCAACTTTTACATCGCCTGTATTCTACTGAAATTTGTTATGTAGTCGAGAAGTTTTAGCAATAAAGAATCTCAAGTGTTGCACACGTGTCTTTCTCATCAACAAGTGAGTTTGTATACCATCATACTAGTGATTTTATAGGTAATCAGAGGAAGGTAAGGGGTGGCTCCAGTTGTTTGAGAGCTCTTCATCAGTATTAAAGCAACAGCCTTGAAGGAACTGGTTTGACGGTTCGTCATACTGATAGACTTTTATAATAGTGTTCTCGCTAAGGATACCTGGGAATATAAACTAGACGGGGTTCCTATCGTCTAGTTTGCATTTCAGATTGTTAGGTTGTGATTTTTTGGGTTATTGTGACTTTCATTTTCAAGAAGTTAGCTTGTTTCCACAGACAGGTCAAGGTGTTAGCCTGGGTGGGTCAAGGTGTTGGCCTTCTATGCAGGCGGTTACTAGGTGAGGCTGGTGTTGGGTAACTGTCCGCCGCCACCCAGGAAGGTTGTCATCTCCAGGACAACGTCAGCAACAAGGCGAACGTGAAGTATCTATATCTACAGAGAGCGCTGATTGGCTGTCTCCGAGGGTGTGGTAGCGCACTTACGAACTTTGATTATATTTTACACACACACACACACACACACACACACGCACACACACGCACACACACGCACACACACACACACACACACACACACACACACACACACACACACACACACACACACACACACACACACACACACACACACACACACGGGGGGGGGAGCTAAGACTTGAAGTCTGCAACAACATATGGATATACACAAGTTAGTCTAGCTCTATCCATGAGTTGGAATACAATAATTCAAAGTCATTTTTAGTTTTAATTATTATAAGGAACCAAGAATTTAAATTCAAAGTATACAGAAAAACCAACTCGTATATACACTGTTATTCGTTTCGTCGTGACAGAGTTAAATGTTGTGTGTTCTCCTCCATGTTCTTAAGAGATTACGTTATTTGCAGCCCAGAGTTCATGGATGCAACTGGTGATAAAATGAAAATGGGCTGGGCAGAAAGAGCAACAAGAAACCAAGGACAGAGGAGGAAAACTGCAAAGGAAGATTGGGCAGCAGAGCTCACAAAAAGGGAACAAGAATGGGAAAAGAAACTAGAAGAACTTAGCATGAGAATGGAAGAGAGGATAGACATGGAAAGCAGGAAGTGGGAGGTGAAAGTCAAAGCAGCAGAGGCCAGGATACAGAGTTTAGAAGAGGAACTGGAAAATCTGAAACAGCCTAAAGAACTAAAGAACATTATGGGATTGACAACAGAGACCGCTACCTCAGCCACAAATAAGGGGACTGTAGGGAAAGGAGGAGCAAAACTGCATGTAGAAGCTCTATCAGTGGAGACTGTAGTAAATGAAAGAGCTAAGCTATATGTGGAGGCCCTAAAAGACCACAACAGAGCCCAGGGAAAGCCGAGAAGGGAAAATGACAGGCCACTGAGCCCATGTACAGTAGCTAGTGAAACTGAAGAAAGGAAAGCTGCAATGGAGGAAATCAAATTGAATGAGGGGATACACAGGGATATGCAGTGGGAGAATGAAAGGGTGAGGTCAGTCTTTGTGTATGGGCTACAGGAAGTTGAAGGGGAAACATATGAAGCAAGAAAACAAGGGGAAAAAAAAGCAATTGAAAGCATCATGAAAGTAATCGGAGAAGACGACATGACCCAGCTGGAAAATTTTCGGAGAATAGGGGGGTTTGTAAAAAAAAGAAACCGGCCAGTGAAAGTGACCTTCAAGGCAGAATCGACTCGGAACAGGATACTGCAGGAAAAAGCACGATTAAGGGACATGCCGGGATACAGGAAGGTGTATCTCGACCGCGACAGAACACAAGACGAAAGGCGGAAACTGAGAGAGATGGTACAAAGGCGAAAGGAGGAAAGAGAGGGGATGGAGAAGACAGACAGGAGATCCCAGACACAGGAAGATCAAATACAACCTCCCTCACAGCTTCCTATAGAAGCCTCCCAACCAGGTCAACCCCAGTGCAGCCAAACACTCTAAACCACAACACCCATGCCATATCCAATGCCCCCACCCACTACATTACAAACTCCACCCCCACAGCAACCACCCATAGTTCCTTATCAGGTCTCCCACTTCCCCAACCCCAATACACCTCCCAGACCACAGTCTTAGAAAAGAAGTTGAAGGTATGGTATACAAATGCAGATGGAATAACAAATAAGTATGAGGAGTGGCACGAAAGAATCAAGGAGACATCCCCAGACATAATAGCACTCACAGAAACAAAACTCACCAGAATAATAACAGATTCAATCTTTCCACCCGGATATCAAATCTTCAGGAAAGACAGAGGGAGGAGAGGGGGAGGAGGAGTTGCACTGCTCATTAAAAGCCAGTGGGGTTTTGAGAAAATGGAAGGAATGGATGGCAAGGGTGAAAGGGACTACTTAGTAGGAACAATCCAGTCTGAGGGACATAAGGTGATAATTGCAGTAATGTACAACCCACCACAGAACTGCAGGAGACCAAGAGAAGAATACGATGAGAGCAACAGAGCCATGGTCGACACACTAGCCGAGGTGGCCAGGAGAGCACACGTGGGGGGAGCAAAGTTACTAGTTATGGGTGATTTCAATCACAAGGAGATTGACTGGGAAAACCTGGAGCCCCATGGGGGTTCCGAAACATGGAGAGCCAAGATGATGGATGTAGTACTGGAAAACCTCATGCATCAACATGTTAGAGACACTACCAGAGAGAGAGGAGAAGATGAACCAGCAAGACTGGACCTTGTATTCACCTTGAGTAGTTCAGACATCGAGGATATCTTGTATGAAAGGCCCCTGGGAGCTAGTGATCATGTGGTTCTGTGCTTCGACTACATAGTTGAGCTCCAAGTGGAGAGAGTAGCAGGAATAGGATGGGAAAAACCAAACTACAAAAGGGGGAACTACTCAGGCATGAGGAACTTCCTTCAAAACATTCAGTGGGAGAGGGAACTGACAGAAAAACCAGTACAAGAAATGATGGACTATGTGGCAACAAAATGCAAGGAGGCAGAGGAGAGGTTTGTTCCCAAGGGAAACAGAAATAATGGGAAGAACAGAACGAGTCCTTGGTTCACCCAAAGGTGTAGGGAGGCAAAAACTAGGTGTACTAGAGAATGGAAAAGGTACAGAAGACAGAGAACTCAGGAAAATAAAGAGATTAGCCGAAGAGCCAGAAATGAATATGCACAGATAAGAAGGGAGGCTCAGCGACAATATGAAAATGACATAGCATCGAAAGTCAAGACTGACCCGAAGCTGTTGTACAGCCACATCAGGAGGAAAACAACAGTCAAGGACCAGGTAATCAGACTGAGGAAGGGTGATGGGGAATTCACAAGCAACGACCGAGAGGTATGTCAGGAGCTCAACACGAGATTTAAAGAAGTATTTACAGTGGAAACCAGTAGGACTCCAGGAAATCAGAACAGGGGGGTACACCAGCAAGTGCTGGATGAGGTACATATAACCAAGGAGGAAGTGAAGAAGCTGCTATGCGAACTTGACACCTCAAAGGCGGTGGGACCAGACAACATCTCTCCGTGGGTCCTTAAAGAGGGAGCAGAGATATTGTGTGTGCCATTAACAAAGATCTTCAACACATCATTTGAAACTGGGCAACTCCCTGAGGTATGGAAGATGGCAAATGTAGTCCCAATTTTTAAAAAGGGAGACAGACATGAGGCACTAAACTACAGACCTGTATCACTAACGTGTATAGTATGCAAGGTCATGGAGAAGATCATCAGGAGGAGAGTGGTGGAGCACCTGGAAAGAAACAAGTGTATAATTGACAACCAGCATGGTTTCACGGAAGGAAAATCCTGTGTCACAAATCTACTAGAGTTTTATGACAAGGTGACAGAAGTAAGACAAGAGAGAGAGGGGTGGATCGACTGCATTTTTTTGGACTGCAAAAAGGCCTTCGACACAGTTCCTCACAAGAGGTTACTGAGAAAGATAGAAGATCAGGCACACATAACAGGAAAGGCACTGCAATGGATCAGAGAATACCTGACAGGGAGGCAACAACGAGTCATGGTACGTGACGAGGTGTCAGAGTGGGCGCTTGTGACAAGCGGGGTTCCACAGGGGTCAGTCCTAGGACCTGTGCTGTTCTTGGTATATGTGAACGACATAACGGAAGGGATAGACTCAGAAGTGTCCTTGTTTGCAGATGATGTGAAGTTAATGAGAAGAATCAAATCGGATGAGGATCAGGCAGGACTACAAAGAGACCTGGACAGGCTACAAGCCTGGTCCAGCAACTGGCTCCTTGAGTTTAACGCTGCCAAATGCAAAGTCATGAAGATTGGGGAAGGGCAAAGAAGACCGCAGACACAATATAGTTTAGATGGCCAAAGACTGCAAACCTCACTCAAGGAAAAAGATCTGGGGGTGAGTATAACACCGAGCATATCTCCTGAGGCGCACATAAATCAGATAACTGCTGCAGCATACGGGCGCCTGGCAAACCTACGGATAGCGTTCCGATACCTCAGTAAGGAGTCGTTCAAGACCCTGTATACCATTTACGTCAGGCCCATACTGGAGTATGCAGCACCAGTTTGGAATCCACACCTAGTCAAGCACGTCAAGAAATTAGAGAAAGTGCAAAGGTTTGCAACAAGACTAGTCCCAGAGCTACGGGGATTGTCCTACGAAGAAAGGTTGAGGGAAATCGGCCTGACGACACTGGAGGCCAGGAGGGTCAGGGGAGACATGATAACGACATATAAAATACTGCGCGGAATAGACAAGGTGGACAAAGACAGGATGTTCCAGAGATGGGACACAGACACAAGAGGTCACAATTGGAAGTTGAAGACTCAGATGAATCGAAGGGATGTTAGGAAGTATTTCTTCAGTCATAGAGTAGTCAAGTCATGGAATAGTCTAGAAAGTGAAGTAGTGGAGGCGGGAACCATACATAGTTTTAAGGCGAGGTATGATAAAGCTCATGTAGCAGGGAGAGAGAGGACCTAGTAGCAATCAGTGAAGAGGCGGGGCCAGGAGCTATGACTCGACCCCTGCAACCACAAATAGGTGAGTACAAATAGGTGAGTACACACACACACACACACACACACACACACACACACACACACACACACACACACGGGGGGGGGAGCTAAGACTTGAAGTCTGCAACAACATATGGATATACACAAGTTAGTCTAGCTCTATCCATGAGTTGGAATACAATAATTCAAAGTCATTTTTAGTTTTAATTATTATAAGGAACCAAGAATTTAAATTCAAAGTGTACAGAAAAACCAACTCGTATATACACTGTTATTCGTTTCGTCGTGACAGAGTTAAATGTTGTGTGTTCTCCTCCATGTTCTTAAGAGATTACGTTATTTGCAGCCCAGAGTTCATGGATGAGGAACTACTGAAGATTTATGAAATAACGTATGACCTAAAATATCTAAAAGGTTTTAATTGCCAAACCCTTTAAAATTGCAAGAAATACATTTTACAATCTTAAAAAGTAGAGTCATGTTCAACTGGGAATATGTTGGTTCTGCCATATCAAGAAAATTAATAATACATACATAAAATTTGTGAGGATTATTGGCTATGCTGACAAAATTCTCTTTCAGCTAACATGTCTCTCTTAAATTTTACCTGAGATGCGATCTGAATTAAAAATTTTCAAACATTGGAAATGTAAATCCCACGCTCAGTGAGGTCACATGTGACTTCACATCTCTGCTTTATAAGTCTTCTGTTGTTGTATCGCTTTTACTGCTCTTTCAAATGTGAGAAATCATGAAGGTGCTTGGAATACTATATTTAAAACACACACAAATAGGCGTATTTTGTTAGACAATAAGGCACACAAGACTTAACATACATTGCTGGTACAAAGACGGGCAGTTGAGGTTACACGTGGAAAGCAAATCTACAATATAAAAAGTAGAATCAATGCTGTGGCAAGCACCATCCAATTTCTTTAGGATTAACTTTTCGGATGTAACAGAGAGAGAGAGAGAGAGAGAGAGAGGGAGGGAGAGAGACGGAGGGAGAGAGACGTATGGACAAATCTCCTTACACCGTCTGCCGCTGCACCATGTGTCGTACATGAATTATTTCACGCAGTACATTTGGGCGTTGATTTTCCTTGTACCACTCGGCACTGATTACTGTATCTGTGTGATCACGGACGCTGTGTCCTGGCTTCTCCCTTATCTCAAATGACTGGCGTTTCTCATGTTAAAAATCACGTACAGCAAGTATAAGGGAGATAAATTTTTAGAATTTTACCGCCATTGAAGCTGATAGATTAATGCATGCACCCTATACACCTTATAGAGGAAGTGGATCAGAATAAACGTTACAAGTGAACAAAAATGTGGTGAGATGAGTTTTTTTTTTTTTTTAACTGAAAGCCGAACTTGAGGTAAAGGGTGAAGTGCGTGGCGGATTACATCGCTTGCTAAGTGTTCTGCTGAACTGTCGAACCTGGTGTTCTGATATTCCACATGCTGATAAATGCTGATTCAAGACACCTCCACTGAACATCTGCCTCATTGACAGTCAGTTGTATTCTCTTCCAATTCATCAGATACTTCTGGGGAATTTTGGTGGAGTATACAGGCGTTGGTTAACTGTTTGATTAATTAAGCTTAAAGCCTATTCACACACGGGGGTCATTGAGGTTGTATATCTGTTCAACACAAGCCAAGAAAATTTAATCCTAAATGTTGGAATGAAATATTTTCTAAGTTTATATATGCATTGTTTCTCTGAGTATTTATATCGAGAAAAATTAAAAATCAGTATGTATATATATATATATATATATATATATATATATATATATGGAGGGAGAGAGTATGGAGGAGGTGAACGTATTCAGATATTTGGGAGTGGACGTGTCAGCGGATGGGTCTATGAAAGATGAGGTGAATCATAGAATTGATGAGGGAAAAAGAGTGAGTTGTGCACTTAGGAGTCTGTGGAAACAAAGAACTTTGTCCTTGGAGGCAAAGAGGGGAATGTATGAGAGTATAGTTTTACCAACGCTCTTATATGGGTGTGAAGCATGGGTGATGAATGTTGCAGCGAGGAGAAGGCTGGAGGCAGTGGAGATGTCATGTCTGAGGGCAATGTGTGGTGTGAATATAATGCAGAGAATTCGTAGTTTGGAAGTTAGGAGGAGGTGCGGGACCACGAGCAAGTGGTATTGATCAGTAAAAACACTGCGACTAGCCAACGATTCGAACCCATGCTGCTTTGACCCGCCTGATGGTGAGCGAAAACCCATGACGCTCTAACTCACAGGACCAAGCAATCAATCAATCAATCAATCAATCTATCTCTCTTTTTTTTTTACACAGGGTTTGACAAGGTTAAGGATCTCTAGCTTTATTGACAAGTTATTTACAGGTTAAGGATTCCTAACTTTATTGGCAAGCTAAGAGCTGTTACCTACATCAGCTCATTTGAAAGCATTTTTATTGTTATGAGACATACAAGTAGGGAACAGGATGAAGTTGGAGCCATCTGTGGGCCAGCATTTTAATTTGATCAACTGACTTTATCTCGTTGACATTATGCTGTACGAATGTGTTCCATACTCGAGTCATCCTGGGTATGTATGATCTCAGATGGAGTGATGTTCTGGAGAAGGGTACAGCCAGAGTGAAGTTGCTGCTTTCTGCCCGTCTTGTGGCATAAAAGCTTGCTTCACGCTGTCCTCGAAGTGGATCCAAGTGTGGTATTTTGACAATATTGGCCTTGTACATAACAGTAAGGCCACCCACATCCCTCCTATGTTGAAGGCTCTGCTGAAATGACAGATCTATCCAGGATGGGTCCAGGCGAGAGATGAGACGTCTTGCTCTGTTCTCTACTCTGTCAAGCAGTCGCAGATGAGAGGGGGGGTGGGCAGGCAAACCAAGAAAGTGGAGCATACTCAAGGTGTGAGCGTACTTGTGCCTCGTACAGGATCTTGCAACCCCTACTGTCAAGCAGATGCGAGATACGGCGAAGTGCTGTAAGCTTCCTGGCTGCCTTGTTTGCAAGATTTACAACATGGTTCTTCATGGTTAGTTTGGAGTCAAATTTCACCCCAAGGATATCAACTTCTTCTCCAGGTGCCAACACCCTCCCATTCATCCTTACTACTGCACCAGCATTACCATCATGGTGCCTAGAGACGATCATCATTTGCGTTTTCTCAGGTGCAAATGTTACTTGCCATCTATTTCCCCAAGCTGATATAGCTCTCAGCTGGTGATGTAGCTTAGAGCAGCTGGCATTTCTTCTCTTGGATAAGTGAATGTCAGTGTACAGTCGTCTGCATATGCATGTGATTCTGGGATGAGATGAAGAAGGTCGTTGAAGTAGACATTCCATAACAATGGACCCAACACGCTTCCTTGTGGAACACTTGCTCCAATAGGATGTCTTGCTGATTCCGTTCCATTGAGAACTACACTTAGAGATCTACCATGAAGGTAATCACTGAGGAGACATAGCGTAGAGCCTGCAATTCCCAGTGCTTGAAGTTTTGCTAAGAGGCCCTGGTGCCACACCCGGTCGAAAGCGCCAGCAATGTCCAGTGCTACCACACAGCTCACTTTGGATTCATCCAGTGACTGGTGCCACTTAGTAGAGAGGCTTAACAACAGATCAGCAGCAGAGTAACCTTTCCTGAAGCCATATTGACGATCACAAAGTAATGAGTGGTAGTCAAAAAACTCTGTCATTTGTCTTGAGATTATTGTCTCAAGGATCTTACCAGTGATTGACAGGAGTGACACTGGTCTGTAGTTGCTGATTTCTGCTCTGCTCTTCTTTTTGTGAACAGGGACTACATTTGCCTCTTTCCATAGAGAGGGCCATTTACACTGTACTAGGCAGTGCTGAAAGATGCGAGTTAGAGGTGCTGCTAGCTGGTCTGTACATCTTCTCAACAATCTTGGGCTCAACTTGTCTGGGCCCACAGCCTTTTCTTGGTCAAGCGATTTAAGAAGGAAATGCACCTCCTCCTGCCTTATTGTCACCACTGACAGTTTTGACAGTTCTTGCAGCTAGCCAAGGAGGGTCCCTTGCTGGATCAGGAACTTGCATTTTGGTAGCGAAGTGTTCAGCAAAGAGGTCCGCCTTCTCTTGACTACTAGTAGAGGTGGTCCCATCCTGTCGATTTAGAGGTGGAATGAGTTCATCAGGCAGATAAACTTGTCTGTCCTTGACCAGGGACCACCAGGTTTTGGAGCCTACCCTACCTGATGCTAGCTTTCTTTTAGTGTCCACCTCCCATTTACCAATGGCCCACTTTTGAACGTCACCCATATGCCTACAGGCTTGCGTGTGCAAGTTCCTGTTATAGGTGGTAGGATGTCTCTTATACCTTCGCCATGCTTTGTACTTAGCAGTAGCAGCCTCTCTACAACGAAAGCCAAACCAAGGCTGATCTGTAGGCTTCGTCACATATTGCCGGTGAGGAATGTGTTCTTGTTGTAGATTAAGGATGTGTCCAGTGAAGGCTTTCACTTGGTTGTCAACATCCCCTTGGAGAAGAGCATTCCAATCGGTGGTGGCGAGCTCAGAGCAAAGGGCTGGCCAATTACCTCTTTCCCATAGCCAGGTTGTGTGTGTGGACTCCTCACCTCGTTCTGTTGGGATCTTAAGTGTCATAAAAACAGCCTTGTGGTCAGACGATCCAACGTAGCCGAGGGGTTGACAAGTGACTATGCCTTCTGCCAGATCTCTCACTACTGGGTCAAGGGAGGAGCCAGAGATATGAGTAGGGAAATCAATAAAGTTTCTCATGTCAAACACTGCAAGAAGGTCATCAAAGTCCCTCTGTATAAGGTGCTGGTTGAGGTCACCAACAATTATACTATGTTGACAGTTGTGTTGTAGCAGAAGGGAGTCAATATTTTCCATTAGGAAGTTGATGGGGTCTGCATGTTGCCACTGAGGTCTGTACATTGCACATGCTAGTACAGGGGTACTAGTGTTTATACAGAGCTTGAAGAACATCATTTCTCTCACACACACACACACACACACACACACACACACACACACACATAAATTACTGCTCTTTGAGATTAGTACACCAGACGGAGAGGAGAATGAAATTAGCTCAGAGGCACCCACACCACCGTATATCCTCGGACCAAGGGTAACACGCTTAGCTTGGCTGGGTGCTTGGTTCTTGTAGGATTGCGTGGTCCTGTGGGTTAGAGCGTCATGGGTTTTCGTTCACCACGAGGCGGGCCAAAGCATCATGGGTTCGAATCCTTGGCTAGTCGCAGTGGCGTTATTGATGTATATATTGTACGAGTTCTTCAAGTTGTCTACCTTGCTGATGTACTGGTGTTCTGAAACGTATTTCTGGAGTTCTCCGAATGTTTCACCTACATAGATTTGGTCGCAGGTACTACAAGGAATAGTGTATACCCATACAGAAATTGGTATAATAGCATAAGGAGAAACACTGCAGCAAGCCGTATGTTTGCCAGAGTTGGTGTGCCTCTCCTCAACAGTGCCTAGGAGAGTTAACGTGTAAAGCTTCTTATCTGCTGTGTAAAGCTCATCATGTAACTTGCGTGGGCGAAATGTTTCCACTAACGCTTTCAGTAACTGCACTTGTGTTTTGCCATCTCGTTGGTAGCCTGTGTCATTATCTACCTATCGAAGATATTTTTAGCAAAATCGGGTACATCAACAAAGTGCTGTTACACTGTGTGCTAGTTACATAACAGAAGCTAGCTATGTTTTCCTCTCATAATCCGTCACACAGAATGGGGCCCATACAAGGTGTTGAAATTTGTCAATCTGAACTGGTAGATTCCAGGTGGACAATGCGGATATCGTTGAGTATTGTATTAGAAGTTCATCAGCTACGACAGCTTCAAAGGTTTCGACTGGTAAGATGGAAGGTCGAAGGTGGTGGGTTAAATTGGATACATAAGTAGTGTGTTGTTACTTTATTCTATATGAGAGTTATGCTAGTGGGAAGAAAGCCAGTTTTGTTGAGGGGAAGTGATGTTGGAATGTGGATTAGGATAGATGGGAGTCTTGCACGGAGTCACCAGTATCCCTGGTACTCTGAAGCATGTTGATGAGTGAGACATATTTACAACACTAGGAATGTTTATTGATGAAACGTTTCGCCTGAGCTGCAGGCTTTATCAGTCGAACATAGAAATGAGTCAGAATCCTGGAGACATCAATGCTGGTGAAAGACGAAGTAGACAAGTTGGAGATGAGGTCACAAGTGAGCTGTGACCTCGTCTCTTAAGCTGCTACAACTCACCTTCCTGTGTAGTAAAGCTACAACTTGCCATCTTGCTCCTAAGGTGATTTATTAAATACATGACATTACTTCTCCACTTCCTCTTCCAGCAACCCTGATGTCACCAAGATTCTAACTAATTCTAATTCTACCCTGCAGTGCAGGCGAAACGTTTCACCATTAACCCTTAAACGGTTCAAACGTATATATGTTTTTTCAACATTTGAAAGTATGTAAAAAAAGTAGATCTTCTTTTGTTTTTTTACATTTGAAAATGTGTAAAAAAACTTCGATCTACTTTTTTTTGTTATATTTGAAAATATGTAAAAAAAAAACGTAGATCTACTTTTTTTTGTTATATTTGAAAATATGTAAAAAAAAAACGTAGATCTACTTTTGTGGCACTACACATGTGAACGTAGATCTGCTTGGACCGTTTACGGGTTAAACTGTCCAAACAGATCTACGTTCACATGCGTAGTGCTCCAAAAGTAGATCTATGTTTTTTAACATATTTTCAAATATAAAAAAAAAAATGTAGATCAAAGCTTTTTTTAAACGCTTTCAAATGTAAAAAAAAAGAAAAAGAAGCTCTACGTTTTTTTACATACTTTCAAATGTTGAAAAACGTAGATCTACGTTTGGACAGTTTAAGGGTTAAAGATGCCTAGTGTTACTAATATGTGCTACTTATCAACCTGTTGGTATAGTTACTATAGTACGTGTATCATTTACGATATGACACTCTGAGGCTTGTCATCTGCCTCAGATATCCACCTTCTCCACAGGCAGAAAAAGCCTCGTTCACTTTCGCTGCCGCAAGAAACGTCACAGGAGAGTGAATGTCCTTAGTAAAGCCACATATTTTGTTTTGTTTTTCACGCATTTTTTTCAGATTTGTGTCGAGTATGGAAATAAAAAATAAAATGTATCATTTGAAATGATACATTTTATTTTTATTCCCATAATATAAAAGACATGAAGTAGAAACATAAGTTGTAATAAGACCAAATATCTAGGTTTTATTATTGAGCCATTTTGAGAATCTGTCAGTATTTGAGCGCTCTCTTTCATTAATGAAATGCGAAGAGACTCAGATATTTCAGGTATAATGCGTAAGAAATACCACATTCCTTTAGAAACTGTAATCCTGAGTTATTTTATGCAATTTTATTGTAAAATAAAAATAACTGGCACGCCTGTAACACACATTAAAGTCTGGCCTAAAGACAGAAAGTACAAACTTGGCTGCCAGTGTAGAGTGCATGTCTGGCGATTGGCATTCGGAGGATCGAGTGAGTTAGAGCGTTATAGATATCGAGTGATCTTTTATAGACAGGACTGTAAAGAGATGACCCTCTCATCGACTCCCCGGAGTGTAACTCGATTCTGTTGCTGGTGTGGCTGTTGTTATGACGTAGTGTACAACAACTGGCAACAGACTGTGGCAGCTGTTAACTGGGATAAGTTATATAGTCATTGCTACACTATAGGAATGATAATCATTAGTTTATTACTGTCGTATACGTGTAATCAATTACAGTGGTCATCTCCCCCGCGGCCTGGTCCCGGACTAGGCATCCTGGTTAATTACTTGGTCAGTTAGGTTGTTGCTGCTAGCAGCCTCCATAAGAGGCCACCCCCGACCTGGGTCATTGGAATACGTGCAGTTAGCATCAACAGTTTGACCTGATGAAAGGAAGTCGCGTGAGTGGTGATACTAGACCCGCGGAGCAGGTACTGTCAGTATTCTGTTTCATGGCTAAGGTCAACACAGCCCACGCACATCAGTGCAATACAGTGTTGATCAGTAAGACACGTGTGCAACACTTGTATATAAGTCACATCTGGATTCAACTGGAAAGGTTAGGTTAGGTAAAATTTGCCAGGAAACAGGACAAGTGTTTCCTAGCGCGAGTCTGTCATATGATGACCCACAGCTGGAGCTTTTGTTCATCTGACCGAGGCCTTCCTCTGGCTTACCGTTTTACCCTTTTAAAACTTAGTTATAATTATAATCATTTCTTGATTCTCGACTGAAAAAGCGTGCGCACTCTCAACGTTACAGTAATAAAGACACCCTTGTGTTGCGCACATGTTTTATTCATCAGCTCGTCAGTATTGTTCACCATTAATATAACTGTCTCAGTCGATTCATTCTAAACAAATATCACAATTTTGTTTTTTTGAGCGTGACAAATTGTGTTGATAACTTGTTGTGTTAAGTCTAACATGACTTAGGCGGGTGGCAAAAATAACCTTTTATTTAATACGCCCATCATCGTGCAAGGCTACAGGTGTGTACCATAGTGGTGCAGGTTTACAGGTGTGACCTGGAAAGTACTCGAGGACCTGGTCCCAAATCTGCACACTGCCATAACAACATTCTGGAGGGAGAGATATGGGAGGAAGTGCAAAATAAACCGAGTGAGGAGCAGGGGTGCGGTGGGGACAATAAGGGAACCCTGTATCAACATTCGTGGTCCCAGACTATTCAGCATCTTACCAGAAGATATCAGAAATACTGCTGGAACAAGTGTAGAAGCCTTCAAAAGGAAACTGGCCAAGTATCGTCAGGTGCCAGATCAACCAGGCTGTGATGAATATGTGGGGCAGTGGGCCTCCAGCAGCAACAGCCTGGTTGACCAGGGAAGCACCAGACAAGCTTGGCCCATGACCGGGCTCCGACAGTAGTGAAACTCTCGAAACTCTTCAAAGGTATAAGATAGGGGTAAGGTAAGGCATAGTAACACTGTTCACATACAACTGTTTTGGCCAATCACATAAAAGTTACTGGATAACGGTGCAGAAGAGTAAAGTTGCATTTTTCCCGGTGCCCAGAGTTAGCAAGATAAAACAGTAGCCGTTCAGTGCAGCTCCTGTCTCGTTGAATAAGCAGACTCCGCCTCGATATCTCTACGATAACTACTTTTATCTGGTCTCAAGGTTATCACAGGGCAAACCTTAGCACGTGGGACACTTGCTGGATGACCCAATGCTCCTCGTGGCTACCACAGGGTTGACGCAACAATAGTATTAATACACTTGCAGGTATCCAACAGGCTGGGAAGCACTAATAATAGAAAATAATTGATAAGCTTGTCCACATCATTTTTTATATAAATGGAGATATCCTCCTCTTGGTGTAGGCTGTGAGGACCTTATAGACTTACAGAAGTAAGTGAGAAGTCTTTGAGGAAAAAAATAGAGATTTCTATTTTAAGACTGAATATTCAACTTCTGCTTCCACTCCATACAGTAACGTTTGTCCCACGAGAGTTTAACGCTACTGTGGGTGAAATTCCTGTGTCTCTGTGATTGTTATTTAGGTATCTACCGTTTTTTACATTTTACAGTGAGCTTTTACTCTTTTAAACGATACCTGAATTATATGCTGTTAGTATCTTGTGATTGGATATTTTTGTTTGTGGAAAAAAATACTCTGCAATTCATGAATTATGGTGTATGAAAAGTTTTCTAATATATCAAATATACAAGAGGTTCAAATGTTAATTAACCTGTTTATATAACTCAGGCAGCCAAGTACAAGATGTAAACAAAATAAAAACAGGTTGTTTATATAAATATTTCAGCCTGCTCTTCATTGAGATAATTTTAGGGTTTCTTCCATAAATCTCGCTCCAGTATGTTGTTATGGTAGTGTGTAGTTTTAGGACTAAATCCTCAACTACCTTCCAAGTATATATTATCATGTAACTCTCCTCTCCAGAGAGTGCTTATTCAATACTTTGAGGTGTTCCCAGTATTTTAAATGCTTTATTTGCTCTGTACTTGCAGTTAATGATCATTGTTCCAGCTCTGACATTTTTCATGCCTTGAGAACACGAGTAATTTGAATAGTATTACCATTAGCATAATTTGTCTTTTGAAAAATTCTCATTATCCACCCCGTCATTTTTCTGATTTTCACAATATTTCCTGTATTATTTTACTTTCTAAATAATAGATCAGCTGACATTATATATATATATATATAGATATATATATATATATATATATATATATATATATATATATATATATATATATATATATATATAGATATAGGGAGGTACCACCTCTATGGCTGGAATGGGGACCCTCATCCTCAGAGAAGACAATAAACGTACCTCAGGAAAAAACTCAAGGTTCTCCCCGGAGCTGTTTGAATATTTTCTTCTCCTACCACCCCCTATATTTTATATTCTATGTGAACATTTATTAATAAACAGAATACATTTACAGAAAACACAAACATGAATACAATGGTATAATGTGTTAAAGATCATGAATTTCCTCCAGCTCCTCCGAAGCCGGACGCGAGCCAAGTATGCAGCAAGCATTTCCCCTCTGGATGGCCATGCTGAGGCGCTGGAACATGAAAGTGGCTGCCCTTGGGGTCCCTGGTGGTGTCGATGAGTCTGGAGCTCAATTCTTTAAGGAAACATGTTGCATTTTTTTCCCATGATCCCAAGGCCTCTGATCCCACTGGGACAAATTGATACTGTTGGCTTATGTCCCTGTACTTGCTGATCTTGTACTCATCCCTGTGGTCAGCAGCTCCTCCCTGTCGCCCGACACTGTTATGGATATAGGTGTCAGCCAGTGTGGACACACAGGTATAGTCCCATGCTAAGAGCCTGCCATTCTTCCAAGGATAGATGGTGATCCCATCGGGGCAGTTTGCTGGGTTGTGAGTATTGTTGGCTGCTAGTGATCAGGGCTCCCTCTCGGCTGGGCATCCAGCTGTAGCAAGGGTTCTCTTTATGATGTTGACCTCATTGTGTCTTGCATGCCAGCCCTTGGTTTTGGAACAGTTAAGACCATGTAGACCATATTGGTCTGCTTGCGCTTCACTGCAAATACACGTATATTCTGTGTGAATTGGGGCAGCAAGACGCAGAGCCACTGCAATACAGAGGGTCTTAGGGTCGAGTCGCGTTCCCATTGCTGATATGGGAACTGTTTGGAGGAAGTCCCCAGAGTGAGGTGCGCTCACAACCTGGAGACAGGCAGTCTCCCTATCTGATGTTGCAGCCCTGAGCATGTTGGCAAGCACCTTTTCAGCGATCGGGCCATCCCAGCTTGACTGTGAGCCAGTGTTGCACTAGGGTTTGGTGCTGGAGCAGCAAGAGTCTCCCATTCGGTAATGGCACTGGCATAGCTAGGGTCCTGTATTCCTGCTGAGTATATATATATATATATATATATATATATATATATATATATATATATATATATATATATATATATATATATATATATATATTATATATATAATGTTCTTTGAAAAGGTTCTTGGATTGTGCGATGAGACAATAGAGCGACAGATGGTGCCACTAATACAACCAGGTCACAGAAGTACTACCTGGAGTCTACCTGGAGGGTATTCCGGGGATCAACGCCTCCGCGGTCCGGTCCACGACCAGGCCTCTCGGTGGATCATGGCCGGATCAACCTGGCTGTTACTGCTGGCCGCACGTAGTCCAACGTACAAATCACAGTCCGGCTGATCCGGCACCGACTTTAGGTATCTGTCCAGTTCCCTCTTGAAGGCAGTCAGGTAGCTGTAAAATCATCCTATTTTAAGCTCTGTGGCTGATTGGTATGTTATACTTTTTTGTTTTTACTTTAGCTTCAATGAAAACTTTAAATACAGGAGTTTCTCACATTTATTATAAGTAATTGATTAAATACGTGTATAGATCTACAGTGTTATTACCAGATGACATAATGTTAAGAAAGTATTTTGTGTTAGCTTGCTATCTTATTATTGAGCTTTTACTCCCAATGTTTCTCTTTTCTCTTTTATGCACTCTGAATGATAGTTTACTGCCTCTTGTATTCTGGATGATAGTTTACTCCCTCTCGTATATTCTGGATGATAGTTTACTCCCTCTCGTATATTCTGGATGATAGTTTACTCCCTCTCGTATATTCTGGATGATAGTTTACTCCCTCTCGTATATTCTGGATGATAGTTTACTCCCTCTCGTATATTCTGGATGATAGTTTACTCCCTCTCGTATATTCTGGATGATAGTTTACTCCCTCTCGTATATTCTGGATAATAGTTTACTCCCTCTCGTATATTCTGGATGATAGTTTACTCCCTCTCGTATATTCTGGATGATAGTTTACTCCCTCTCGTATATTCTGGATGATAGTTTACTCCCTCTCGTATATTCTGGATGATAGTTTACTCCCTCTCGTATATTCTGGATGATAGTTTATTCCCTCTCGTATATTCTGGATGATAGTCAGTTTAATATCAATGTTTCCCATTTGACTAACCAGTGTTTATTTTCGTTCTGGAGAAACTGTGAGAACGTTGCGAAATTCATTGATTCTTGAACTTCGCTTGTCGAGGGAGAGTGTCTGTCTTGCATCTTTTTTTTTTTTATTATTGGTATGAGTCCTGCTTTTGAGCTCAATTCAATGCTGCTGAGCTCGCTTCCATCATTAAGCTCATTTCTAGTGTTATTGAGTGCACGTTTCGTGCTGAAAATACGGTACGGTGATACCTAGAGGATATTTAAAAACACACTTGTGTACATTTCAGGACATTTATTAGGGGAAACAGTTTCAATTAAGACTGAAGAAGCCATTCGTGGCGAAACGTTTCCTCTGATGTCTTGAACTGTACATAGGTGTCTTTTTCCACTTCTCGTGCTGTCGAATTCAACCTCTCTAGACACTGGTTTAAATTATACCAATATAAGTAAATCAACAAATACTTGAAAACTTCGAGTCAGCAATTACAGTGAGATAACTATAGTTTAACGACGTCTAATTATGATAGTGGAGGCTGCCCTGTACAGTAAAAATACTCTTTAATTGATCTCTTTAGGATAGTGGAGGCGACATTATGTGATAAAATACCTAATAATTATAGATTTGGACAATTAAAATTAAATGGTTGTTGGGTGCTGCTGGGTGGAGTGGGAAGGGTATTTCACAGAGGTGATATCATGAAGTATTGAAGGAGATAGAATACTGAAGAGTGGTTGATCACGACCCAGCCTCGTGGTACTCGTCTCCCACCTCAACACTCGCGCCAGTACATCCTAGTACACTGCTTAGCTAGTTTATAAACTAACTTGGCCTGGTTGACGACCGCAGTTAGAAAACAAATGGTGTAGTGGGTTACCTACAGGAATCCTGTGAAATTCCTTTTATTTTATTTTTATTATTATTATTTATGGAGTGTCTTTTAGGTTGTTGGTAATACTGTTGCTACCAGTTAGAATATTAGGTTGATGTTTAAGTCATAATTGACTGCTGGGAGAAGTGTTGCTTGCTAGAATGTTAAGTTGATGTTTGGGTCATAATTGACTGCTGGGAGAAGTGTTGCCTGCTAGAATGTTAAGTTGATGTTTGGGTCATTCATTGGTCACTGAGAGAAATGTTGCTTCTCATACAGAGTTATGTTTTGAACAATAGAGTGAGTTTGGCTCGTGCTTTTAGGAGTGTGGAAAACACTTGAGGTGAGGTTATCACATACACTAGGGTAATATTATTTTATGGTGACCTCAAGGGGTGGGGAGGATCAGCAGGGAGGGTGGCTGTATAGGAAGTGGCAAGATTGGTCAGGTGTGTGTTGGGGGAAGCAGGTGTAATGGCATATCATATGTAGTGGTGGCTGCTGAGAGATGTTCTGGTAATGGGTTGAGATGAGAAAGATGAGAGAGGACGCCAGAAAGGTTATCTCCTCAAGCTCTCAGAGAGATACCCTCTTGCCCCTCCCCTGATAAATCACCCCCCCCCCTTTTCTTCCTCCATCCCTCCTTCGACGGCTGCTCATCTCCCTCACGACTGTCCGACTCCCTTAAAGACTGCCCATCCACCTGCCTCATGAACACCTACCCACTTGCCTCGTTCGTGACTACATCTTCACCATAAAATCTACCCTTGGCAAACTCACTACATAGTAACACACACACACACACAAGACGTTCGTTACAGTTCCCCACAAGAGATGGTACAAAAGCTAGAGCAGGCAGGAATGACAAGAAAAGTACTACAGTGGATCACAGAATACTTAACGGGAAGGAAACAACGAGTTACTGTCACGGAGGTGTCAAAATGGGTGAGTGTGACGAGTGGGGCTCCACAAGGGTCAGTACTTAGTCTAGTACTGTTTCTTTTGTTTGTAGACGGCATGACAGAAGAAATTGAGTCAGAGGTGTCCGTGTTTGCATATAACGTAAGACTAATGAGATACGAACAGGAGTAGACCAAGAGATAATACAAGTGGATTTGGACAATCTGCATGATTAATCTGACAAGTGGCTATTGGAATTTCACCCCAGCAAATTCAACAAAATTGAAGGACAAAGACGTCCAAAAAGCAGTGTACGGGATGAAAAGGACCTCGGGTGAGTACCGATCCGAGCATTTCGTCTGAGGCACACAGTACAATAACCATAGCAGCAAACGCGAAACTGGCAAATTTAAGGGTATTTTTCAGGAACATCTAGGAGATATTCACAACCCTATACACGACGCATGTCAGGCTCTTCTTGGAGTATGTAGCACCAGTATAGAACCCTCATCTGATAAAGCATGTCAGGAAGCTGAAGAAAGTGCAAAGGTTTCCTAAGAGACTAGTCCCAGAGCTGAGGAGTATGAGCTATGAGGAGAGACTTGAGGAACTAACCCTGACGACACTACAGGACAGAAGGTTCAGATGCAACATAATTACCACATACAAAATACCGAGATGAATTGACAGGGTGGAAAGGATGAATCTGTTTGAGAGACGGGTTTCAGGTACACGAAGGCACAATTGGAAGTTAAACACACACAAGTCACAGACGTCAAGAAATACTTCTTGAGCCTCCAAGCGAGGAGGAAGCCAAACGACACAGATAGCGAATAGATGTAGGATCCATACATACCTGGAGTTTACCTGGAGAGAGTTTCGGGGGTCAACGCCCCCGCGGCCCGGTCCGTGACCAGGCCTCCTGGTGGATCAGCGCCTGATCAACCAGGCTGTTGCTGCTGGCTGCACGCAAACCAACGTACGAGCCACAGCCCGGCTGATCAGGAACTGACTTTAGGACATAGGTTTAAGAATAGGTACGATAGGGCTCACGTAGCCAGGAGAGTGAACCCAGTAGCGGCCTGTGGAGAGGCGGGAGCCAGAAGCTGAGACTCGACCCTGAAACAAGAAATATGCGAGTACAAGGCAAGTGAAAGATTATTAACCAACCATACCCCGGCCGGGATTGAACCCGCGGTCAGAGAGTCTCAAAACTCCAGCCCGTCGCGTCGAGTAAAGATTATTAAAATATGGAAAGACGGAAGGCTACAAACCTCACTCATGATTAACTTACAGGTAGAGCAGAGGAGAGGCACAGCGGTTGTTAGAACCCTTAGAGAGGGAAAATGAAAATAACATCACTAGTAAAAGCTTTTATTCCTAGGTATTCAGTGTGTCCATTATTATTAATATATGAGCGTAGACGAGATGGTGTTACATGCGTCGGTGTACAGCGTATCATTGATGCAACATGCGTCGGTATCCAGTAAGTGTACAGCACATTATTGATGCATGTGACACCATTCACTATGTTCTTGCTGACAGGATATATCTTCTGTATTCATGTATTAGTAATAATGGTAAGTGTACCTATATTATTACTCTATAACACTGAGGTATTCGGAGAATGTGTTTAGGCTTTAAACTCTCACCACTTACCTATATCTAATGTAAACAAAGGTTTCTAATAGTCGTGGAACAACGATAACTCAACATGTTTAGGAACACACTTTTTGCAAGATTCTGGGGTATTTGAAATTTTTGTCCTAGTAGGTAGTGAGGCTCTATACTGCTTGGTACCTGTGACATCTCTCTGAATGGTTTTGAGGGTCATTCAGCCTTGTTGCTGCTAGAGGCCCTTAGGCTTAAGTACATCTCTCCAAGACTGCTGTCAAGACCACAACAGACCTGGTGGTCAAGACTATATTGGTAGTCAAGACTGCATCAAACCCGGTAAAGGTTATTTTCAACCGGTAAACGATAATAGTAAATAACATTCTGTTAATGTATTTTGTCAGTGAGATTCGTTGCATTTGTTCTGAAATGTTTTGATCAACCTTCCTGTCGGTGCACGGATGACGATGAGTAATGAAGTGTTGCATCAGGTATGATAAACGAGTTAGGGAGCATGCGTGTGTGTGTGTGTGTGTCTAGCCACTGGCCCACTACATTTTCTCTTCACCTTCACTATCAGTCTGTGATACGTCATTTTCATTATATTTGATAGCGGGCTTCCTAACAGCAGGACCGAGAAACCGATCATGTCCAATTAAGGCTGAGGTACTGATCACCCAAATCTGTTTCACGTCTTCCACCTCCTACCACGGCGACGGACTGATCTAGTCAGCACTACTACTACTGTCTTGTAGTCTCCTGTATTCTACTAAAAAAGTCTGCTGAGGAGGGCAACGATTCGGCAGTACAAGTACACAAGTGTCGTATTCATCAACTTAACTGGTATTGTATGTGATACATTCTCTGTATTTGATTGATAAAGTCACTGGTTGGCGAAACGTCTCCGCAGTAATGATAACCAGGTGTTGTGCATGTGCTTTATTCATCTACCAGCAGGCCGCTGGCAGCAAAAGCCTAGTTGATCAGGCAGTAACCAGGAAAGTATGGTGTCAGGGTGGGTAGAAGAGCCCTCACATCCGGGTGTTTCAAGTATATCACATATAGGAGAAATGTAGTCAATGTATTAGTCACATTTCATTGCTGTGGCCCCTTAACCTAATTAATAGACAATGGTTATAGACAAGACGGTGTTAAATCACAGTTGTTTATAGAGTGGTCACCCTGGCTCCACAGTGAGGAAGACTGAACCTTATGACGGATGATGTGGGTAGCAGGTTATCAGAGAGCAAGGCAGGTGTTGACCACACGCTCGTGCACGTGCAGATAACGTTCAAGGATGTGCTGCATTGTGCTAGGTGCTGGGTGTTCTGCAAGGGCTGCTTGTGCTGGGTGTTCTACAGGTGCTGCTGGTGCTGGGTGTTCTACAGGTGCTGCTGGTGCTGGGTGTTCTACAGGTGCTGCTGGTGCTGGGTGTTCTGCAAGGGCTGCTTGTGCTGGGTGTTCTACAGGTGCTGCTGGTGCTGGGTGTTCTGCGGATGCTGCTGGTGCTGGGTGTTCTACAGGTGCTGGATGTTCTGCAGGTGCTGCTGTGCTGGGTGTTCTACAGGTGCTGCTGGTGCTGGGTGTTCTGCAAGGGCTGCTGGTGCTGGGTGTTCTACAGGTGCTGCTGGTGCTGGGGTGTTCTACAGGTGCTGCTGGTGCTGGGTGTTCTACAGGTGCTGGATGTTCTGCAGGTGCTGCTGTGCTGGGTGTTCTAGAGGTGCTGCTGGTGCTGGGTGTTCTACAGGTGCTGCTGGTGCTGGGTGTTCTACAGGTGCTGGATGTTCTGCAGGTGCTGCTGTGCTGGGTGTTCTACAGGTGCTGCTGGTGCTGGGTGTTCTACAGGTGCTGGATGTTCTACAGGTGCTGCTAGTGCTGGGCGCTCTGTAGGTGGCTGGTACAAGTGTAGAAACCTTCAGGAGGAAACTGGACAAGTATCTTCACCAGATGCCGGATCACCTAGTCTGTGATGGAAATGTGGGGCAGCGGGCCTCCAGCAGCAACAGGCTGGTTGACAAAGCAAGTATCAAACGAGCCTGGCCCACGGCCGGGCTCTGGGAGTAGAGATACTCGAAACTCATTAAAGGTATATCAAAGGTGGTCGTTGTCGGGTACAGCCAACACTTCCTCCTAGGACAAAAACTTTAGGGGACAAAAAAAAGGACATAACACAAACTAGGACAAAAAAAAAAAGCCTGCTATTTTCAAGATTGATGGACTGGCCACATCGACTCTAGGCTGAGGGACTGATGAAGCCACTGTGTGGCGAAACGTTTCCTCATTAAAGATACCCAAGTGTTGCACATGTGTCTAATTTATCATCTTGTCGGTTCTCTGAACCATTCATCTACAGCCTGTTTAATGTTTGATTAGGTTTGGCTTAATTAGGATTAGGCAAGTTCGAATTAGTTAGGTAAATGTAAGGCGCAGGGAGTTCTTCGTATAAAGTTTTGTGTTGAGTATTTTCATCCTGGTGGGTGGCCAGCTGGTTCTCCAGTTCCACTTCATTGATTCATGTATTTTTGTTAGCTATTTTTCTTCAATAATAATCTTTATTCAGCTACATACTTTGAAAACAGTAGTAGCTATAATGTGGTTTCTATAACACTTGTCCCTATTACATAGTAATAAATTCTGCAGATTTAACTAATGATAGCATAGCAGAGCTTAAAATATACGTGCCTCTCAACATGGTGCAAACCGAAGAAAAACTGCCCCCCCCCCCACAAAAGCTCTGCCCAAAATGAAAATTTGGGAACTCCCATGTATATTTTTGAAATCAATATAAGTGAAAAAAAAATTTATTGCATATTTTAAGCCCTTGTGGCTTAGCGCTTCTTTTTGATTATAATAATAATGAATATTTTCCACATTTCGGAGCAGATTGAGCAGTTTCTACAAGTTCAAGCTTCTACTACTGTATATATTACACTCTACTGACAATAAATGGTTATAACTATGACCATAATTTTTAAAGGGCTGGACCGGTAAGCCAGCGGAAGGCTTCGGTCAGATGATCAAAAGCTCCAAAGGCAGATCATCACATGACGAAGACCCGCGTCAGGAGAGAGATGTCCTGTTTCCTGGCAAACCTTACCTAACCTAACCTATTATACTCGAGTTACAGGAACCTTCAAATTAAAGCGCAACCCATTGTTGAGAGTCGTGTACAAGCACATCAACACTGAACTTTTTCGATGTGTCAAAAACAGTTCTAGCTATGTCCCTGGGTATCGTTAGTGTGCGTGTGTGCGCGCGCGCGAATATGCGAAAAAGCATGTAGTCTGTGCGAGAAGGGACGTAGATGTGTGCGAATGCGTGAGCCAGTGTGCACCCATACAACATGTGTACTAGCATTCATGTGAACGCGCGCACTATTGTTTCAAGTTATGGCCCAGTACCAGTACCCTGGCTACCATTATACACCATTGACCAGTATTAAAGCTAACCGGCTGGTGGTCTCAAACGACCACCAGCCTTCCTAGTTCACGGCTTGTACACACCATATGAACATCTGTACAATATATACAGAAGGGTCAATCTTTACAACATATAGTTATTAGTTTTTAAAGAACACTAAATATCTGTGTAGCAGATTGACAATGGTATATAATTACCTATGTATATCAATACATTTATGTACGTGCTAGGCAAGTCTAGCTCACACTCACTCGCGTACCTGTCCACCCTATTTTTAAAGCTAGTCAAAGGTCTGGCTTCAGTGACGCTACTTGGGAGTTCGATGTATTTCTCGCTATCCCAGTAGACTTTGATCCTCCCCCTCCCCCGCTCCTTCGATACTGCAACACGGCACGTACAACACAACATTATTTAGAACACATTAATTTTTCATACCTTGACTTTTTTACCAGTGAACGGAACTGTGGCCACACTGTGCTACATCATGTCGTGCCACTCGCCACTACCTGTCATATGCACCACTTCCCTCGCTCTTACCAAGGATATCTAACATCCCTCCCGAATGCAAAACCTAGATGTTGCTGAAACACCCATTCTCGTTCCCAGGCTCTGCATAACATGAGTTTACCGAATTCCCATAATCATCATCATAATAATAATAGTAATAATCGTAATTCATAAAAATCAGGTTTTACTTTTGTATTTTTTTCACCTAAAAGGCAGCTGCTGAAAGCACATTTATGCCACTGGGGGCGAAACTTTCTTTTAATAAATATCATGAACTGTAATTAATTGTCCTTTTCCAGAGAAATGAGCAACAATATATATATAGCTTTTTAGTCACTTACCACTGGTAAAATAAAAAAAAATGCAGGCGAGTTGTGAAGCCAAACAAGTCTTAAGACATTGATGATGATAATGTAAGACTTAAGGTACTGCTCCTCAGCTAGTGATTTGTAAAACTCCAGACCGACGCGTTAGCCACTGGGCTAAAGTGTCATTACGATTTCACGAGTCGAGATGATGGCTTTGAGGGGGACTTGAGCTCGAGTTCGTGAAGGCCACGCTGGTGGGAGATTCATCTGTAAAAACTTGCATTTGTGGTCATAGTGGTGCCTATGCTAACCTTCTTATGGTTATAAATATACCTAGTTGGATGAATCTTATTGTACCCAGCTGACCAGCAAACCACTCGCCATGGGTTCAAATCCCATCCGTTCCGTGGTTTGTTGCTCGTGGGATGAAAATGATCCTCATTAAATATCCTAGTGCTGCACGTGTTATTTACATAAAAATTCTTAGGTTGTAAATTCACGTGAAAAAATAGTCCTTTATACTGTACTCCCTTAGGCGAGAAAGATACACCCTTACTTATATCTCGAAATTTTTGAAGGAATTGGTTCCACATCTGCACAATGAAATAACCTCCTGCGGAAGCAAGAGGCGTGGAGGTATAACGAGGACAACAAAAAGATAACTCAGTAAGCGTAAAGGGGACCATAACTTAACCTCCCTTCATAAGGGGAATTACCTACAAATTTCTGTCTTCAAGTGGGAACGGGATAAGTTCCTCATGTCAATTCCTGATCAATTGGAATAAGTACAGCTTGAACCAATAGCCTGGTTGATCAAGCTGTCAACCTGCTCTTCTCTGGGACTGGGCCGCGAGGACCGTGACAGGTAGTCATTGAACCTACATGACAGCTTGTTTTACTCGTCTACAATTCCGAAGGATATTTTCTATTGCTAAACCAGTAATTTCTATAGCCTTTCTATATATCAGTTTGTTTAATTTGATCCCAATCCCTGTTTTTTCTTGCTTAGATATTTTAAGCACCTTGCATAATGTATGCCTGGAGTTTACCTGGAGAGAGTTCCGGGGGTCAACGCCCCCGCGGCCCGGTCTGTGACCAGGTCTCATGGTGGATCAGGGCCTGATCAACCAGGCTGTTACTGCTGGCTGCACGCAATCCAACGTATGAGCCACAGCCCGGCTGGTCAGGTACCGACTTTAGGTGCTTGTCCAGTGCCTGCTTGAAGACAGCCAGGGGTCTATTGGTAATCCCCCTTATGTATGCTGGGGGCCCCTGACACTTGTCTTACATTTACATACGTCAGTTATATATTACCCATCATTATACACAATTAATCTACTGTACGATTCCCGATGCAAGGAAATGCTCTTTATCCTTTGTATTTTTTTTTTTCACCGTATTGTTCATTCTGTAATATGGAGACTATCTGCGTTCCTTAGTCTAAATATGGCTTCACCAGTGATACACTTGTATAGCCTAGCAGTTTATTGATATGTTTGTGTGCCAGGGAAGAAAAAGTTTCTCCTGACGCGGACCCCTCAAGGAAGGTTCCTTGATGTTGGTGAGGGGCTCTTGATTTAGGGAATTGGATCTGTGCTCCAGTTCCCCGAATTAAGCCTGAATGCCTTCCACATCCCCCCCCCCAGGCGCTGTATAATCCTCCGGGTTCAGCGCTTCCCCCTTGATTATAATAATAATAATAATCCTGGCGCGGACCTTACATGCCATAATGACCCTCTTAGAGCAGTTCATATAACCTGACTTACCTTACCACCCCGTAAAAAATAGGTGCTACGTAATATAACATTTTATTGCTAAGTTCATGTGCACTATTTCAAAACTAGCCACATTTCGGATCCTATGATATCCTATTAGTTTATTTTGTTTATACTTTAAAGAAATCTAAGCATTGAATTATCTTCATTGCGAATGTTACACACTGCTGACTTAGCTTTAGATATCTACTAACCATAATTCCTAAATTTTAAAAGTAAGTCATAAATTAGAATATAAGTGATGTGTGTAAGTAGCCACCTTATATGGGCAGCTAGGTTACGTAAGAGTTTAATTTTCTTGTATATGTTAGGTATATCAAATATATACAAACTATCAAAGACTGTGCGAAACGTCGAAATATGAAGGAAAACATATCTTTACCATTTTTAAAAACTAAATGGGAATATGAAGAGTTCACGTGATGGTTTATGGCTGATCACGTGGTAATGTTGCACATCCCCCTCTCGTTAACCTTCCCCTCCCCCTCACAACGTCCACTGCCCAGCCATCTTCCCACTCTTCTACCCTCGCCGTTCGTTTCCAGAGTTCTCCACAGACCTGAGTCACAGTCTCAAGTTGTGGTCTAGAAGTGTCATGATGCGACTACATGGCTCTTGTTCTAAGGGAACGAAGTTACTCTACGCTTTCTCATATTAAACGGTGTTATTTGTATATTTGTCAATGTCATTTATAAGCAAGTTAATTACGGCGAGTATCATGCCTCGAGGAAAACCTTGTGATCTCCATGATTTCCAACAGTTTAAAGTAGGCTAGTTTAAAAACTGGCGGTGATCCCACATATCAGAAATCTTTCCTACGAAGATAAACTGAAGGTACTGAATTTGCACTCGCTGGAAAGGTCTAGAATTAGGAGAGATTGGATTAAAGTGGGCAAGTAGAAAACCCGAATAAATAATGTGGATATAAATAATTTGCTGAAAATATCTAACCAGGATAGGACTTGCAGAAATGGATTCAAGTTAGAGAAGTTAAGATTTAGAACGGATATAGGAAAGCACTAGTTTTGGCAGTAGAGTTGTGGATGAGTGGAACAAACTCCCAGGTAATATTGTTGAAACAAAAAGCTTGGACAGCTTTAAAAAATATGCTGGATTAGTATATGAGTGAGTGTGAGTTGGACTTGCCTGGCATGAGCCAGTAGGCCTGTTGCAGTGCTCTTCCGCTATATGTTCTTCGTATATTAGCATCGTAAAATTTTAGTGCGCATATGTAGCTACTTCTCCTTGGTTGCTATCATATACTGCTAAAAATTTGACTTAATGAAAAGGCAATTAGTCGATAAAATATGATAAACGAGAATATCTGACGATAAGTTGACGTCATGTATTGAACAAGGTGGCCTCTGAACAACGCCTAGCTGCATAGACGCACGAATCATTCTTTAGTAGGTTAATGGTTATCAAACGTGCATGTATCATCAGGCCGCAACTCACCTGTACACTAACTTCAAGAACATTGATATGAACTTTGGTCATTTATACCATCAAGTGGTTCCAGAACCAAAATGTTCACTAACAAATATGTCCTAGTTTTTGCTCACGTGTCTTTTTTTTTATCTAATTCAAGATGAGTTTAATTCCTAAAATCGGAAATAGTTAACACATTCCTAATTTTCAGAACCTTGCCATTGTTTGAGTTGAATTCCAGTAGCAACTTACTAGTCAGCCTTACAGTTTACCAGGTTACACACGAGCTTTTCTCCTGCTATTCTGTTTGTAGCCTCATTTTTTTTTACCATCATCTGCAAGCATGGAATATATAAGAACATATTTTTGGGCATGATGTTCACGCACGCTGGTACCGGTTCCGCTCATTTGTTTCACTTGTCCATCCTGATGCCTCTGTCTGGACCATCACATCCTGATGCCTCTACCTGGATCATTGTTGTCGGCCTCAAGTTCACCCTGCTCTCCTAATATCTTTACTGTTACTCCTGCGGGTTGAGCGCTTCTGTTATAAATCATGAATATAATTAACAAGTTTCCACATTATTTTCTGTTTACCTACGAAGACATGTGTGTGTCAGTTTATAAGTTTTAACCTTAACGTAGACAGTAGCAACAGCAGTAGTAGTATTAGTAGTTGTAGCAGCAGCAGCAGCAGTAGTATTAGTAGTCGTAGCAGCAGTAGTAGTCATTGCAGCATCAGTAGTAATAAAAGTAATAGCAGCGGCGGCGGAAAAAAAAAAGTAATACTGTATTCAACACGACAAGTACACAAGTTGTGCAGGAACGAAATACGGGTTTTGGTGTTATATGCTGGATAATTCTGGGTTGGTTAGTCTTGTCATCTTCCCTCTATTCTTTTCGTCACCCACTTTTGGTTGAGGTAGTTCTCTCACCAGCTAAGTGTACCTTCCATCTCCTCCCTCTCAAGTATTTTTGTATACTCGCGTCGCAGCCAGGAAGTTGCGCCTTGTTTGTTGATGCTAGTGACCAGGTTAATGCAATAGTTGTATTAGAAACGTTTGTGTATTAGTGTTTATAGCGTGTTAGAAGGAGTGTGCTAACGAGAGGGCAACAGGAGGATGAATTCAGTTGCACCATATCTCAGGATCTCACTCAAATAACCTATACACGCGCACATCCAATTCTCCCTTGTACAACGCTAAGACCAGGTACACGGAGACCTAAGGAGAAACAGGATGAATCATAGGGATGTTAGAAAATAATTTTTCGGTCTGAAGGTAATAGGAAAATAGAATAAGCTATATGTGTAAGTGGTGGAGGCGAACTCCATACATAGGCTTGAGAATAGATATGATTGTTTTCAAGAGACATGAAACCAGTAATTCTTGTCAATGAAGTTTGAGAGGCGGGTTCAGTAGCCTGGACTTGACCCTTGCATACAAATTAGTGAGCGCGCGCACACACACACACACACACACACACACACACACACACACACACACACACACACACACACACACACACACACACACACACACACACACACACACACTTGAAACTGGGCAACTACCTGAGAAATGGAAGACAGCTAATGTAGTCCCCATATTTAAGAAAGGAAACAGAAACGAGGCGCTAAACTACAGACCTGTGTCTCTGACATGTATTGTGTGCAGTCATGGAGAAGATTATCAGGAGGAGAGTGGTCGAACACCTGGAAAGGAACAAGATTATAAATGAAAACCAGCATGGGTTCATGGAAGGCAAATCGTGTATCACAAACCTCCTGGAGTTTTATGACAAGGTAACAGAAGTAAGACACGAGAGAGAGGGGTGGGTAGATTGCGTTTTCCTAGACTGCAGGAAGGCCTTTGACACAGTTCCCCACAAGAGAGTGTAGAAGCTGGAGGATCAGGCGCATGTAACAGGGAGG
Organism: Cherax quadricarinatus; assembly: GCF_038502225.1. Lineage (NCBI taxonomy): Eukaryota > Metazoa > Arthropoda > Malacostraca > Decapoda > Parastacidae > Cherax > Cherax quadricarinatus. The sequence continues at coordinate 8,378,099 of NC_091379.1, forward strand.
GCACTGCAATGGATCAGGGAATACCTGACAGGGAGGCAGCAACGAGTCATGGTACGTGAAGAGGTATCACAGTGGGCGCCTGTGACGAGCGGGGTCCCACAGGGGTCAGTTCTATGACCAGTGCTATTTTTGATGTATGTGAACGACATGATGGAAGGAATAGACTCTGAAGTGTCCCTGTTCGCAGATGACGTGAAGTTGATGAGAAGAATTTAATCGGACGAGGATGAGGCAGGACTGCAAAGAGACCTGGACAGGCTGGACATGTGGTCCAGTAACTGGCTTCTCGAATTCAATCCAGCCAAAGGCAAAGTCATGAAGATTGGGGAGGGGCAAAGAAGACCGCAGACAGAGTATAGGCTAGGTGGACAAAGACTACAGACCTCACTCAGGGAGAAAGACCTTGGGGTGACCATAACACCGAGCACATCACCAGAGGCACACATCAACCAAATAACTGCTGCAGCATATGGGCGCCTGGCAAACCTGAGAATGGCGTTCCGATACTTTAATAAGGAATCGTTCAAGACACTGTACACTGTGTATGTTAGGCCCATACTGGAGTATGCAGCACCAGTCTGGAACCCACACCTGGTCAAGCACGTCAAGAAGTTAAAGTACAAAGGTTTGCAACAAGGCTAGTCCCAGAGCTCAGGGGAATGTCGTACGAGGAAAGGTTGAGGGAAATCGGACTGACGACACTGGAGGACAGAAGGGTCGGGGGAGACATGATAACGACATACAAGATACTGCGGGGAATAGACAAGGTGGACAGAGATAGGATGTTCCAGAGAGGGGACACAGGGACAAGGGGTCATAACTGGAAGCTGAAGACTCAGACGAGTCACAGGGACGTTAGGAAGTATTTCTTCAGTCATAGAGTTGTCAGCAAGTGAAGTAGTGGAGGCAAGAACCATACATAGTTTTAAGAAGAGGTATGATACAGCTCAGGAAGCAGAGAGGGAGAGGACCTAGTAGCGATCAGTGAAGAGGCGGGGCCAGGAGCTGAGTCTCGACCCCTGCAACCACAATTAGGCGAGTACAATTAGGTGAGTGTACACACACACACACACACACATACACACACACGCATACGCACGCGCGCGCTCGTCTCAGACTGGGAGACAAAGCGAGTTCATACAAGGATAACTACTAAGATCGCCGCTGTGCCTAACATGCAAGCGACCTACCATAAAGAAACTAACCTTAATTTGTGTGTTTGCTGACGATGTAAAATTAGAGAGCTTGATAAGAAGAAAGAGAGGAGCAGGATAAGTTCTAAAGACCTGGAAAAGCTTCTGGAGTCCAATCCAGACAAATGCCAGACCATAGGGATTATAGAAGGAAAATTAATATAGGATTACAACTAAGGAAGTGAGAAGCTGTGTAGACAGCCTGTACTGTCTGCACAGACAGCCCATGCTGTCTGCCAGCTTAGTTCATATTTCGCGCCATGCTGGTGCTGCCTTGCCACTTCAGTATGCCCAGACTTGCCTCACCCTCACTCACACAGCGGCCTAGCAGCAACACACAAGGCCTCCCAGCTCTCTCTCGTGGGATGGCCCTGCCCGGGCCATGGGCACAAACACACAAGCCTGTGTACCCACCACTACTTAACAATAAAGTAAGAAGCCTCCGAAGACGTATCATTAACCACCCGCTTGCAGCACCTACCAAACCAACCCGTTATAGCTGTATTATTATTATAATCAAGGGGGAAGCGCTAAACCTGGAGGATTATACAGCGCCTGGGGGGATGTTTAAGGTATTCAGGCTTAATTCGGGGAAGTGGAGCACAGATCCAATTCCCTAAATCAAGAGCCCCTCACCAATATCAAGGAACCTTCCTTGAGGGGTTATAGCTGTAGATATTAGTATAACGAAAAATATATTAACGGAGGTACACATAACCGTATATCTTGCATTTGCAAGACCTTAGAACACCATTATGGAATAAATTCTTCAGAATTTTATACGCGACATATGTTAGGACTGTCTTCAAATGCATGGCCTTCAGTGTGGAATTCCCACCTCGGTCAAGCACCTGCAAAGGTTAAAGAGGTTGAAACTTTTGCAATCAGACTAGTCGCAGAACTGAGAGGAATGCATTATGAGGAGACGGTGCAGGAACTGCACCTGAAGATTGTAGCGGAAAGGACTAACGAAGACATGATTACGACGTACAAAATTTTAATAGTAATGGAAAAGCAGATAGGAACAAACTATCTGAATTAAGATTGTATACAAGGGGACATGTGCTGACTGAAGACACAAAAGCTATAGGAACGTTAAGAAGCCCTGTATTTCTTTACTCTCTAGGCTGAACAAAAGTGAAACGAGTTGGAAGTGGTAGAGGAAAATGAAGTTTCAAGAGTAAGTGAAATAGGGTAATTTCTCAGCTCCTGGCCTCGCCTGTTAAAGTGCAGTCAACCAGCATACTAGTTCCTGGCCTCTGAAGCCCTGTCATATCTACTCATGAAACTGTGTATGGAAAGTACGTAGACCAGTTCATTACTACCCTCAGACTGTAAAAAAAAAAAAAATCTTAACCCGCATATATGAGAAAGAAACTTATGTCGACATTTCAGTCCGACTTGGACACTTAACTAGTCAAACACTAGTTAATGGTCCAAGTTGGACCGAAACGTCGTCATAAGTTTCTCCTATATGTGGGTTATTTGTGTATTATCACTCCTAAATCTCGCACATGAAACTTTCGCTCTCGTGAATGATTTGATTTATGTCCTGTACTCTATTACAGTTTTTATTTCCTCCATTCTTTCATAGCGGAGCAGTTGAACCTTATGATTTGTTAAACGTCGTATTGTTCTCTTGATTTATGTCTTCCTGAAGATTCGCTGTGTCTTCAATAAACGTCACTCTCATAGTTAATTCTGGTGTCATCAGCAAAGGATGTTATGGCGTTGTTATTTATGTCCTTGTCACTGTCGGATATAAAAATGAAAAATAGATGTGGTGAGTGTACCGTGCCTTGAGGAACAAGAGTTTTTCAGTGTCGGATTAAAAAGCTAAATATCCATCCGTCCATTTTTCCATTCATTCCCTTTGTGCGCAGTCACACCATGGTCGCACTTCCCGAACGCTTTTGCGAAATCAGTGTACCCTGCATCAACATTTAGTGTCTTCCAAAGCATCCATGACCACATCGTACTGGTCTATTGTTATCACCTGTAATTTATATTTGATTGTGTAGACATGTCATCTCTTTGATTCCTTAGTAACAGGGTATTTTTAATGTGAAAATCTAAAATTATAAACTTAATACTGTAACTGTTCAACTAACAATAAATGTGTCAGAGAATGAGAAGTATCTTAACGGTAAATCAATAATCATATTCATCCTTAGGTAGGTATGAATACTGTGTTGTATGCTACGTCATGCCCCTCTCAGTGAAACAAATATTCCACCCTAAGTTAAAAAGTTCATGGAAAATCTGTTTTACTGAAACAAACTGCGACTTACACAGCATGTCTGCACCACTGCCACCAACCACGAAAACAAACATTACTACCTGTTGTTTATAAATAGTATCGGTAAAACTTAAATTATAATTGATAATGGTTACTAATCCAAAGTAATCTCAAACAGTTTTGTAGGGGAGTTGTGTGGAGTTCAGTTTAATTAATGGTACTACAGCACTGAAACCAAAGGGTGATTTTTCTGAGTCGCTTTTAAGGTAAAAAAAAGAGCACCTTATATTCGGGAAAATACGGTATTAGAGTTGAAACATACGAAAGTAAAGGTAAGTATATACTAAACATATATGGAAGATTGTATGATATACCTGCCATCTTTCATGTTCACTAGATAAAAATCACAAACCAACAACTTTTTTTGGGGGGTTCCGTGATGGCATCACTACCAAGGAAGGATGCTCGCTCCACCAAGCGTTTTCGCACACTTAGATTAACGACATTATGCACACTTTCTTTACAAGCTCAACTTTTTAACATGTTCGTTCGCTGTTATTATAAAATACGGATGTAGTCGAGATGATACAATATATGAATTTCTTAGTTTTAATTGAGATAAGACTAAGGCAGCCTCATTGTCTCCAACTCTCAGGTAACCCGTCGCCCAGTCTGGTGCGTGATATAATTCACGACAGTGGAGCAATTTGTAATAATAAAAAGTTGGAAGTTAGATGGGAAATGATTATGAAAGACTGCTTCAACTGGACTAAAGTCTACGTGATAATCAGTAAGGTTAGAGATGGATAAGACCAATTACGGATGATAGTATAGTAATTATGTGCGTTAGTGAAGTAGGGCCTCAAAACGAGGAGGTAGCGTGGGTAGCTTCAGTTATCAGGAAGATAACATCTAGCCTGCAGCATATAAAACCCTGGCTGTGGTCCTCATCCCACTCAGTAGCACATCTGACGACGTGAAACACACGCCTGATCATTGTGTGCTTGGTAAACACCTGTAGTGTGATCATAGTGACCTGACCTACCATTTTTCTGTGTATAGTGCGACTCAAAACGCATTGTGACTTAACATTGGTAGTGAAGATGGTTGCAGCACCCAGAAGAGCGAGAGAGCGTAGAGCACTGGAGGAGGTGGAGAAGGAGAGTGTACTTTCTCTCATCAAAGCCGTACTTGATATTAAGGGCGTCTCTACTCTTAACATCAACCTTCGTGCACTGGTGCACCTACTGAAGACCGTCCTTAAGCCAGAGACTTGGCAGAACTTGTTGCAGGTAAAAAAAAAAAATTGTAGTGGAAGTGAAAACTGGTTGGTTGAGGGCGGTTTCAAGGACAGTAATAATTAGTGTGTAGCTACCTTATATTATATATATATATATATATATATATATATATATATATATATATATATATATATATATATATATATATATATATATATATATATATATATATGCAATAAGATCACAGTAAACAGGTGATTTCAAAATATGCAAAACAACCACTCTGAAAGAATAGAGAAATTCCAAGCGCTTTCGTGACTACTCACATTATCAAGGAACTATGATAATGAGAGTAGTCACAAAAGCGCTTGGAATTTCTCTATTCTTTCAGAGTGGTTGTTTTGCATATATATATATATATATATATATATATATATATATATATATATATATATATATATATATATATATATATATATATATATATATATATATAATTCACATACAGTAGATGCAATGAAAGTGTGGCTTGACTAAAGAAAGTGTCACCGGGGAGGGTACAGAGAACGTTCATAGCTGTAGATTCAGACTTTATAACATGGTAGTAGATTACATGTCAACATTGTGTAATAGAATTGCACTGTCATGCCTTGTTTCAATAGATTTCTTTATCACATGGATTCTTGATCTATTTGTATTTCATTTTACTGTTGACAGTAGTTTAAGTCTTATAGGAACAAGTAGTGATATATTTTCTGCTGTCTTCTGACTTGTGTTGTTCTCGGTGTTCAGAATGCGCTGAACGAGTTCAACTTCCTGCACGAGGGGGAGGTGATTGACCGAGGAGTGAACACCCCTGCGGCCCCCGTCGAGGGCCAGGTCAGTATCGAAGAGGTAGAAGAGGTAGAGGAGGAGGAGAAGGAGGAAGAGGAGGTGACAGCTGAGGGCAGCGCTCTCCACTGCTCCCAGATTCGCTCGTCCTCTCCACCCTCCTATCATGTCCACCTGCCAGACGACCAGGTACACCGTCACAACCACCACCACCTTCCTTCAGCCATCTACTACACCTCAACTGAACTCTTATTCCCTGGCTCGCCTCTGTGTGACCACCATACTACCAATAATACGATACAGTAATTCAGTAAATTACTTAAATGAACTAATTCCCTCTGTAAACCACTAACTCGCAATACCAACTACTTATATAAACATCTAACTTACACTGTGAGGTAATATAAACCATTAATTCACACTAAGAAATAACTCCTTTTATAAATAACTTAAAATATGACCTAAGTAGATGTGCAACTCATAACATGCCGTCAGTCCTGCCAGCCACTCTCAGCATTTTGCGATGTGCCCTAATACTCAAAAGCCAAGTAAAATATGCCATAACTCGCCTATAAACCACTCACTATATACCTTAAGCTCATAATCTAGACGACTTACACTTCTGGCTAACACCTATCAACCCTGGCTAACTCCAACACTACCTTAATAATGGCAAGGCCACACCACTAACACTGCCATCTCTATGCCTGGACAGGCATGAAGCACCCACCATGCATGACAGTGGACTCAACCCTGTGCATGCTAGTACACTAAATAGACTCCATCTTGGTTCTCTGGCATGGTTTGACATCACTATAAGCTTGTAGCCCGTTAGTCACTCACTGATGTGAGTGAGCAACTCATGTGTTTATAATTGGACACTGCAAAATATTTCTTTTAAAGCTATTAACACAAATTAGAGCCTTCACTCTCGCTTTTGCTTCACTTTGTTGATCATAGTTTATGAAATATGATTTTCTTGGTGAAAGCTGGAATTTTTTGGGAATCAGACCAGCAAAGTAAAAACATATTCTTTGTCATTACAGATTGGAGGACGTGATGTGGAAGAGGTGCCAACACGGAAGTTACCTCTATCACGGTTTGACCGTGACCGTGATTCTGCATACGACACGTACCGCAATTCCCAATATGGATCCATGGGCATGGAACAGTTCCGCCTCATCTCTGTGTTGGGACGAGGCCACTTTGGCAAAGTCATTCTGGGTCAGTACAAGAACACAGGCGAGTACTTCGCCATCAAGGCTCTCAAAAAAGGGGACATTATTGCCAGAGATGAGGTCGAGAGTCTTTTGGCGGAAAAACGAATCTTCGAGGTGGCCAACTCGGTCAGACATCCCTTCCTCGTCAACCTATTTGCATGTTACCAGACGGAGGTGAGCCTAACACTTGCTACTTCATGGCTATATGTACACTACATTGTTATTTTATTTTATCCTTGCTAAGGCTCTCCATTATTTAATTTTATCTTGTTTTGAAAGCAACATTCTTGTTATTCCATCAGATAGTTGAAGTCTATAGTGATCAATTAGTGTAAAACTAAAAAATCCGACCAGTACTTTATTAATTGCATAGATACAAGAGAGGTGTATATTTCTGTGTATATATAGAGTTTAATCACTATTTTAGGCATTAAAATATTCCTGACTGGTGGTAAACAGATTACATGTTGATAGGTTTTAGAAATTATTATACATGAGAAAAGCACTGAACCATATTAGAGATAGAGATAATAGGTGCAGAGAGAGGGGGTTATGGAGGGATGGGGTAAGGGTGCTGAAATCAACGTGTGAGAGGTTAAGAGTCCACACAGATTAGGTAAGTGTCGCACTTGAGGCAGGGTGGCTATCACTCAGGGGTATATTCAGTATGTACAGGAAATTTAGGTATAAAATATATATTCATTTACTTTGTCTACATTTCAGAGCCATGTGTGTTTCGTGATGGAATACGCAGCGGGGGGTGACTTAATGATGCACATACATGCTGACGTCTTCGACGAGCCCCGTGCTGTCTTCTATGCAGCGTGTGTAGTACTCGGTCTTCAATATCTTCATGACAACAAGATCATATACCGTGACCTCAAACTTGACAACCTGCTGCTTGACACAGAAGGCTATGTCAAAATAGCAGATTTTGGTTTGTGCAAAGAGGGCATGGGTTATGGTGACCGTACAGGCACCTTCTGTGGCACACCAGAATTCCTGGCACCAGAAGTGCTCACTGAAACCTCCTATACCAGAGCCGTCGACTGGTGGGGCCTCGGCGTTTTGATATTTGAGATGCTCGTTGGGGAGGTAAGACAGTCCATCAATTTATGGCTTTCTTTCATATCTGTAGGTTAACTTGTAACTCAATCATATAAGAACATAAGAACATAAGAACGAAGGAACACTGCAGAAGGCCTACTGGCCCATGCAAGGCAGGTCCAAGTCTCCTACCGGCTTAAGCCAATAGTCAGTATCTGACTTGCCATCATTTACATATACCTATCCAGTAAGTACATTATGAAAGGTTAAATATATTTTGTTTTTTCCAACAGTCCCCCTTCCCTGGTGATGATGAAGAGGAAGTGTTTGATAGTATTGTTAACGACGAGGTGAGATACCCACGGTTTCTCTCCATCGAAGCTGTGGCCATTATGCGGAAACTTCTCCGAAAGCACCCAGACAGGCGTTTGGGAGCCAGTGAGAAGGATGCAGAAGATGTAAAGAAGCAACAATTCTTCCGAAGTGTCGGCTGGGACGACCTATTACAGCGCAAGGTCAAGCCTCCGTTTGTGCCCACCGTGGTAAGTGCACGCCTTACACCTCTTACATGTATAATATATATATATATTTTTTTTTTATTGTATAATAAATGTGACTTGACAATGCTGGTGATCATTTTCTTAATGAGGACTGACTTTTAACATACAGGACTTTAGAGAGAGACTTTTTCCAGCAATTTTTTTTTTTGTTTCAATTGGGATGCCTTAATGCTGGTTTAGGGTTCTTTATCCAAGGAATTGGAGCTACCTTCCCCTTCATTAGATCATACCACTATTCCCCAGGTGCTGTATCATCCCTACAAGTTTGGTGCTTCACCATGAATTTAATATTCATGGGCTGCATTGTATGACCCTTGCAGGGTTAGTGCTTCTTGATTATAATATTCATGGGGAAAACATTAAACCTGTATCATGGTACTTGGGAAAAATGGGAGGCAAGGTGGTTTGATCCAAGAAAGGAACGAGTAGTTGTAATTTTTCTATAAAGAGCCCCTCACAAGTATTCACCAAAGATCTAGACCCATATTGAATTTTATAAAGGTACAGTGTCAATTTACACATTTTAAATGACACCATCTTGTTATTCTTTGCAGACATCCCCCGAGGACGTTAGTAATTTTGACGAAGAATTCACACTTGAAAAACCTGCCTTAACGCCGCCAAAGGACCCTCGCCATCTGAACGAGTCGGACCAGACTCTCTTCAAGGATTTTAACTACATGGCTGACTGGTGCTGAGTGCGGCATGATGCCAGGAGGGCAATCTCAGTGGAGGGCCTCGTGCCCTGGACCGCCAGCCGGCCCCTGTGTATCTCGAGGAGGAATCTGATGCCTGGAGCAGCTCACCTGTGGCAGCAAGAAGAGCAGCAAAGCAGCTGGCCATATGGCTGCTGATCTGCCATTAGCTCACTGGGAGCACTGGCTTGCTGATAGCAGCAGCAACAGCAGTTGTGAGGCAGACATGGCATAAGCAGATGCATTTACTCCTCTCGCTGAAACTGCATGAACTGATAGTAGTACCCAAGTGTGGGTACCCGCCTGTGTAATGAAGCTTGGAGAGGATCTTGTGTGCACCACTCCTAGCCCTGTCACACCTCCATCCCCTCTCCTACATGGTTGTAAATAAGCCACATCTCTCATCTATGACATCTGTCGCCATAAATAATACTAATCCCTATTAGTCTGTTGTTGCCCCCATCTATTGGTTGAGAAAATGCTAGCCCCCCTCCCCCCAATCCCCAGATGCTGGCTTTCCCACGTGACTAACAAGGGTTGGGGAGTGATAGTGTCGCCAGCACTGTTGTCACTCCTGCTGTTGGTCGTTTTAAAGTCAATACATGGAAACATGTCTCCTTGGATATTTATATTAACGTTTTTCAAATTGATTTGGACACATTTGAGAACTTTATATGAGCTTTTGAAATTAATGAATGCCCGTCCAAATTTTAGAACCTCTAATTGTGATAACCTGTGGCCTTTCCTGTTGTTAACTTCTGAATGCAACTATTTATTCATTGTGATATGTACTTTATGCATCGTCGACTTCACAAAGGTCCCGAGTTCCTCTCATGGAATACTCACTCTTACTCATCCCAAAAATTTATGAGATGTCAGGAATTCATTAGATCCGACAAAGTTGGATCTTCCTACATTGTGTACACTGCATGTAAGGTAGCTGATGACTAATTCCCACCTCTACCCCTTTTCCAATATCCTGTTTCACCCCCACTATCCCAGTAAGAAGCCAACACACCCTTAGGATCGTTGGGATCTGTGGAAGATGATGAATGTCCACACAACACACATTTTTAATGCTCAGTTTCATACGTGTGTACAGGTCAACTTTGAGGTGTGTGGCTTTATCATTTTTCATGGACTCTGAGTTGTGAATTTTTGTTGACGTCCTCCAGTGATTATTGACATTGTAGGGATGATTAGTGTAAATTGAACAAGTGGTGATCCTGTAGGATATAAATATTTTAAATACTGTAATGAATATTATGAATCCAGTCATATATTTACAATGGCTGCTGAACACTGTCCTGGTAGCAGAAATGTGAAAAAAATGTGAAGATGGATATTACTCTTTAACTTTTGATTATTTGTTGCTGCCAAAAATCCAATGTTGCCATAAGATCTGCATCTGCGGAAGATTATAAACACCTTTAATCAGTCCGTTATGTTCAGACTATTATTTTGCGTTTTTGATCTGCTCGAACGATTTGGATTGTATTTTTACAAATATATAATGAGTCAGATTTGAGTCTGATATTATTTTGCTTGAATTAGGATTGTGTATGATATTTCTAGGACTTGTGTTCTCTTCTCCAGTGCTTGTCTGTTTATAACTTATTATTTTAGGTGTAGTAGTGACCTCCCCACACTGGGGGCTTGAGAAATGCTAGGCTTGTACAGATGGTTAAACAATTGTGTAAGGGTTAACAATCTGTTTTGTAGCTATTATGTCTTCAATAAATTTATACATATATTTTATCAATGTAGTTTTGTCATCCTTGCTAAGTAGTGAATTTAAAGATAATTTAGCATGGAAAACCTTGTACTATACAGTTTATCCACAGTAGGGCTTGATAAATCTCCACTGAGGTTGACACTGTATAACAAAGGCTTTCCTGCTAAATCTTGAAATCACTATTTTTAAACTTGTGAAGGTGACTTGGAAAGCACAATCACAAGATTCACAGCCCACAAATTGGTGATTAAACTACAAATTACATTCTATCTCAGACAATTATTAAGCACAAGACTTAATAATGGTCCAAGAAGATTATTGCTCCAGCCATTGTATTATGACTTCAAATATGGAAGCATTTATTTGTAATTCCGATATCCCAGTATGGTTTTGACGGCTGATTCCCGTTCCTTACGAGATGTGTTCTGTAACAAATAATATATATAGCCAAGTAGAACTATTACAGAAAATTATCATGAATAAAATAATGGGATAAGCACAAAGTACTGTATTATTATTATTATAATCAAAAAGAAGCGCTAAGCCACAAGGACTATACAGCACAAAGTACTGTAGAGAACTTTGATATGCTGAAAGCAGCATAAGATATCCTTCAAGTCAGCTACCAAGACTGACTGACAAGTTGCTTTAAGCCTGCAAACTAAAAGTAGTGTCAGCAAGATAACCTAAATAGATAACTGATTTATATAATATCAAACAAACAAGATACTGGTTAAGTGACCAAGGAGGCATTAATAACAAGACTCGCATTCATATGTAACTGAAGAGATTCGGCAAAAATACTACTGTACTCTACATTCATTGAGAAATGCTACAATCGTAGAAGTCATACAGCACCTTGGTGGTAATGGTCTGATCTGAGAAAGGGAAGCTGTATAGCCCTTGTGGCTTAGCGCTTCTTTTTTGATTATAATAATAATAATAATGAGAAAGGGAAAGGTGGGTAAGTTCAAGAACCCTTAACCAGCATTGCAGTAATCCCTGGAAGAATCCTGCTTACTAGCAAAAAACTTTTTTTTTTTTTTAACTGTGTCTCCCTCTGAGGTAGGGTGACCTCAAAATAAGAAGAAACATTTCACCATCACTGTCTTCCCAGAGGGTCAAGACAGTGATGTTCCTTGCAGGTTAATATATAACTTGCAAGGAACAGCCATCAGTTGAGAACATTATAACTAGCAGTCAACATCTTGCTGGGACAGAATTACAAATAACTTAATGTATATTACAGCTGATTTCCTCTATTCTGTTTAATACAAGTACACTACTGTATAAACATTAAAAAATATGCCAGAAATGTTACAAATGGTGCAAAGGTGACATTCAAACAATATCTAAGATGGTTAACACAAACCCACTACCATTATAGTATGCTCCTTACTTAGCGACGAATTCGTTTACCAACATGGTCTTAGAATGGAGCTCCGTCATTAAGTGAGGAGAGGCCGTATTATATATTTCTGCAGGACAGTGTGGAATGACACATGGGTCTAGCAGCTGTTACAAGTACAGTAACAGAGTTCAGGTGATTTAACTAGACCTTCCCTTCCCCAGATCAAACTTGACTGCTTCCCATTCTCTTGGCACTGTATAACTTATGGTTTGGCAATTTCTGTTTGCTGCACCCAACAGCACAAGCACTAACCACTGAAGCAGCTCACAAAGATGAGAAAAATCCGACATACGCACAGCATGTGTATTACTTTGATATAGACAAATGAAGTATAATGTGTTCCTTTACTGATAACATTTCACCCACACAGTGTGCTTTATTAAGTTACAAACAGATCTACCTCTTGTGACTTGATAAAGCAGTGTGAGCAAAACGCTGTCAACAAAGGATTGCATTATACCGCATGTGTCTTTATCCATGGTGTAAATATTTTACACCATTTCTTTCCATGTGTAGTGCTTGTCATTACGGTTTCATAAAATATGGCTCACATGATTGCAAGGTCACATGCAAAACCTCAATACGTGAGTACTCCCCTTCCTTAAACTGAGCCTAAAAGCTTCCCATTCCCCAAGCTCACTCGTAAATATAATAATGTTTCTGTTTAGCACTTTTTGCTAATAAAAACAGTGCACAGCAGAATCAAAGCCAGCAACATGATCTTTATGATGATAACCGTTATTTATATAATGTATATTATACACTTTATATAGGACTGACTTTGAAAGCCCCTGGTTATGTAGAACACACTCAGCAGCCTTATAATAAAATTATAACGACTGAACAATTAATTAGATTAAGTGTGCTACCCATAAGTTTCTCCTACATAGTTCTCAACCAGACTGCCACCCATATGTTCCTCTTATATAGTTATCAACCAGACTCCCACCCATAAGTTCCTCTTATATAGTTATCAACCAGACTGCCACCCATAAGTTCCTCCTATATAGTTCTCAACCAGACTGCCACCCATAAGTTCCTCCTATATAGTTATCAACCAGACTGCCACCCATAAGTTCCTCTTATATAGTTATCAACCAGACTGCCACCCATAAGTTCCTCCTATATAGTTCTCAACCAGACTGCCACCCATAAGTTCCTCCTATATAGTTCTCAACCAGACTGCCACCCATAAGCTTCTCTTACACACAAATTCTGGAGCCATCCCTGGTTACAGAAGATGATAGTGCTACATGGCTGGTGTAATTATTCCACTGGAGAAATTACATCACATTCATAGGAAAACACTAAAACCTTAAGGGAATGGGATACAATCAAGTTTGACTGGAGGAAGAGGACGGTAACCCAGTTTCCCTCGATCAAGAGCTCTTCACCAGTATCCAGGCATGCGACCTCCGCTTGTAGTGTTCTTGGATAAAGAGACTCGTTAGCATCAAGGAACACCCCCTCCCCCTAGTGTTCTTGGACAGAGAGACCTTCACAGCATCAAGGCATACCCCCTCCCCCCAGTTTTCTTGGATATTTCTTCACAGTATCAAGGAACACCCCTCTCCCTTAAAGAGTTCTTGGATAGATTCCTTCACTAGCATCAAGGCAAACTCCCTGCCTTGAAAGGTCCTTGGGTAAAGCCCTTCAACATCAATGTCCCTCTTCACATTGAGACCTTCATTAGCATCAAGCATTAGCATGCAAGTGTTCTTGTATAAAGATTCCTTCACAGCATCAAGGAACACACGCCTCCTTTTAAAGTGTTCTTGGATAGAGTTCTTCAAACATCATGGCAAACTCCCCTCCCCCTCAAAGTGTTCTTGGATAGTCACAAGCATCGAGGCACACTCCCTGCCTTGAAAGGTCCTTGAGTAGAGCCATTCAGCATCAAGGTCCCCTCTTCACCTTGAAAGAAACAATATCCCGGCCGGGATTGAACCCGCGGTCATAGAGTCTCAAAACTCCAGCCCGTCGCGACGGGCTGGAGTTTTGAGACTCTCTGATCGCGGGTTCAATCCCGGCCGGGGTATGGTTTGTTTGCAATCGTGTCATTACGATTTCGTGAGTCACCTTGAAAGGTTATATAACAAGTGCTAAACCCATAAGGCATAGAGCAAAAATTATCATTAAAAAATCAGTACAATCCCACAGCACTTGCTGGCTATTTTATTGCTCTACAGCAATCTTAAATGCTTAGAGAACAGTAAATGTAAACAAAGTCACAATACGTGGCCTGAACGATTTACAACCCACAATACCGTGGCTGGAGCAATTTACAACCCACAATACCGTGGCTGGAGCAATTTACAACCCACAATACCGTGGCTGGAGCAATTTACAACCCACAACACCGTGGCTGCAGCAATTTACAACCCACAACACCGTGGCTGGAGCAATTTACAACCCACAATACCGTGGCTGGAGCAATTTACAACCCACAACACCGTGGCTGCAGCAATTTACAACCCACAACACCGTGGCTGGAGCAATTTACAACCCACAACACCGTGGCTGCAGCAATTTACAACCCACAACACCGTGGCTGCAGCAATTTACAACCCACAATACCGTGGCTGGAGCAATTTACAACCCACAATAGCGTGGCTGGAGCAATTTACAACCCACAATACCGCGGCTGGAGCAATTTACAACCCACAATACCGTGGCTGGAGCAATTTACAACCCACAATACCGTGGCAAAAGCAATTTACAACCCACAATACCGTGGCTGGAGCAATTTACAACCCACAATAGCGTGGCTGGATCAATTTACAACCCACAATACCGCGGCTGGAGCAATTTACAACCCACAATACCGTGGCTGGAGCAATTTACAACCCACAATACCGTGGCTGGAGCAATTTACAACCCACAATACCGTGGCTGGAGCAATTTACAACCCACAATACCGTGGCTGGAGCAATTTACAACCCACAATACCGTGGCTGGAGCAATTTACAACCCACAATACCGTGGCTGGAGCAATTTACAACCCACAACACCGTGGCTGGAGCAATTTACAACCCACAATACCGTGGCTGGAGCAATTTACAACCCACAATACCGTGGCTGGAGCAATTTTCAACCCACAATACCGTGGCTGGAGCAATTTTCAACCCACAATACCGTGGCTGGAGCAATTTACAACCCACAATACCGTGGCTGTAACAATTTACAACCCACAATACCGTGTCTGGAACTATTCACAACCCACAATACAGTCTGGAACGATTTACAACCCACAATACCGTGGCTGGAGCAATTTACAACCCACAATACCGTGGCTGGAGCAATTTACAACCCACAATACCGTGACTGGAGCAATTTACAACCCACAATACCATGGCTGGAGCAATTTACAACCCACAATACCGTGGCGGGCTGGAGCAATTTACAACCCACAATACCGTGGCTGGAGCAATTTACAACCCACAATACCGTGGCTGGAGCAATTTACAACCCACAATACCGTGGCTGGAGCAATTTACAACCAACAATACCGTGGCTGGAGCAATTTACAACCCACAATACCGTGGCTGGAGCAATTTACAACCCACAATACCGTGGCTGGAGCAATTTACAACCCACAATACCGTGGCTGGAGCAATTTACAACCCACAATACCGTGACTGGGGCAATTTCCAACCCACAATACCGTGGCTGGAGCAATTTACAACCCACAATACCGTGGCTGGAGCAATTTACAACCCACAATACCGTGGCTGGAGCAATTTACAATCCACAATACCGTGGCTGGAGCAATTTACAACCCACAATACCGTGCTGGAACAATTTACAACCCACAATACCGTGGCTGTAACAATTTACAACCCACAATACCGTGTCTGGAACTATTCACAACCCACAATACAGTCTAGAACGATTTACAACCCACAATACCGTGGCTGGAGCGATTTACAACCCACAATACCGTGGCTGGAGCAATTTACAACCCACAATACCGTGGCTGGAGCAATTTACAACCCAAAATACCGTGGCTGGAGCAATTTACAACCCACAATACCGTGGCTGGAGCAATTTACAATCCACAATACCGTGGCTGTAACAATTTACAACCCACAATACCGTGTCTGGAACTATTCACAACCCACAATACAGTCTGGAACGATTTACAACCCACAATACCGTGGCTGGACCAATTTACAACCCACAATACCGTGGCTGGAGCAATTTACAACCCACAATACCGTGACTGGAGCAATTTACAACCCACAATACCGTGGCTGGAGCAATTTACAACCCACAATACCGTGGCGGGCTGGAGCAATTTACAACCCCCAACACCGTGGCTGGAGCAATTTACAACCCACAATACCGTGGCTGGAGCAATTTACAACCCACAATACCGTGGCTGGAGCAATTTACAACCCACAATACCGTGGCTGGAGCAATTTACAACCCACAATACCGTGGCTGGAGCAATTTACAACCCACAATACCGTGGCTGGAGCAATTTAC
Organism: Cherax quadricarinatus; assembly: GCF_038502225.1. Taxonomy (NCBI): domain Eukaryota; kingdom Metazoa; phylum Arthropoda; class Malacostraca; order Decapoda; family Parastacidae; genus Cherax; species Cherax quadricarinatus. The sequence goes on from NC_091379.1 coordinate 8,394,759, forward strand.
AACCCACAATACCGTGGCTGGAGCAATTTACAACCCACAATACCGTGCTGGAACAATTTACAACCCACAATACCGTGGCTGTAACAATTTACAACCCACAATAACGTGTCTGGAACTATTCACAACCCACAATACAGTCTGGAACGAATTACAACCCACAATACCGTGGCTGGAGCAATTTACAACCCACAATACCGTGGCTGGAGCAATTTACAACCCACAATACCGTGACGAGCAATTTACAACCCACAATACCGTGGCTGGAGCAATTTACAACCCACAATACCGTGGCTGGAGCAATTTACAACCCACAATACCGTGGCTGGAGCAATTTACAACCCACAATACCGTGGCTGGAGCAATTTACAACCCACAATACCGTGGCTGGAGCAATTTACAACCCACAATACCGTGGCTGGAGCAATTTACAACCCACAATACCGTGGCTGTAGCAATTTACAACCCACAATACCGTGGCTGGAGCAATTTACAACCCACAATACCGTGGCTGGAGCAATTTACAACCCACAATACCGTGGCTGGAGCAATTTACAATCCACAATACCGTGCTGGAACAATTTGCAACCCACAATACCGTGGCTGTAACAATTTACAATCCACAATACCGTGTCTGGAACTATTCACAACCCACAATACAGTCTGGAACGATTTACAACCCACAACACCGTGGCTGGAGCAATTTACAACCCACAATACCGTGGCTGGAGCAATTTACAACCCACAATACCGTGACTGGAGCAATTTACAACCCACAATACCGTGGCTGGAGCAACTTACAACCCACAATACCGTGGCGGGCTGGAGCAATTTACAACCCACAATACCGTGGCTGGAGCAATTTACAACCCACAATACCGTGGCTGGAGCAATTTACAACCCACAATACCGTGGCTGGAGTAATTTACAACCCACAATACCGTGGCTGGAGCAATTTACAACCCACAATACCGTGGCTGGAGCAATTTACAACCCAGAATACCGTGGCTGGAACAATTTACAACCCAAAATACCGTGGCTGGAGCAATTTACAACCCACAATACCGTGGCTGGAGCAATTTACAACCCACAATACCGTGGCTGGAGCAATTTACAACCCACAATACCGTGGCTGGAGCAATTTACAACCCACAATACCGTGCTGGAACAATTTACAACCCACAATACCGTGGCTGTAACAATTTACAACCCACAATACCGTGTCTGGAACTATTCACAACCCACAATACAGTCTGGAACGATTTACAACCCACAATACCGTGGCTAGAGCAATTTACAACCCACAATACCGTGGCTGGAGCAATTTACAACCCACAATACCCTGGCTGGAGCAATTTACAACCCACAATACCGTGGCTGGAGCAATTTTCAACCCAGAATACCGTGGCTGGAGCAATTTACAACCCACAATACCGTGGCTGGAGCAATTTACAACCCACAATACCGTGGCTGGAGCAATTTACAACCCACAATACCGTGACTGGAGCAATTTACAACCCACAATACCGTGGCTGGAGCAATTTACAACCCACAATACCGTGGCGGGCTGGAGCAATTTACAACCCACAATACCGTGGCTGGAGCAATTTACATCCCACAATACCGTGGCTGGAGCAATTTACAACCCACAATACCGTGACTGGAGCAATTTACAACCCACAATACCGTGGCTGGAGCAATTTACAACCCACAATACCGTGGCGGGCTGGAGCAATTTACAACCCACAATACCGTGGCTGGAGCAATTTACAACCCACAATACCGTGGCTGGAGCAATTTACAACCCACAATACCGTGGCTGGAGCAATTTACAACCCACAATACCGTGCTGGAACAATTTACAACCCACAATACCGTGGCTGTAACAATTTACAACCCACAATACCGTGTCTGGAACTATTCACAACCCACAATACAGTCTGGAACGATTTACAACCCACAATACCGTGGCTGGAGCAATTTACAACCCACAATACCGTGGCAGGAGCAATTTACAACCCACAAAACCGTGGCTGGAGCAATTTACAACCCACAATACCGTGGCTGGAGCAATTTACAACCCACAATAGCGTGGCTGGAGCAATTTACAATCCACAATACCGTGCTGGAACAATTTGCAACCCACAATACCGTGGCTGTAGCAATTTACAACCCACAATACCGTGTCTGGAACTATTCACAACCCACAATACAGTCTGGAAAGATTTACAACCCACAATACCGTGGCTGAAGCAATTTACAACCCACAATACCGTGGCTGGAGCAATTTACAACCCACAATACCGTGACTGGAGCAATTTACAACCCACAATACCCTGGCTGGAGCAATTTACAACCCACAATACCGTGGCGGGCTGGAGCAATATACAACCCACAATACCGTGGCTGGAGCAATTTACAACCCACAATACCGTGGCTGGAGCAATTTACAACCCACAATACCGTGACTGGAGCAATTTACAACCCACAATACCGTGGCTGGAGCAATTTACAACCCACAATACCGTGGCTGGAGCAATTTACAACCCACAATACCGTGGCTGGAGCAATTTACAACCCACAATACCGTGGCTGGAGCAATTTACAATCCACAATACCGTGCTGGAACAATTTGCAAACCACAATACCGTGGCTGTAACAATTTACAACCCACAATACCGTGTCTGGAACAATTCACAACCCACAATACAGTCTGGAACGATTTACAACCCACAATACCGTGGCTGGAGCAATTTACAACCCACAATACCGTGGCTGGAGCAATTTACAACCCACAATACCGTGACTGGAGCAATTTACAACCCACAATACCGTGGCTGGAGCAATTTACAACCCACAATACCGTGGCGGGCTGGAGCAATTTACAACCCCCAATACCGTGGCTGGAGCAATTTACAACCCACAATACCGTGGCTGGAGCAATTTACAACCCACAATACCGTGGCTGGAGCAATTTACAACCCACAATACCGTGGCTGGAGCAATTTACAACCCACAATACCGTGGCTGGAGCAATTTACAACCCACAATACCGTGGCTGGAGCAATTTACAACCCACAATACCGTGGCTGGAACAATTTACAACCCACAATACCGTGCTGGAACAATTTACAACCCACAATACCGTGGCTGTAACAATTTACAACCCACAATAACGTGTCTGGAACTATTCACAACCTACAATACAGTCTGGAACGAATTACAACCCACAATACCGTGGCTGGAGCAATTTACAACCCACAATACCGTGGCTGGAGCAATTTACAACCCACAATACCGTGACGAGCAATTTACAACCCACAATACCGTGGCTGGAGCAATTTACAACCCACAATACCGTGGCTGGAGCAATTTACAACCCACAATACCGTGGCTGGAGCAATTTACAACCCACAATACCGTGGCTGGAGCAATTTACAACCCACAATACCGTGGCTGGAGCAATTTACAACCCACAATACCGTGGCTGGAGCAATTTACAACCCACAATACCGTGGCTGTAGCAATTTACAACCCACAATACCGTGGCTGGAGCAATTTACAACCCACAATACCGTGGCTGGAGCAATTTACAACCCACAATACCGTGGCTGGAGCAATTTACAATCCACAATACCGTGCTGGAACAATTTGCAACCCACAATACCGTGGCTGTAACAATTTACAATCCACAATACCGTGTCTGGAACTATTCACAACCCACAATACAGTCTGGAACGATTTACAACCCACAACACCGTGGCTGGAGCAATTTACAACCCACAATACCGTGGCTGGAGCAATTTACAACCCACAATACCGTGACTGGAGCAATTTACAACCCACAATACCGTGGCTGGAGCAACTTACAACCCACAATACCGTGGCGGGCTGGAGCAATTAACAACCCACAATACCGTGGCTGGAGCAATTTACAACCCACAATACCGTGGCTGGAGCAATTTACAACCCACAATACCGTGGCTGGAGTAATTTACAACCCACAATACCGTGGCTGGAGCAATTTACAACCCACAATACCGTGGCTGGAGCAATTTACAACCCAGAATACCGTGGCTGGAACAATTTACAACCCAAAATACCGTGGCTGGAGCAATTTACAACCCACAATACCGTGGCTGGAGCAATTTACAACCCACAATACCGTGGCTGGAGCAATTTACAACCCACAATACCGTGGCTGGAGCAATTTACAACCCACAATACCGTGCTGGAACAATTTACAACCCACAATACCGTGGCTGTAACAATTTACAACCCACAATACCGTGTCTGGAACTATTCACAACCCACAATACAGTCTGGAACGATTTACAACCCACAATACCGTGGCTAGAGCAATTTACAACCCACAATACCGTGGCTGGAGCAATTTACAACCCACAATACCCTGGCTGGAGCAATTTACAACCCACAATACCGTGGCTGGAGCAATTTTCAACCCAGAATACCGTGGCTGGAGCAATTTACAACCCACAATACCGTGGCTGGAGCAATTTACAACCCACAATACCGTGGCTGGAGCAATTTACAACCCACAATACCGTGACTGGAGCAATTTACAACCCACAATACCGTGGCTGGAGCAATTTACAACCCACAATACCGTGGCGGGCTGGAGCAATTTACAACCCACAATACCGTGGCTGGAGCAATTTACATCCCACAATACCGTGGCTGGAGCAATTTACAACCCACAATACCGTGACTGGAGCAATTTACAACCCACAATACCGTGGCTGGAGCAATTTACAACCCACAATACCGTGGCGGGCTGGAGCAATTTACAACCCACAATACCGTGGCTGGAGCAATTTACAACCCACAATACCGTGGCTGGAGCAATTTACAACCCACAATACCGTGGCTGGAGCAATTTACAAACCACAATACCGTGCTGGAACAATTTACAACCCACAATACCGTGGCTGTAACAATTTACAACCCACAATACCGTGTCTGGAACTATTCACAACCCACAATACAGTCTGGAACGATTTACAACCCACAATACCGTGGCTGGAGCAATTTACAACCCACAATACCGTGGCAGGAGCAATTTACAACCCACAAAACCGTGGCTGGAGCAATTTACAACCCACAATACCGTGGCTGGAGCAATTTACAACCCACAATAGCGTGGCTGGAGCAATTTACAATCCACAATACCGTGCTGGAACAATTTGCAACCCACAATACCGTGGCTGTAGCAATTTACAACCCACAATACCGTGTCTGGAACTATTCACAACCCACAATACAGTCTGGAAAGATTTACAACCCACAATACCGTGGCTGAAGCAATTTACAACCCACAATACCGTGGCTGGAGCAATTTACAACCCACAATACCGTGACTGGAGCAATTTACAACCCACAATACCCTGGCTGGAGCAATTTACAACCCACAATACCGTGGCGGGCTGGAGCAATATACAACCCACAATACCGTGGCTGGAGCAATTTACAACCCACAATACCGTGGCTGGAGCAATTTACAACCCACAATACCGTGACTGGAGCAATTTACAACCCACAATACCGTGGCTGGAGCAATTTACAACCCACAATACCGTGGCTGGAGCAATTTACAACCCACAATACCGTGGCTGGAGCAATTTACAACCCACAATACCGTGGCTGGAGCAATTTACAACCCACAATACCGTGGCTGGAGCAATTTACAACCCACAATACCGTGGCTGGAGCAATTTACAACCCACAATACCGTGGCTGGAGCAATTTACAACCCACAACACCGTGGCTGGAGCAATTTACAACCCACAATACCGTGGCTGGAGCAATTTACAACCCACAATGCCGTGGCTGGAGCAATTTTCAACCCACAATACCGTGGCTGGAGCAATTTACAACCCACAATACCGTGGCTGGAGCAATTTACAACCCACAATACCGTGGCTGGAGCAATTTACAATCCACAATACCGTGGCTGGAGCAATTTTCAACCCAGAATACCGTGGCTGGAGCAATTTACAACCCACAATACCGTGGCTGGAGCAATTTACAACCCACAATACCGTGGCTGGAGCAATTTACAACCCACAATACCGTGACTGGAGCAATTTACAACCCACAATACCGTGGCTGGAGCAATTTACAACCCACAATACCGTGGCGGGCTGGAGCAATTTACAACCCACAATACCGTGGCTGGAGCAATTTACAACCCACAATACCGTGGCTGGAGCAATTTACAACCCACAATACCGTGACTGGAGCAATTTACAACCCACAATACCGTGGCTGGAGCAATTTACAACCCACAATACCGTGGCTGGAGCAATTTACAACCCACAATACCGTGGCTGGAGCAATTTACAACCCACAATACCGTGGCTGGAGCAATTTACAACCCACAATACCGTGGCTGGAGCAATTTACAACCCACAATACCGTGCTGGAACAATTTACAACCCACAATACCGTGGCTGTAACAATTTACAACCCACAATACCGTGTCTGGAACTATTCACAACCCACAATACAGTCTGGAACGATTTACAACCCACAATACCGTGGCTGGAGCAATTTACAACCCACAATACCGTGGCTGGAGCAATTTACAACCCACAATACCGTGGCTGGAGCAATTTACAACCCACAATACCGTGGCTGGAGCAATTTACAACCCACAATACCGTGGCTGGAGCAATTTACAATCCACAATACCGTGCTGGAACAATTTGCAACCCACAAGACCGTGGCTGCAGCCATTTACAACCCACAATACCGTGTCTGGAACTATTCACAACCCACAATACAGTCTGGAACGATTTACAACCCACAATACCGTGGCTGAAGCAATTTACAACCCACAATACCGTGGCTGGAGCAATTTACAACCCACAATACCGTGACTGGAGCAATTTACAACCCACAATACCGTGGCTGGAGCAATTTACAACCCACAATACCGTGGCGGGCTGGAGCAATTTACAACCCACAATACCGTGGCTGGAGCAATTTACAACCCACAATACCGTGGCTGGAGCAATTTACAACCCACAATACCGTGGCTGGAGCAATTTACAACCCACAATACCGTGGCTGGAGCAATTTACAACCCACAATACCGTGGCTGGAGCAATTTACAACCCACAATACCGTGGCTGGAGCAATTTACAACCCACAATACCGTGCTGGAACAATTTACAACCCACAATACCGTGGCTGTAACAATTTACAACCCACAATACCGTGTCTGGAACTATTCACAACCCACAATACAGTCTGGAACGATTTACAACCCACAATACCGTGGCTGGAGCAATTTACAGCCCACAATACCGTGGCTGGAGCAATTTACAACCCACAATACCGTGACTGGAGCAATTTACAACCCACAATACCGTGGCTGGAGCAATTTACAACCCACAATACCGTGGCTGGATCAATTTACAACCCACAATACCGTAGCTGGAGCAATTTACCACCCACAATACCGTGGCTGGAGCAATTTACAACCCACAATACCGTGGCTGGAGCAATTTACAACCCACAATACCGTGGCTGGAGCAATTTACAACCCACAATACCGTGGCTGGAGCAATTTACAACCCACAATACCGTGGGTGGAGCAATTTACAACCCACAATACCGTGCTGGAACAATTTACAACCCACAATACCGTGGCTGTAACAATTCACAACCCACAATACCGTGTCTGGAACGATTCTCAACCCACAATACAGTCTGGAAGGATTTACAACCCAGGAGGGAGAGATACATGATTATATACACCTGGAAAATCCTAGAGGGACTAGTACCGAACTTGCACACGAAAATCACTCACTACGAAAGGAAAAGACTTGGCAGACGATGCACCATCCCCCCAATGAAAAGCAGGGGTGTCACTAGCACGTTAAGAGACCATACAATAAGTGTCAGGGGCCCGAGACTGTTCAACTGCCTCCCAGCACACATAAGGGGGATTACCAACAGACCCCTGGCAGTCTTCAAGCTGGCACTGGACAAGCACCTAAAGTCAGTTCCTGATCAGCCGGGCTGTGGCTCGTACGTTGGTTTGCGTGCAGCCAGCAGCAACAGCCTGGTTGATCAGGGGCTGATCCACCAGGAGGCCTGGTCACAGACCGGGCCGCGGGGGCGTTGACCCCCGAAACTCTCTCCAGGTAAACAGTAGTGTCTGGAACGATTTACAAACCACAATACCGTGTCTGGAACGATTTACAACCCACAATAGTGTCTGGAACGATTTACAACCCACAATACAGTGTCTGGAACGATTTACAACCCACAATACAGTGTCTGGAACGATTTACAACCCACAATAGTGTCTGGAACGATTTACAGCCCACAATACCGTGACAAACAATTATAACCCACAATAGTGTCTGGGACAATTTACAACCCATAATACCGTGTCTGGAACAATTCACAACCCACACTACAGTCTGGAACGATTTACAGCCCACAATACTGTGACTGAAACAATTATAACTCACAATAGTGTTTGGGACAATTATAACCTAAAATAGTGTCTGGAACAATTTACAACCCACAATACCGTGGCTGAAACCTTTCACAACCCACAATACTGTGTCTGGAAGAATTCAGAACCCACAATACAGGGGGCTAGAATCCCAACTAAATACCGTGGTTGAAACAATTCACAACTAACCCACAATTGAAGAGGAAAATAGTGAATAATGGAACAACACATCGTCAAAATTTGCCTCTCTAATTTGTAACATGTAAGCGTGTAAGATAAATGATGAACATTTGTAAACTGATATCGGTAACTAAATTCCTTTGAAAAAAACAGAACTCAAAATACCTTCTAATACATAAATTCTAAGAGGTGCTTTGGCAATAGATTTGTAGAGTACTGGAACAAACTCCCAGGTAGAGTCATTGAGGGAGATAAGTTTAGGTTACGTAAGGTTTCTCAGGAAACAGGACCAGTGTTTCCTGATTCGGGTCTTAGTCATATTATGACCCATACCTGGAGCTGTTGGTCATCTGACCGAGGACTTCGCTACCTAACCGAATCACTAAAAATTAAGGTAGGGGGATAATTTGGTGTAGCTTTATATTTAGGTTGGACGGGTACATTAGTGGGCGTGAGTTAAGACCTTCCTAGCGTCAGTTATTTGTGTATTTCTTTATTCTTGTGATCTTGTTTATTTTTCTAAGTGTGTATTGATATTAGTATCGGTTAACATGACTCACGAAATCGTAATGACACGATTGCAAACAAACCATACCACGGGCGGGATTTGAACCCGCGATCCAGTGGCTAACGCTAAAGGTCTGGAGTTTTGAGACTCGCTGACCACGGGTTCAAATCCCACCCGTGGTATGGTTAGTATCGGTTAATTTTGATGGTATAGGTATCGGCTAATTTTGATCGTATCGGTATCGGCTAAATTTAATGGTATCGACTAGTTTTGATATCGGTATAGGCTACCTGGAGGTTACCGGGCCTCCCGATGGATCAGGGTCTGATGGTATAAGTATTGCCTAATTTTTATGTCAGTATCAACCTAAAATTCTGGCATCGTCCCATCCCTAGTTTGAAGCCTCATGTTAAGCCCGACACTGTAGTAGAGATTTCGGGGCATAAAATGTCTTGCAATAATTGCCACTCCAAACAATTCTCAACTCTCAAAGACACTAAGAAACCTTCTAGTATAATATCTCAAGTTTACCTAGCGTAACTCTTAACTACTGAACTAACGCATCACTAATTCTTATTAGAACTGATTTAACCTGCGTAATTCGCCGTCACAGAACTTAGCGGGTGATGTGCCTTGTATTATATTTATAGGGAAGTGGTAAATCTGTAGGGGTCATGTGGAGACGTATCGCTTGCTGTGTGCTTGCCCCCTTGGGGGTGGGCTGATGGTGGTGAAAGGCTCTTGATCCAAGGAATTCTAACCTTTCTTGTATTAATAAACGTGACTCCTATTCCCCCAACCCCCTCCCCCCGTTCACCACCAGTCAAGAATTATTTAATACCTAAAAAAAAAAAAGACTAAAATAACTTCTCTGTGTATACACACACCCCTGTACACACGGCCTGGTCACAGACCGGGCCGCGGGGGCGTTGATCCCCGGAACTCTCTCCAAGTAAACTCCAGGTAAACAAGATATAAATAATCTTACCCATCTCAATAAATAACTGAAAGATATAAATAATGATAAAAATATGATAATTTTATACCTCACAATCTCTTTAATAATTCTGATAGCTTCAATTTAAATTCCTAATCATTATTATTATTATTATTATTATTATTATTTATTACTACTATTAAAAAGCGATAAATCCGTACGGGTCACAGAGCTCTCAATGTCAGCATAGTTGCTGATCCCTGTATTCCCTGTATTATATAGCATAGCATATTAGTATCCTCCATGTGCTTTAGACACGAGATCCCTCGTAGGCCTTTGGCTTGGAGTGACGTCATGGGCATACACATGGGCAGTGATCCCTTTGTCCCGCCCTCACTCGGCGGCAGACCTACAAGACGTGAACAGGCTTGGCACCGGGCTCCATTTCTCATCTCAGTCTGACAATATATTTACCATCCTACAAGTGTGTCTACTTTCAACCTACGATATCTCCATTTAAGAACCCTTACGATAAATGGTGACAGCGGTGAGCCTGTAATTCTGACGATTACAGCGATTTCTGGAGATAAAGTTGTCGACCAGCAAGACGGCCATTTCGTGTTACCAGTAGGCCTACCGAGGTTCACCCCATCCAGCTACCTCAAGCCAGCTACTCTACCAGCTTCTACATTATTCACTGGTCAGTCTCTTTGTATTAGTGTTTCCTGCTTTTTTGCATTACTCCCGAGGGGTTGACCCGAGTTTGCAAAATAAGCCAGCTTCCAGTCTGTGGTGGGGGAGTCAGAACACCCGAGTCCAGTCCAGCCTAGCCTACTCCATCCAATTATTTTGCCTGCCAAGCCAGCTTCCACCCCTGCTGTGCTCATCGTGTGAAGTTATCAAGCTATTCTGTGTGAAGGGTTAAGATAAGCCAGCTAGCAACTAACCCAGGTGTCTTACCCCAGTACTCAAGCAAGCCACATGACTAGCCTTCATCGCTTGTGATTCTAGTTCCAAGCATTCTGAGTGCTCCTTATCATCCTTGTGGTGTTGTAGTATTTCGTGGGTTTCTTCTAAGCCAGCCGGCTTAGAATTATCTTCGCGGCAGTGTGGGTTTTCTCAGTGAGGCTTACGACGTTCAACCCATAAGCCCAGCCACTCACGATCACGTGTGTCGCACCATTGCCGGTCTCAGACGCCTCGCTCAGCCATTACCCACAAACCCAACTACAGTCGGCCATTACAACTCACCTACCTCATCAGTGTTTTGGTGCACTGCTAAGGGTTGTAGCACCATATTTTAAGGACCACATAGGGGGTCAAGAGCTAGAGAGTGGCGCGCCATCTTTAAAAGCCTCCTGTGTGTTGTCTCTCGCCGATTTAAGCGCAATTCTACGATCATCTGTGCAGAGGACAGCAGCAAGACGATATAAACAATCCATCAATCTCATTTTTTCAAGTGTTACAGCTATAATATTTTTTTTTTAGAGACATTTGCGAGTGTTGAGACATTTCTTTTGTGTTCCCAGTGAATTTTTCTCTTAGTGACATTCAGTGACTCTTGATCAGACTCAGTGTTTATCATGTACTGATTGCATAAATTTCTTTTAATCTCCTTAATTCAGTGTTAATTTTCGTGCATTATTTTATATCTGTTGTGTTGTGTATCTTTTTATACACTTGAAGTAAGTACTTAGTGTTTCCTTTGTTGTGTGTGCAACATATGAGCAGCATAGAACTTGTGTTTAAACTTCAGAATTCCAGTGAATTAACTCAGTAAATTTTTCACCTCATATTCTGCATCACAACTCAGTGTTGTCTGTTAATTTTTTTTCTTCCCAGCATTTGTGTATTTTTGTTTGTTCCCTGTGTGTTGAACATTCTTGTGTTCATATTTTTCCATTCAGCCAGTGTTTAATTTGTCTTATTTCCACAGACAATAGTGCCATTTTTAAAGCTCCAGCAAGAAATCTGTTTACAAAATTTTTTTAAAAACATCAAGTTTCATTGCAAGAAAATTCTAGTACTGAGTTTATGTTGATGTTTTGTGCTCTGCATCACTGTAAGTGTTGTATTTCTTTTTGTTGTGTGTTTTAGCACCTATTATTTTTCATATTTTATTGAACAAATTCACTCTTAGTGCAATTTTTAAGTTCTCCTTCTAAAGTAAATTGTTCTTTTGCTTGTTGTTTAAGTGCAGTTAAGAGTTAAAGTGTTCATTCCTTGATATATTTCTTTTCTTGTGTGTTATAATTTTTATTATTGCACATAGACTCATTTTGCAATAATTCTTGTGCAAATATTGTGTTGCTATTAAAGTTTTCTTGCAGAAAATTTTATGCAGTGTTGTGCAATACAGTTTGTTACAGTGCAGTTTCTTATGCTCTGTTCTGTGCATAGTATTTTATTCTGTCTGTCATTTTAATTTTTATTTCAGCGAATTGTGTGTTGTTTTAATTTTTGCACAAGTTTATTGAGTCCATTTTATTATTTTATTGTGTATTTTCCTTGTTGCATTGAAAGTAAAGACAACTCACTGTGCCATTTATTCAATTTAAAGTAAAAGTTGAGCATATTAGATTTGAGCAAAGTACAAGTTCTCTTGATTTTCAGTGTTTGTTAAGTTGCATATTATTCTTGTGTGAGTTCTTTGCTTACTGTGTAACTTGTAAATTTTTAATTACTTATGCAGAATAGTTAAGCATTTTTTTCCATTTAAGCTTATTGTGTCATTCTCTCCATTTTTCTTGACTTATGCCCTTCAGTATTTTCACTGAGAAGATGTCCCAGTCACTTTTGAACGTTCACTTAGTGTATCATTCCAGTCAAAGTCAATATGAATCAGTCCACAGTACCAACATTCCCTTACTGACTGAAAGACAATACCTAGCCCTTGAGCAATGTGTTTGTTCTCACAGCTTGTATCTGAGATTTGTTAAAGTGCTGTTAAATGTGAAGTTCAGATTAAGTTCCTATAGATCCACGAATTACTTATTAACGTAGCCGAGCGGTCAGGCACTAGTAATTCTGTCACTCCCATCTGTGTTCCACCTATACCTTCAGACTTGCAGGATAGTGTTCCGTTGCCTCAAGTGTCCGGGGACACTCAGACTGCCTTGAGTGCACAGCCTATCCCTGCAATGACTGCTAGTTCGAGTAGTAGTTTCGCCACAGGGGATGCCTTGTCAGAAAACGATTACTTGCAACTAGTAATGCCATCTCTTGTTGATGTGACATGCTGTCTGCAGAAAGACGTCTCTGTTACAGCAAGTGTTCTCACTAGAGTGTCTGTTGTTGTTCCTTGTGTTTCAGATGGTGATCCCATCCTAGTTGACAGTAATCAGTGCATTGTAAGAAGTTATTTCTCGAGTAACTTTCACATGTTAACGTTTGTAAGTGTAGTTTCTTTATAGCTGATACCTCGTGTCACTGTGTGCGACTCAGATTGAATATCAGCATTGTTCACCGTGTTCATTTCTTTTCTCCTGTGCTTGCAGTTGAGATAGTAGATTCGTTCTCCCTTGCTCATATTGCGTGTTATAGCGTTAATTTTTTTTCAACCGGGGGGAGTCATCCACTCCACCGAGTTTGTTCTTTCCTCCAGTAAGGAAGAACTGTTACCTTTATTCCAGAACAAACAGCCTACTGGAAGGTTAGCCAGATGGACCTTGACTATCCAAGAGTTCAATCCCACTTTTGAAAATTTACCTGGCAAGTCAAATGTAGTCGCAGATGCTTTATCGCGACACGTTAGTGTAGTTACTGCAGATCCTCCATTTGCTGTCGAGGATGTCAAAAATGCCCAAAGAACCGATCCCTTGTGTTCTGGTGTGATTCGATTCCTGCTCCAGGAAGATCTTATTCTTACTGTGAAGCCACCAGTACCCATTAGTGACTTTGTAACGAGCCAAGAATTACTGTATCGAATAGTCGAGTTGAGTACTCCTAGCAGACGAATTAGTAATTCCACAGTCACTAGTGATTGTAGTTGTATCTTTTGTAGATACTCGTTCAGATCTCTCTCAGTCAAGGCATGTGTTAGCCATTGCAGAGGAATTCAATCCTCCCAGAGATGATAACCATTCTGCATACGTAAACCTTACCCTCGCAGAATTGGGTTTAAGTGTAAACAGCCTGCATAATTAGATGTCCGAGATGAATGAATTTGTCAACTGTGTGTTTATTATTAGCTGATCAGTTTGTCAGAAATTTTCGTGTTCACGTTCCCTCCGTATTCTGAGAATTAACAGTCTAGATTTGTGTGCACCGAATCTGCCTTTCTGTTAAACACTTCTTTGTATATATTTATTCTTCCTCAGAATCCGTAGAGTGCATGAATACAGATCGATCGATCAATTCCATCCATATTGTATAATGAATTGTTCTTATAGTTTGTAATGCATTATGTTAACACCCTCTATGTAATGTCCATTATGATACCATCCATTAGTTCTAAGATATATATGAATTTGTTATTGTATAGAATCAGCCCAGATCCGCCTGCCTGTTCAGCCTATAGATAGTAGTGTATGTCGGGACGACATACGTAACATGACCGAGCTGTCAGCATAGTTGCTGATCCCTGTATTCCCTGTATTATATAGCATAGCATATTAGTATCCTCCATGTGCTTTAGACACGAGATCCCTCGTAGGCCTTTGGCTTGGAGTGACGTCATGGGCATACACATGGGCAGTGATCCCTTTGTCCCGCCCTCACTCGGCGGCAGACCTACAAGACGTGAACAGGCTTGGCACCGGGCTCCATTTCTCATCTCAGTCTGACAATATATTTACCATCCTACAAGTGTGTCTACTTTCAACCTACGATATCTCCATTTAAGAACCCTTACGACATCAAGCTCTAAAACAACAATGGCTTAACATTTAGGGCGACACAAGTTCAGTATTTTTTTTTTCTAAAAATTAAAAAATTAAAAGACTGCAAAAATAAGCGCTAAACCCACAAGTATCATACAGCGCTGCAATATAGAATGAAAAGTTGGTTAGTTTATTTAGGCTAAAGGTTTATACAAGATATGATAGAACTCATGGAGCAGGGAGTGACCTAGTAGCAACCAGTGAAGAGGCAGGGCCAGGAGCTGTGAATCGACCCCCGCAACCACAACTAGGCGAGTACAGCACGAGGGTCATTAAGGACGCGATGCATCAGTTAACTGTCAAGTCAGGAACGCTTGAACTCAGTATTATTGATTTAGGTAAACTTAGTGCATATAAAACAATGTACATCCATCTGTGTATATATCTTGTTGCTCTGTGCATGTACACTGAAATAATGTTAATTTTTGGGGTTTAAAGTCCATCGATTACACAAGGGTCATTAAGGCTTCGCGTAACTGTTTCCACTACCATACAAGACTACTTCAGTCTCTAAAATAAGGACTAAACTAAACTCTCTACATACATACGCTGAGAGCAATACATCTCTCTTGTGTATATACTGCGTAACGGAAATAAATGATAAATTTATCTGTGTACACAAGCATTTGCGAGCACTAATGGTTCCTCAAGCCTCAATATTTTGCTCACAATCTGCTATCCAGACTAACCTTATCATGTTGAGTGATATAATCCTGCCAGCGTGAGCAATTCCTCCTCTTCCTAAAACTGAGATGCTGTACACTTCACAACACGTGATCCAACACACCTAAAAGCAGACAAGTGCGTCTCTCACTACAGATCACTGGGTAATTTCTGGGAGATGGGATTCGTATGGTTGGTCGTTTCGGGGTGTTGGTTGCTGAATAGGGTTTTAAGCCTATCAGCTACACGAGGGTCAAGCAAACTAACCTTTTTCGCTACTAGAAAAGAATGCTCTAACATCTAAAACAGGGATTAAAGTAAATTATATATATACTGAGAGAAAAAGACACCCCCCAAGTATGTATATCCCGTACGCTGGTCAGCGCCCCCACGGCCCGCTCCATGACCAGAGAATACCTGCTTTTAATACTGGAGCGTCCAACTGAAGCATTTATTCTTATATATACATTTTTCTTTGCTGTTTTATTCCATTATGGTAACGAATTCCTCTAACTCTTGTATTACTTGATGTTTCGCTTTCATAGTCTAGTTGTTGATGCCATAAGTAAAAATATTAGCCCTTATGTGGCGTACGGCAATCATCAATAATAATTCATCTGTTATAATAATAATAATAATAATAATAATAATAATAATAATAATAATAATAATTATTATTATTATTATTATTATTATTATTATTATTATTATTATTTCTACAAGTACATGTATAAGGTATACAGACCGAGCTGACCAACCGGGGTGTGGTTCGTACATCAGCTTGCGTGGGGCCAGCAGTAACAGCCTGGTTGATCAGACCCTGATCCACCATGAGGCCTGGTCTCAGACCGGGCCGCGGGGGCGTTGACCCCCGAAACTCTTTCCAGGTAAACTCCAGGTAATGACATACTACCATATATGCTTAACATTTCGGGCAAATTACGTCGATTTTGTCCCAGGATGCGACCCACACCAGTCGACCAACACCCAGGTAGCAGGTACTCATTTTATACTGATGGGTGAACATGGATAGTAGGTGTCTTAAGGAAACACGTCTTAATGTTTTCCAGCCGCACCGGGAATCGATCCCCGGACCTGTGTGTGAACCGAGTTCTTCCTCCCAAGATAGGAGGGGAATATCTTGATGCTGAAGGGCTCTTGATTCGGTTAACGTGAGTTGCCAACTTATTTCTCGCATCAAATCTGATTACTTCCCGTTCCCCAGGCGTTGTATAACCCCTAGGTATTTAGCGCTGAAGAAAATATATTATATGATAGGCAGGAAAACCATCCTGTGTGGTGGAGTATGACAGGAAAATTATCCTGTGTGATGGTGTACAATTTATAATGACTTGAGGAATAAAAGAAAATATTATGTTAGTCCATCACACAACTATACATAGAAAATTGATAGCATTAAAGAAAACGAAATATTATAAGTGCTATAGGGTAAACTTTAATAATTCTTGTGGTTGACTTTCATATGTTACAAAGTGAATTGCTTAGCTAGCTAGATGTATTTTGATCATTGCACGATGCAAGAAAGTGATCCCCGTACTGCATAACCCCAGCCACTTTACCTCAATGCACGTCAATGGAACAGTGCAAAGTGATGTCAAATATCAGTGTTCATGATTTGAAATCAGAAAAAGCCATTAACAAGTCATAATATCCCATTTTTAAATAAAAATGGTAAATTAGATACTCCGTAGAGGTTCGATCCTCCGTCCGTGTGTTATTTAACACAAGAAGTATTGATTCCTCTCTCTACGATTATTTTAAATGTAATATGAATATACATCTAACACTGTGGTAGGCCTACTGGTCCATGCTAGGCAGATAAAATAAGATTTGATCGGATTTTTAACTTGGAGGATTAGCCACCCAGGATAACTCACGAAAGGCAGTGCATTATCGAGGGACTGTCTGTCTGATTTCTATTGTGGTCCTTCGATCTTGTTCCCCAGGTTGCCATCAACATCGGTCGACTAACACCCAGGTACCTACTTACTGCTAGCTGAACAGGGATAGCAGATGTATGGCAACATGCCAAATGTTTCTATCTGGCCGAGGATTGAACCTCGGATACTCAGTGTGTGATGCGAGAGTTGTTTACAGAGCCCAACAGCTCAAGGAACAGCTATCGAAATTGACTACTGTCTGGAAAACCTTCCAGCCCCATCCCCAAACATCTTGCTGCTTGGTGACTTCAGTCTAAGACATACAAAATGGAAGAATGTAGCAAAAAATGTTGTAGCAGAAATAATCCCTGGAGGCAGCTCGGATGAAAAGTCACACACACACACATGAGCTGCTGAACTTCTACAATAAACACACCCTAATTCAGCAGATAGTGGAGCCAACAAGACTGCAGAATACATTTGACCTTATTTTCACAAAACAATGGGGACCTGGTAAGAAATATTACAATATCAAAAACAAACTAATTCTGATCACAATCTAATCGAAGTCCAGACTTACATGCACAGGAGTCCTGATCAGCAAAATGCTTACAGTTATGAGGGTATCTTCACCAAATTCAACTTCAACAACAAGAACATCAACTGGGACCAGATAAACTATGTCCTAAATGAAACATGTTGGGGAGATATCTTCAATAACATGGGTCCTAACCAGTGCCTTTAAAAGATCAACTTTCTGGTAGCTGAAGTATGTTCAAGGCATATTCCTCTAAGAAAAAAGAAGAGAAATAAACTGGAGAGAGACGCTCCCTCTAGAAGAGAAGGCGAAGAATCACTGAGCTCCTCAAGAATGCTAGATTATCTGAAACACGGAAGTGTTAACCAGGGAAGTGGAAAATATTGAGATTAAATTCAAGGACTCATACAGGAACCAGGAGAGGCAAGAGGAGCTAAAAAAAAACAATTAGTAAAACTGAAAGAAATTCGAAATATTTCTTTTCATATGCCAAAAACAAGACAAAAACCACATCTAGTACAGGGCCCTTGCTCAGACAAGATGGGACCTACACATATGGCAACAAAGAAATGAGTGAGATACTGAAATCTTAATACGACTCTGTGTTCAGCGAGCCACTAATCAGTCTAAAGAAAGACAATCCAAATTACTTTTTCTTGAATGAGCCTCAAAACCCTATCAATGTATACCAAATTTCTGACATAATCCAAATTCCACTAGACGTTGAGAAAATCACTAACAACATGCCCATACACTCAGCCCCAGGCCCGGACTCATTAAGAACTGCAACAAACCCCTCTCACGGGTCCTAAGTATGCTATAGAGATGGAGCATAGACACAAGTGAGATTCCACAGTCACTAAAAACAACGGATATAGCCCCACTCCATAAAGGTGGCAGCAAAGCAATAGCTAAGAACTATAGAGCAATAGCTTTAACGTCCCACATCATAAAAATCTTTGAAAGAGTTCTAAGAAGCAGGACTGCAAATCACTTGGACTCCCAACAATTGAACAATTCAGGGCAACATGGGTTCAGAGCAGGTCACTCGTGCCTCTCGCAACTACTGGACCACTATGATATGGTCTTGGATGAACTGGAAAAGAAACAGAATGCAGATGTAGTATACACAGATTTTGCAAAAGCCTTTGACAAGTGCGATCATGGTGTAATATCACACAAAATGCGTGCTAAAGGGAAAACTGACAAAGTAGGCAGATGGATCTTCAACTTTCTAATCAATCGAACACAAAGAGTAGTGGTAAACAGTTAAATCGGAAGCTGCTATAGTGAAGAGCTCTGTTCCACAAGGCACAGTACTCGCCCCTACCCTGTTCCTCAGCCTCATATCAGACATAGACAGAGATGTAAACCAAAGTACCGTATCATCCTTTGCAGACAATACTAGGATCTGCATCAAAGTGTCATCCATTGAGAACACGGCAAATCTCCAGGAAGATATAAACCAAGTTTTCCAATGGGCAACGGAGAATATGATGTTCAATGAAGACAAATTCCAACTACTCCGTTATGGAAAACTGGAGGAAATAATTGCTAGAACTGAGTATACTACAAACTTTAATCACACAACAGAATGGAAAAGTAATGTGAAGGACCTGGGAGTGGTAATGTCTGAGAATCTCACCTTTCAAGGATCACAACAATGCCACTATCACATCTGCGAGGAAATTGATAGGATGAATAATGAGAACATTCAAGACAAGAGATGCCAAGCCAGTGATGATCATTTTTAAAATACTTGTTCTCTCTAGGCTGAAATACTACTGTACATTAAGCCACGGGCATACTAACAAAGCAGTGTGTCAACATCCGGGGAATTGATACCAGCAGATATCAGAAATGTTGCAGGAGCAAGTGTGGAATTATTCTAGAGGAAAGTAGAATATACCTTCGTGGTGTGTCAGATCAACCGGGCTGTGATGGGCCGGCGTGCCGCCAGTAGCACCAGCCTGTTTGTTCAGGCAATCAGCAGGGAAACCTGGGTCCAGGCAAGGAAGCAGGAGTAGGGAAAACTCCGGAAACAAGTCACAGGTAAATTACAGTACACTTACAAGTAGGTAACGTGTGTTAGCCTTGGTATGTGGGTGGCAGAGAGCGTGAAGTATAACAAGATATTTGTGACCTGACGCAAACATGACAGTGTATGGTTCTTGTCATTAGTTGTGTGTTGTCAGGTAAGACACATATGCAACAGTTAGGTATCTTTATTTTGAAACGTTTCGCCTAAACAGTAGGCTTCTTCAGTCAAGTACTCGACTGTACTCGACTGAAGAAGCCTACTGTGTAGGCGAAACGTTTCAAAATAAAGATACCTAACTGTTGCATATGTGTCTTACCTGACAACCTGTCGGTATTTTATACCATTTTAATGTCATTAGTTGTGTTTTATCAACTGATTTTCTCATTTCTGGCTTCCAGGAATCGCTCATATCTACTCTTGAAATTGTCTGCCAGGAGTGTTTTGAGGGTCAATGCCTCCGCGGCCCGGTCCCAGACCAGGCATCCTGGTGGACGGCCTGATCAACCGGGCTGTTAGTACTAACCGCACGAATTCCAATATAAGTACCATAGCCCGGCTTATCAGGAGATTACTTGAGGAAGTTCTACATTTCGTTTTTGAAGAGAGCAAGGGGTCTCTTGGTAACGCCCCTTCTTTGATCGCCAGCAGGAACAGCCTGGTTGACCAGGTAATCACAAGTCGAACCTGGCCTATGGTCAGGCTCCAGGAGTAGAAAAACTCTTGCAACTCATCAAAGATATATAATGGGAGGGCATTGAAAAGTCTTGGTCCTTTCACACTTACTGGGTTTTCCATTAGTGTACCCATTGCACCCCTGGTTTTTATCTGAGGATATTTTGTACCATCTACCAAGCATCTTAGTTTCATGGGAGACGATTTGTGTGCAGATTTGATACCAATCCTTCTAGAATTTTTCAGGTATAATGTACTTTCCTCACCTATGTTCCAAGGAATACAGATTAAGGGACTTCAAACGTACTCCAACCTAGAGACGCTTAGTGACTCAAAGAGCATCATCATTGGCTTGGCATCCGTTGGGTTGAAAGTTATAGTTATCCAACTTAACATTTTCCTGACAATTCTAATAGTGACACTTATGATCACTGAGGGTGAGATCTAACATTTCCTCAATAAAGATACCCAAGAGTTGCACATGTGTCTAATTTATCAACATGTCGGTTCTCTGAACCATTCATCTACAAACCTGTCAGACACTGCAACTTCTTGGGATCTTAATACTTGGGAATTCTTCGCTTGCCTAATTCTTGGGCACGACCTACTTCCACATTCAACAAATGTGACACCACCTATGTCTGCTGCACCTCTCCTGCCAACGGTTTATAAGCTGCTTCTCCGCACGTATGCCGTATTCTATTCAAGATTGATGGACTGACCACATCGACTCAAGGTTGAGGGACTGATTACCTCATTCTCCTCCTGTTCTTCAAGTTTCTCCTACGTATGGACTGATGAAGCCACTGTGTGGCGAAACGTTTCCTCAATAAAGATACCCAAGAGTTGCACATGTGTCTAATTTATCAACATGTCGGTTCTCTGAACCATTCATCTACAAACATAATCACTCCCAGGTCTCTCACATTAGTCTTACACTCTTGAGTGATTCAAGTGTATTTTAATCCATTCCAGTCTTTTATTTCCTCAATCTGAAATTTGTTCTCATTGAACATCACAGAGTTATCAGTGGCCCACTGGAAGACTTTGTTTATATCATCTTGGAGGTTTGCTGTGTCTTCTATGGGTACCACTTTCATGCAGATTCTAGTATCGTCTGCAAAGGATGATACAGTACTATGATTTATGCTTCTATGTCAGATATGAGAATGAGAAAGAAAATAAGGGCAAGTACCGTGCCTTGGGAACAGAGCTCTTCACTATGGCATCCTCCAATTTCATTTTGTTCACTGTTACACTTTGGGTTCTGTTCCTTAGAAAATT
The DNA here is from genome assembly GCF_038502225.1 of Cherax quadricarinatus. Lineage (NCBI taxonomy): Eukaryota > Metazoa > Arthropoda > Malacostraca > Decapoda > Parastacidae > Cherax > Cherax quadricarinatus. The sequence goes on from NC_091379.1 coordinate 8,416,851, forward strand.
AAATATCTATCTGCTCACGCTTTTCTAGTTATTAATTTTGCAAGCATTTAGAAGCTTTGGCAAAGTCTCTGTATACTACTGTATTTTGTTTTCCAGAGTATTCAAGATCATATCGTAATGGTCCAGTAGTTGCGAGAGGCAGGAGCGACCTGCTCTAAACCCATGTTGAGACGGGTTGTGCAAATTTTGCGAATTTGTGTGTTTGGAGTTTTGCTTCTTAAAATTGCTATCATAGTTTTGCTGCCACCTTTGTGGGGTGGGGCTATATACGTTGTTTTTAATGGTGACGTGTACTTAGCTCAGTGGTGACGTGTACTTAGCTCAGTGGTGACGTGTACTTAGCTCAGTGGTGACGTGTACTTAGCTCAGTGGTGACGTGTACTTTTGAGTGGTGACGTGTACTTAGCTCAGTGGTGACGTGTACTTAGCTCAGTGGTGACGTGTACTTAGCTCAGTGGTGACGTGTACTTAGCTCAGTGGTGACGTGTACTTAGCTCAGTGGTGACGTGTACTTAGCTCAGTGGTGACGTGTACTTAGCTCAGTGGTGACGTGTACTTAGCTCAGTGGTGACGTGTACTTAGCTCAGTGGTGACGTGTACTTAGCTCAGTGGTGACGTGTACTTAGCTCAGTGGTGACGTGTACTTAGCTCAGTGGTGACGTGTACTTAGCTCTGTGAAGACCTGTTTGTGTGCTCTCTGTGAATCTGAACCAGGATGCCCTCTCTTGAGCAGCTTTACCAGCAGCTGAGAGAAGAACTCAGAGTTGCTAAACTGGAGATACGGCGATTAACGGAGGAGAACAAGAGGATTCGTAGTAATCCACCTGTTGTGAGTCCCCAGGTTAAGAGGGGAGCTTGGTCAGTGGTCGGGCAACATGGAACCAAGCTGAAGATTAAGAAAACGGTTGGAGAGGCAGAAACAACGAGAAACCAGAAGACTGCCGTGGAAACTTCCAACTCATTCTCGGTGCTACCTGACGAATGTGAGTGTTCTACTGGGAATGCCACAACGAGCACCAAGGAAGCATTGGCAGACGTGAGTGAGACATCCCTAGAAACCCCAACGAAGACCATCGAGAACGTCATGACGAATTCTACAAGTGGTGTAATGCTACCTGGCGAATGTGAGTCGACTACTCGGAGCATCACTACGGACGACGCCAAGGAAGGTAAAAACATTGTTGTTGTTGGGGATAGCCAGATTAGGTACATGGATAGGGCATTCTGTTTGAAGGATAGGAGTAGGAGGCAGAGAGTATGTTTTCCTGGGGCTGGGATGAAGGATATTGTTAGCCGTCTGGATGACATCATGAGAGGTAATGGGAGCAATCCTATTATCTGTCTCAGTGCTGGAGGCAACGATGTTGGCAGACGTAGGAGTGAGGACCTGATTAGCAGGTATAGGTCAGCAATAGAGATAATTAGGAAGAAGGGTGGGAAACCTGTCATATGTGGCATTTTGCCAAGGAGAGGAGTTGGAAATGAATGGTTGTCCAGAGCAATTGGTGTCAATTGCTGGCTGGACAAATACTGTAAGGAAAATGCGGTAACATTCATTGACAACTGGGACCTCTTCTATGGCAGAAATGACATGTATGCCAGGGATGGGGTTCACTTGTCTAGGTGTGGGGTGGGAGCACTGGCCAACGCAGTGGAGGGAGCTGTTAGGTCTTTAAACTAGGAATAGTTAGTGGTATGGGTTTTGGCGGGAAAACTGTGAAGTCGCAGGGTAGTAACATGAGTACTAGGAGAACTAGTAATAGGCAAAATGAGGAGGATATTGGAAAGCCAGTGGCACTAATTGACAATGACAGTAATAGGTTTAGTGGAATAACAGAAAGGAGCAGGAAGGGTAAAGAGATAGGAGGGTCATTAAATATTTATTACACAAATAGTCGCAGTGCTAGGAATAAGATGGACGAGTTGAGACTAGTTGCTAGTGCAGGTAACATAGATGTATTTGCCATTACTGAGACGTGGTTTAATTCAAAAAGTCGGGACATGCCTGCAGAATGTCACATTCAGGGTTTTAAATTGTTCCAAGTAGATAGAAGTATCGGGAAGGGGGGTGGGGTGGCATTGTATGTCCGAGATCGCTTGAACTGTTGCATAAAAACGGGTATTAAGTCTGAAGTAACACATACAGAGTCTGTTTGGATAGAATTTTCAGAGGGACATGAAAAATTAATTTTAGGTGTGATATACCGTCCCCCAAATTTAGATAGGGACCAGGGGAGACTACTATGGGAGGAAATTGTTAGGGCCACAAGGCACGATAATGTAGTAATTCTAGGAGACTTTAACTTTAGTCATATTGATTGGAATTTCTTGACTGGGAATTTAGAATCATACGATTTCTTAGAAGTAGTTCAGGATTGTTTTTTGAAGCAGTTTGTGACAGAACCTACAAGGGGTAATAACCTGCTTGACTTAGTTCTGGCAAACAATGAATCCCTTGTTAATAATTTAGAAGTTTCAGAGGAACTGGGTGCTAGCGACCACAAATCAATTACATGTAGAATTGAATGGAAGTATGATAGTAGGGATAACTCAGTAACAGTCCCAGATTTTCGCTTAGCAGATTACGATGGGCTTAGAGAACACTTATCATCTGTTGACTGGGGTAACGAAGAGAGCTATCAATATGACAGTTTTCTGAACACAATACATGCTGCTCAAAGAACGTTTATCCCTTATAAGGAAATTAGATCAAATAGAAATGACCCAAAATGGATGAATAATAGGCTGAAATATCTACTAGGGCATAAGAAAGGAATTTATAGGCGTATCAAAAGAGGCGAGGGTCATCTTATGAATCAGTATATTGACATTAAGAGGGACATTAAAAAGGGGATAAGAAAAGCTAAAAGGGACTATGAAATTAAAGTTGCTAGGGATTCTAAAACTAACCCAAAAAGTTTTTTCCAGGTCTATAGAACAAAAGTCAGAGATAAGATAGGTCCCCTTAAAAATAACTATGGGCATCTTACTGACAAAGAGAATGAAATGTGCTCGATTTTAAATAATTATTTTCTCTCGGTTTTTACACAGGAAGACACTAATAATATTCCGGTAATTAATTTTTATAGTGGATCAGAAGAAGATAAATTATGTAACATCACAGTCACTAGTGAAATGGTTGTGAAGCAGATAGACAGACTGAAGCAAAATAAGTCACCGGGTCCTGATGAGGTTTTTTCAAGGGTTCTAAAGGAATGCAAAATGGAAGTCTGTGAACCATTAACTAATATTTTTAATTTATCTCTTCAAACAGGTGCAGTGTCTGATATGTGGAAGATGGCTAATGTAATTCCTATTTTTAAAACAGGGGACAAGTCGTTACCGTCAAATTACCGCCCAATAAGCCTGACCTCAATTGTAGGCAAATTACTAGAGTCAATTATAGCTGAGATTATAAGAAGCCATCTCGATAAGCATAGCTTGATTAATGATACTCAGCATGGATTCACAAGAGGCCGGTCTTGTCTAACTAATTTATTAACTTTCTTCAGTAAAGCTTTTGAGGCTGTTGACCACGATAAAGAATTTGATATTATTTACTTAGATTTTAGTAAGGCATTTGATAGAGTTCCGCACCAAAGACTGTTGAAGAAAGTAGCAGCTCATGGCATTGGGGGAAGGGTGCTCTCGTGGATCGAATCATGGCTCACAGACAGGAAGCAAAGAGTGTCCATAAATGGGGTTAAATCCGAGTGGGGATCAGTAACAAGTGGCGTTCCACAGGGATCAGTCTTGGGCCCGTTGTTGTTTATAATATATATCAATGATCTTGATGAAGGAATTACTAGTGATATGAGCAAATTCGCCGATGACACGAAGATAGGTAGGATAATTGATTCAAACGTAGATGTTAGGGAACTTCAGGAGGATTTAGACAAACTCTACTCTTGGTCAGAAAAGTGGCAGATGCAGTTCAATGTAGATAAATGCAAGGTTCTGAAGCTCGGGAGTGTCCATAACCCTAGCACTTATAAGTTAAATAATGTAGAACTTAACCATACAGATTGCGAAAAGGACTTGGGGGTTATGGTAAGCAGCAACCTTAAACCAAGACAGCAATGCCTAAGCGTACGTAATAAGGCAAATAGATTACTGGGATTTATATCAAGAAGTGTAAGCAACAGAAGTCCAGAGGTCATACTGCAGCTTTATACATCATTAGTAAGGCCTCACCTAGATTATGCAGTTCAATTCTGGTCTCCATATTACAGAATGGACATAAATTCGTTAGAAAACATTCAGCGTAGGATGACTAAATTAATACATAGCATTAGAAATCTTCCTTATGAAGAAAGATTGAAGACTCTTAAGTTACATTCACTTGTTAGACGAAGAATGAGGGGAGACCTGATCGAAGTGTATAAGTGGAAGATAGGTATTAATAAAGGGGATATTAACAAGGTCTTGAGAATATCTCTCCAAGAGAGAACCCGCAGTAATGGATTTAAATTAGATAAGTTTAGATTTAGAAAGGACATAGGAAAGTATTGGTTTGGAAATAGGGTAGTAGATGAGTGGAACAGTCTACCTAGTTGGGTTATTGAGGCTAGGACTTTGGGTAGTTTCAAATTTAGGTTGGATAAATACATGAGTGGGATGGGTTGGATTTGAGTGGGACTTGCACATCAGAGCTTATTTCTTGGGTAGCATTGAAAATTGGGTAGGTCAAATGTTTGTTAGTGGGATGAATTGTAAAGGACCTGCCTAGTATGGGCCAACAGGCCTGCTGCAGTGTTCCTCCTTTCTTATGTTCTTATGTTCTTTTGAGGTAGGCCTTCTGCAGTGTTCCTACATTCTTATGTTCTTATGTTCTTATTAACATCCCCATTCAAGGCAGGTGAAATTGCAGATCTAGAGAATGTACAAAGAAATTTACTTCACATATAAGTTCCATCAAACACCTCATCATAATCTACACCTGGAAGATAATGGAAGGACGGGTCCCTAATCTGCACACAGAAATCACTCCCTACGAAAGCAAAAGACTTGGCAGCCGATGTAACATACCCCCAATGAAAAGTAGGGGCGCCATTAGTACGCTAAGTATCCGGGGCCCAAAACTGTTCAACAGCCTCCCACCAGCCGTAAAGAGAATTACCAATAGACCCCTGGTTGTCTTCAAGGGGAAGCTGGACAAATACCTAAAGTCAGTGCCGGATGAGCCGGGCTGTGGTTCGTACGTTGGATTACGTGCAGCCAGCAGTACCAGCCTCGCTGATCAGGCCCTGATCCACCAGGAGGCCTTGTCATGGACCTGGCCGTGGGGGCATTGATCCCCGGAATACCCTCCAGGTAAAGCCACGGACTACCTAAACAACAGTTCCCAACGTGAATCTAACTCACACCCACTCCAGTACCTGTCCAACCTATATTTAAAGCTACCCAAAATTGTCGCCTTAATAACGCTACCTCGGAGTTTGTTAACATAAGAACATAAGAAAGGAGGAACACTGCAGAAGGCCTGTTGGCCCATACTAGGCAGGTCCTTTACAATTCATCCCACTAACAAAACATTTGCCCAACCCAATTTTCAATGCCACCCAAGAAACAAGCTCCGATGTGCAAGTCCCACTCAAATCCAACCCCTCCCACTCATGTACTTATCCAACCTAAATTTGAAACTACCCAAAGTCCTAGCCTCAATAACCCAACTAGGTAGACTGTTCCACTCATCAACTACCCTATTTCCAAACCAATACTTTCCTATGTCCTTTCTAAATCTAAACTTATCTAATTTAAATCCATTACTGCGGGTTCTCTCTTGGAGAGATATCCTCAAGACCTTGTTAATATCCCCTTTATTAATACCTATCTTCCACTTATACACTTCGATCAGGTCTCCCCTCATTCTTCGTCTAACAAGTGAATGTAACTTAAGAGTCTTCAATCTTTCTTCATAAGGAAGATTTCTAATGCTATGTATTAATTTAGTCATCCTACGCTGAATGTTTTCTAACGAATTTATGTCCATTCTGTAATATGGAGACCAGAATTGAGCTGCATAATCTAGGTGAGGCCTTACTAATGATGTATAAAGCTGCAGTATGACCTCTGGACTTCTGTTGCTTACACTTCTTGATATAAATCCCAGTAATCTATTTGCCTTATTACGTACGCTTAGGCATTGCTGTCTTGGTTTAAGGTTGCTGCTTACCATAACCCCCAAGTCCTTTTCGCAATCTGTATGGCTAAGTTCTACATTATTTAACTTATAAGTGCTAGGGTTATGGGCACTCCCGAGCTTCAGAACCTTGCATTTATCTACATTGAACTGCATCTGCCACTTTTCTGACCAAGAGTAGAGTTTGTCTAAATCCTCCTGAAGTTCCCTAACATCTACGTTTGAATCAATTATCCTACCTATCTTCGTGTCATCGGCGAATTTGCTCATATCACTAGCAATTCCTTCATCAAGATCATTGATATATATTATAAACAACAACGGGCCCAAGACTGATCCCTGTGGAACGCCACTTGTTACTGATCCCCACTCGGATTTAACCCCATTTATGGACACTCTCTGCTTCCTGTCTGTGAGCCATGACTCGATCCACGAGAGCACCCTTCCCCCAATGCCATGAGCTGCTACTTTCTTCAACAGTCTTTGGTGCGGAACTCTATCAAATGCCTTACTAAAATCTAAGTAAACAATATCAAATTCTTTATCGTGGTCAACAGCCTCAAAAGCTTTACTGAAGAAAGTTAATAAATTAGTTAGACAAGACCGGCCTCTTGTGAATCCATGCTGAGTATCATTAATCAAGCTATGCTTATCGAGATGGCTTCTTATAATCTCAGCTATAATTGACTCTAGCAACTTGCCTACAATTGAGGTCAGGCTTATTGGGCGGTAATTTGACGGTAACGACTTGTCCCCTGTTTTAAAAATAGGAATTACATTAGCCATCTTCCACATATCAGACACTACACCTGTTTGAAGAGATAAATTAAAAATATTAGTTAATGGTTCACAGACTTCCATTTTGCATTCCTTAAGAACCCTTGAAAAAACCTCATCAGGACCCGGCGACTTATTTTGCTTCAGTCGGTCTATCTGCTTCACAACCATTTCACTAGTGACTATGATGTTACATAATTTATCTTCTTCTGATCCACTATAAAAATTAATTACCGGAATATTATTAGTGTCTTCCTGTGTAAAAACCGAGAGAAAATAATTATTTAAAATCGAGCACATTTCATTCTCTTTGTCAGTAAGATGCCCATAGTTATTTTTAAGGGGGCCTATCTTATCTCTGACTTTTGTTCTATATACCTGGAAAAAACTTTTTGGATTAGTTTTAGAATCCCTTTTAGCTTTTCTTATCCCCTTTTTAATGTCCCTCTTAATGTCAATATACTGATTCATAAGATGACCCTCGCCTCTTTTGATACGCCTATAAATTCCTTTCTTATGCCCTAGTAGATATTTCAGCCTATTATTCATCCATTTTGGGTCATTTCTATTTGATCTAATTTCCTTATAAGGGATAAACGTTCTTTGAGCAGCATGTATTGTGTTCAGAAAACTGTCATATTGATAGCTCTCTTCGTTACCCCAGTCAACAGATGATACGTGTTCTCTAAGCCCATCGTAATCTGCTAAGCGAAAATCTGGGACTGTTACTGAGTTATCCCTACTATCATACTTCCATTCAATTCTAAATGTAATTGATTTGTGGTCGCTAGCACCCAGTTCCTCTGAAACTTCTAAATTATTAACAAGGGATTCATTGTTTGCCAGAACTAAGTCAAGCAGGTTATTTCCCCTTGTAGGTTCTGTCACAAACTGCTTCAAAAAACAATCCTGAACTACTTCTAAGAAATCGTATGATTCTAAATTCCCAGTCAAGAAATTCCAATCAATATGACTAAAGTTAAAGTCTCCTAGAATTACTACATTATCGTGCCTTGTGGCCCTAACAATTTCCTCCCATAGTAGTCTCCCTTGGTCCCTATCTAAGTTTGGGGGACGGTATATCACACCTAAAATTAATTTTTCATGCCCCTCTGAAAATTCTATCCAAACAGACTCTGTATGTGTTACTTCAGACTTAATACCCGTTTTTATGCAACAGTTCAAGCGATCTCGGACATACAATGCCACCCCACCCCCCTTCCCGATACTTCTATCTACTTGGAACAATTTAAAACCCTGAATGTGACATTCTGCAGGCATGTCCCGACTTTTTGAATTAAACCACGTCTCAGTAATGGCAAATACATCTATGTCACCTGCACTAGCAACTAGTCTCAACTCGCCCATCTTATTCCTAGCACTGCGACTATTTGTGTAATAAACTTTTAATGACCCTCCTCTCTCTTTACCCTTCCTGCTTTTTTCTATTATTCCACTAAACCTATTACTGTCCTTGTCAATTAGTGCCACTGGCTTTCCAATATCCACCTCATTTTGCCTATTACTAGTTCTCCTAGTACTCATATTACTACCCTGCGACTTCACAGTTTTCCTGCAAAAACCCATACCTCTAACTAATCCTAGTTTAAAGTCCTAACAACCCCCTCAACTGAGTTAGCAAGAAAACCCACACCTGCCCTGGATAAGTGAACCCCATCCCTGGCATACATGTCATTTCGGCCATAGAAGTTGTCCCAGTTGTCAATGAATGGTACTGCATTATCCTTACAGTGTTTATCCAGCCAACAATTAATACCAATTGCTCTGGACAACCATTCATTACCAACACCTCTTCTTGGCAAAATGCCACATATAACAGGGCGCCCCCCCTTCTTCCTAATCATGTCTATAGCTGTCCTGAACTTTCTAACTAAATCCTCACTTCTACGCTTGCCAACATCATTGCCTCCAGCACTGAGGCAAATAATAGGATTGATCCCATTACCGTTCATGATGTTGTCAAGCCGGCTAACAATGTCCTCCATCCCAGCCCCAGGAAAGCATACCCTTTGTCTCCTACTCCTGTCCTTCACGCAGAATGCCCTATCCATGTATCTAACCTGGCTATCCCCAACAACAACAATATTCTTACCTTCCTTGTTGTCATCTACAACTCTATTACCAACGCAGTACTTCCCTAAATCTAAATTTGTTCAATTTGAACTCTGTTACGAGTCCGGTCCAGCTCCTGAATCCCCCAAACATAGTGAAGAGCAGCGGTGGCTTGCAAACTTTTACAGCCATTAATGGACCAGTAGGTATAACTCGATTCCTGCAACCACAGACAGGTGAGTACAATAGTTTTTAAAATGTGATCTGATGTCATCAAATGTGAAAAAAATATAAACCTAGTAGACTATAATCCAACTAATTATTTTCTTATAATCACGTAGAACAAAAAGGTACAATACCATGACTGGAACAATACACGGCCGGTGGTTATATATAAGAATATTTAAAATTATTTTATTCTCATCGCACGAAAAAACTAAACAAAAAAAAAAGTAATTCTATTAACAAAAAATTATGATAAACAAATGCAAGTCACTCCGAGTTAATTATACATACGCTAAATAGGTTAAGGTAACCAACGTAGTTAATTATTGTCACAGTAGGCTTGTGGAGGTGGCACTGTTATTAGTCCCATGCCGAGGTTCTTCAGTACTATTGTAGGAAGCGTTATTTTTTTTATCGTAGAATTATAAGAAGTGTTTTTTGTTCCTATCATTGTAGGAAGTGTATTTGTTCCTATCATGCCAGGGAGGGAGGAAGGGAGAGAGAGAGAGATTTTGATCCATACTTATCTTTCTCCTTGTTGATGAACTTCAGGATAGGTCCCAGGGTCCCTTCCAAGGCTTCACACATGTTTTCCCTTTCTTCCTCTTCTCGTGTCCTGCTTCCTGTTTTTCTTTTGTATTCTTCTGACACAGAAAGCTGGGTGACGGATGTAATCTCAATCACCTAAAACAAAAAAATATTAATAGTAGTTGTTGTAATAGTAGTAGTAGTAATAATAATAATAGTAGTAGTGGTAATAACTAGTAATAAAGTCATAGCAGTTGTAACTCATTAAAGGTAGTTTCTGATCAACTAGGCTATAAAAAAATGATGACTTCCCATGTAAATGTATACAATCAAGGGTCCTGGAAACAGTGCCTGAGCTTACAATTACAGGACCTATTCATTATTCGCTGTATTTGAATAATGAATAGGTCTTTTACAACGTAATATTCCTGTACCTTAATAAGATGAACTTTTGCCTAAAAACAAAGAAATGACCTTTCATTTCAATATCTATTTAGAAAATGTCACCCTTAAATGAAAAAAACGAGTTACGAAAACAAGTAACTTGAATGCATATTGCATGTACATAATGTTAATAGTATATAAAACAGCTTACAGCATCATTGTTATCATGTTTGTACATATATTACTACTTATTGTTTAGAATAAACAGAAGTTGCAGTTTGTTTTTGTTTCTGCAGCAGTATACAGTTCCTTCATAACGTTGATCGCACGTTCAACACACTGATTACTTCTTGGTATATTGAGTGTGGACGGCGCCTGCTTTCAGTGATTTTTCATTGAGTTCAGTGCTTTTTTGTAAGGTTTCAATAGTTCTGACAAATTCTTGAAGTCATTTTCAAAGTACATCCGATCAGTAAACCAATAATCTGTCCAGGTGTATGAAATGAATCTGCATATCTTCTCCGAAGTCTTCCGTCTTGTAGGTATAAGAATGAATGCAAGAATAGCTAGAATGATTCTTGAATTCCACCTCGCACTACTGATGTTTGGAATTTTCTTAAAGTTAATCAAAGGAAAGTGCCCCTTTTCTTCAAAGAATCTAAACACTCGTGTTATAAGGTACAAAAACTTCATATCATATCTCTCCATCCTGATTGATAGAGGGTCTCTCCTGTTCCATAACAAACTGTGCCTTTAGTTCCTCATAATTCTTCACTAGTTGCGATACAAATGGATACTCGATCTTTGGTAATGGATTTGTGGAAAATACTGTATATATTTTCCAAGAATACAGTAGTTATATGTAAATAGATGGCCATACTGTACTTAATAACATTTATGTCAAAAAAATGGGAAATTTTCTGCGCCTGCGCAGAAGGACACTCGCCATTGCTGTTTGAACTGGTCAACTGTTAGTGAATGTTGGGAAGAATTTTTCGTGCTCTAGAGGTTAAAATTGGGCTGACACCTCTCAAATAGGAGACGAAATTGTTGGATGTGCATTCCTGCATAACTTGAGTATCAGTCGACAGGACAGGACAACTCCAGGAACCTCAGATAAGCTGTCTAATTTATGTTTAAATTCTGGCCAGTAAATTTTTCATAAATATAGGCAAAAGGAGGGATCCTGTACATGACACATTAATCTCCAGTCAAATTGGTGAGTGATATTAAGATACTCTCCTTCTGTTATGTATATGTGTTTATATACGATCATTTTTTAATTTAATATACAGTCCACAAATTTATATATTTACCAGCATTCCTGGTGATGTATTTTTCATTTGTAATTAATAGGTCCAGAGCAACTTGTGTGTGGAAAATTGCATTTATCTGTATGTAACACATTATGTACATAACAGTAAATAACAAAGATAATTATTATTTATCAGTGTTAATAGACAAGTAGGAATTTGGGACACCTAGGTCGCAAAAAATGTCCCCCTTCGATACCTACCACTGTCATATCCACAAGTTGCTCTGGACCTATTAATTATTAATGAAATATACATACACCAAGAATGCTGGTAAATATATAAATTTGTGGACTGTATATTAAAATTAAAAAAGGATTATAGTATATACACACATTTATATAACAGAAGGAGAATATATCTTAATCATAACACTCACCAATTTGACTGGAGATTAATGTGTATCATACTCAGAAAACCTCACTGTCTATCTATGAAAATAACACTGGCCAGGTTACTACATAAGACTTATCTGAGGTTCCTCGAGCTGTCTTGTCCAGTCGCCTGATATCTCAAGTTATGCAGGAATGCATATCCACAAATTTCGCCTCCTATTTGAGAGGTGTCAGCACAATTTTAACCTCCAGAGCACGAAAAATTCTTCCCAATTCACCAACGTTTCAAATACAAAATAAAAACCAAGATGGCGAGTGTCTCTTCTTTTTTTCGATAACATACTTCTTTTAAAAATACAATATAGGGCATTTATTTACCTATAAATTACCGTATTTCCGGAAAATATATACAGTATTTTCCACACTGCGGCCGGCCGGAGTTCGTTGCTAAACGACTCAAATTGCTCATTTGACAATGGTGGAGGACCTGGGTACATATAGGATCTGGCATCCACACAGCGACATATTACACAAGATTTAATCACCCTTTTTACACTTTGCCGTCCTTGTGGAATCCAGAAAGTTTCCCTAATACAATTTAAGGTATCTTGTACCCCACCATGCATTACATTTTTATGGGCATTTAGAACAATTAAATTTGTTAGATGATGAGTTTTGGGCAGTAAGATAGGGTGTTTAGCATAATCACCCAATTCAGCATTTTGTAACCTGCCTCTGCACCTAATTACATTGTTCTCTAAATACAGCCCCAATTTCTCTATTATGGAACCTTTCACAATTTTTCTTTCCATCATCAATTTAATCTCATTTCCATAGATTTCTTCTTGTACCCTCTTTATCCAATATTCAAGAGGATGTGAAAACTTATATGAAATATTCATCTTGTTTAGAAATTTAAACACCAACTTAGTTACATTGATTAGTTTGGGTAAAGAAGAATACCTATTTATATCAATGGCTAAGGGAGGACAAACTATTGGAGCAGTGGTCACAGTAATTTCAACAGGAGCAATATACACCTTTTGCACAGGCCAATTAGCTTTATTTACCAACCAACTCGGTCCTTTAAACCATGATACAGCATTTACAAATTTAGCATAAGGTAAACCTCTAGACAAGAAATCAGCTGGATTCTCCTCCCCAGGTATATGATTAAAGGTTAACATATGCTGACCCAAACTATTATACTTCTCTTGCATCTGATTAATTTCAGTGACTCTGTTTTGTACGTACACAATTTTACTGTTTCCATTACGAATCCATTGTAAGGATACCTCAATATCAGACCAAATTACAGTGCCACTAATATTTATCTCCTGCAACTTATTTCTTATATAATTAGCTAATTTGACACCTACATAAATGGCTGTTAATTCCAACTGAGGTAAGGTACGTGATTTAATTGGAGACACTTAAGCCTTAGACATAACAAGAGAAATAACACTATTACATTGAAGATAAGCAACTGATCCATATGCCAATTTTGAAGCATCACAAAAAATGTGGAGTACATTTTTCCCATTTGGATTGGCCACCTGGCATGGGAACTCCAACATTGGAATTTTCTCTTAATCACCAATTAATTCATCCCACCTGTTAATGAATTCCTCAGGTAGAATTTCATCCCAAGCACATTTAAGTTTCCATGCTTCCTGTATTAATAATTTCCCTCTTATAGTAAGGGGTGACACTAAACCTAGTGGATCAAAACATTTGGAAACTTCAGCAAGCAAAACTCTCTTAGTTAATTTATTTGGCATACTGTAATTATTAGGTTTTAACATTAACAAATCTCTCTCAGTATCCCAAGTTAAACCCAATACATTACTACATTTTTGCACTTCATCTCCAGGGAAATCTTTACTTATTTTGTCCTTCAATTTGGACGAATTACTATTCCATTCTCTCAGAGGCATATTTGCACTTTGCATTATTTTATTAGCCTCTCCATAAGTCATTAACAGTTCCTCTTCAGTTGACGTCACACCCAGGAAATTGCCCACATAAAATTGTTTGCTCATTACTTTACTCAATGGACTTCCCGTACATTTAAGGTGTGAGTAAGACACATGTGCAACATCTGGGTATCCCCATTGTAGACGTTTCGCCATCCAGTGGCCCTATCAATACAAATTCTAGGACATAACTTGAAGACAGTAGAACTATGTACAGAAGATGAGGTAATCAGTCCCTCAACCTAGGAGTAGGTGCGAACAGCACCATAGTCGTGGAGATTCGTGCACAACATTTAAGGTGTGCATTTATCGTCGCTTGAAGTAGGAACGGACTGGATGTAGCACCAAATAATACGCTCCTAAAGCGAAAGGTTTTCAGAGGGCTAAGTGGGTCAATAGGATTCTCAGGCCATAAGAAGTGGGTACAATCCCGGTCAGCTTCTTGTAAACTCACTCTTAGGAAAGCTTTACTTATGTCAGCCGTAAAGGCATAATTCTTTACTCTGAAATTTAATAAGATATCTCCTAATTTTTCCATCAACGACGGACCTGTCATCAGTCATTTAAACTAGGTACATTTTTGTTACTCCTGGCACTACAATTAAACACAATCCTCAAAGGAGTGGTCTTAGAATCCTTCTTCACTCCATGATGTGGCAAATAGTGACCATAAATTTTGGTTTGCTCAGGAGGTACCTCTTCTATAAATTTATTAATTAACTGCTCAGCAATTATATCATTATAGGCAGTTAACAATTCTGGTGTCTTACTCAGTTCGCGGAGCTGAGCCTTTAATTGTCCATATGCCATTCTGTAATTAGTGGGCAATTCTGGATGGTTCAGTCTCCACGGAAGTCGTACCCAGTATTGTCCAGATTCAAATTTTACATCTCTCGGGTATTGTTCTTGAGTAAAAGAATCGTCTGGACTTTCTTCATTTACATTTATTCCAATGCTGTCTAATTCCCACAATTTATGCACTGGCTCAACACCATCCTCTATGAAAGAATTATACTGGGGCACGACTTCATGAGTAAGAAACACAGTTATGGTATTTGTAGTTTCCTCTAGTCATGAGTTATTATTACGAGGAATCCTACCATACATTACATGGCCTCCTGCAGTCTTCAAAAGGGTGACACCACATTTCTTTACCATACCCTTTACAAAGGAGGCATAATAGTCACTACCTATCAAAATATTTATTGGGCCTACAGAATCATAGCTTACACCAGAAGGTGTAAGCTATGATTCTGTAAAGTCTTTCTGTAGCTTTACTAAGCCCTACTGTAGATATTTTCTCTGGAAGTCTATCTACAATTACTGCATTAACACGTTTTTTCTCATTGCCCAACCTGACAGTTACATAAACAGTGTCATACAATTGAGCCCTTTTATCCAAGAGAAAACAAGATAATTTTAAAGTTGTGGGATCTCCCATCTGTATTTTCATACCATCAAGACATTTACGTTTTATGAAAGTACGCTGGGATCCCTGGTCCAATAATGCATTTACATTTTTTAATTTATGCCTTTTATCATCAATTTTTACCTGTAACACAGGTAAGGCTACTTCAGCAAAACCATCATTATTAACATTAGCAGCAATTTTTACATTAGCCACTGTTGTGTCAGGATTGTCAACATTATCATTATTATCAACATTATCATATAGATCTTTACACATAACTATATGGTGTCTTCCTTTGTGACATTGATAACAGAAGTTTAATTTGGCATAACAATCCTTTACATTGTGATTACCTAAACACCTGATACATCTGTCAAGTTCCTCCAATCTTTCAACTTTATCATTCCATGAATTGTATGCATTACAATTCTTAGAAAAATGAGTACCCTTGCAGAAAAGACAATCTCTCTTTTCTCTGACTGGTTTCCTGTTAACTGTGCTACTCTTAGGAGGGTACTTATTCTTCTTACCTTGTGGAGAATCATTATTTCTGATTCTTGCTACTTCATATGCACCTATGCAACTATTTTTAGGAAATTAATTTTTATTATTACCATTGGGATCATTTTTCCCTTTGTGAAACTTGACAGATACCTCAGAGTTATTATGTGTTGCATCTTTAAAATGAGTTAGTTGGCTGGTCTGCAACTGAACAATTAATTCTTGTAGACCTAGTCTTATTTCCTCTAGTCCAAAATAACCTTTGTGATATTTATTCGAGAACCATTCAAGTGTTTTAAAGTTTAATTTATTCTGTACCATGGCACTCAATAACCAGTCTGATTCCTTCAGATTATATTTATTACTTAAAGTTTTGAGAGTGCTCTCCAGTTTAACTCTAAACTGCTGTAAACCTTTGTAAGTGTGATCTGGAGATTTTAAATTAACAATGATATTCACTAGATCCAACCTACTTTGTTCTATGTTACCATAAGTGACCTTCAACAAGTCAACTGCTTCCTTGTAAGAGTCATCTACTTTGGGAAAGGCTTGTATGAGTATGTGAGCATCTCCTCTTACCTGTCCTTTGAGGTAAAATAATTTAGTTACACTGGCTAGGTCACTCCTGTCATGCATAGCTGCTTTAAAAATTGACCAAAATTCCTCCCAATTTTCTCCAGGATTAAACACAGGCAAACACAATTCTGGGAGTTTTGGCAAAGACATATTATTTGTTGGAGCAGACTGACCAACTGCCTGGTTTACACATTTTAATTTATTCAAGGCCTGACTTTTACAAGAAAGAATCTTTTCCTCTAATTCATAATACTGATTAATCATAAGATCTATTTCAGTCTCATCTACACAGTTTACTAATAAATCTCCTTCATATTTGTTGTAATATAATTTGTATAAATCATATCCATTCCCTAAAGCATCTAAATACAACTTTAAATCATCAGTATTCACAGTTTCTTGATTCATTAATTCCAAGCACTTATTATATGCCTTGGTTACATGAACTTTTCTAGCCTGTATTGATGCTTTCTTTACTCTATATTCCATGTTTGTCTTCTATATTAATTTCCTCATTTTCAGCCATGATGCAATGTATTCAATTCAACTTTATTAATAACACTGATTACAACTTACAACACTGATACAACTTACCTTTGAATAAATCCTAGCTACTTGAGCTTAGCAATTACATGTAAAAAATTATAATATAAATTTTAAATGTACATTAATACAAACCTTTAGCCAGCCTTGGCTTATCAAAATTATTATACAAATTAATAGAAATCATTGCCAGAATTTGGCATAGCAAATTAATATTATACACAATATAATTAGCTATACTTGGCTTATCAATTACACATACACTGATATAAATCTTGGCCAGAATTGTCATATCAAATTAATATTATACAAATACATTAATATAAATCCAAGCCACTTTGGCTTTGCAAAATTAATATACACATTAATATAATTAGCTACACTTGGCTTATCAATTACACATACACTTATACACATTAATATAATCTTTAGCCACACTTGACTTATCCAAATTAATATTGTAATAATTATAATCCACTACACATTAAGTAAATTTGTGAACTTAACATCCACCTCCTTCTGTCATTTCACATATAATTATTAAGTAATTAACTAATTAATGACTTCACTAATTACCTCCGGTTCAAGAAGGACCAACGGGCAAATTAAATGTGGAAAATTGCATTTATCTGTATGTAACTCATTATGTACATAACAGTAAATAACAAAGATAATTATTATTTATCAATGTTAATAGACAAGTAGGAATTTGGGACACCTAGGTCGCAAAAAATGTCCCCCTTCGATACCTACCACTGTCATATCCACAAGTTGCTCTGGACCTATTAATTATTAATGAAATATACATACACTAAGAATGCTGGTAAATATATAAATTTGTGGACTGTATATTAAAATTAAAAAAGGATTATAGTATATACACACATTTATATAACAGAAGAATATATCTTAATCATAACACTCACCAATTTGACTGGAGATTAATGTGTATCATACTCAGAAAACCTCACTGTCTATCTATGAAAATAACACTGGCCAGGTTACTACATAAGACTTATCTGAGGTTCCTCGAGCTGTCTTGTCCAGTCGCCTGATATCTCAAGTTATGCAGGAATGCATATCCACCAATTTCGCCTCCTATTTGAGAGGCGTCAGCACAATTTTAACCTCTAGAGCACGAAAAATTCTTCCCCATTCACCAACGTTTCTAATACAAAATCAAAACCAAGATGGCAAGTGTCTCTTCTTTTTTTCGATAACGTACTTCTTTTAAAAATACAATATAGGGCATTTATTTACCTATAAATTACCGTATTTCTGGAAAATATATACAGTATTTTCCACATTGTGGATATGACAGTGGTAGGTATCGAAGGGGGACATTTTTTGCGACCTAGGTGTCCCAAATTCCTACTTGTCTAACTCATAAATAATAATTATCTTTGTTATTTACTGGTATGTACATTATGAGTTACATCCAGATAAATGTAATTTTCCACATTTAATTTGCCCGTTGGTCCTTCTTGAACCGGAGGTAATTAGTGAAATCATTAATTAGTTAATTACTTAATAATTATATGTGAAATGACAGGAGGTGGATGTTAAATTCACAAATTTACTTAATGTGTAGTGGATTATAATTATTACAATATTAATTTTGATAAGTCAAGTCTGGCTAAGTTTATATTAATTTGTATAATATTAATTTGATAAGACAATTCTGGCCAAGATTTATATCAGTGTATGAGTAATTGATATATTAATGTGTATAATATTAATTTTGCTATGCCAAATTCTGGCAAGGATTTATTAATTTGTATAATATTAATTTTGATAAGCCAAGTCTGGCTAAAGGTTTGTTTGTATTAATGCACATTTGAAGTTTATATTATTTTCTTACATGTAATTGCTAAGCTCAAGTAGCTAGGATTTATTCAAAGGTAAGTTGTATCAGTGTTGTAAGTTGTAATCAGTGTTATTAATAAAGTTGAATTTAATACATTGCATCATGGCTGAAAATGAGGAAATTAATATAGAAGACAAACATATGGAATATAGAGTAAAGAAAATATCACTACAGGCTAGAAAAGTTCATGTAACCAAGGCATATAATAAGTGCTTGGAATTAATGAATCAAGAAACTGTGAATACTGATGATTTAAAGTTGTATTTAGATGCTTTAGGGAATGGATATGATTTATACAAATTATATTACAACAAATATGAAGGAGGTTTATTAGTAAACTGTGTAGATGAGACTGAAGTAGATCTTATGATTAATCAGTATTGTGAATTAGAGGAAAAGATTTTTTCTTGTAAAAGTCAGGCCTTGAATAAATTAAAATGTGTAAACCAGGCAGTTAATCATTCTGCTCCAACAAATAATATGTCTTTGCCAAAACTCCCAGAATTATGTTTACCTGTATTTAATCCTGGAGAAAACTGGGAGGAGTTTTGGTCAATTTTTAAAGCAGCTGTGCATGACAGGAGTGACCTAGCTTGTGTAACTTAAATTATTTTACCTCAAAGGACAGGTAAGAGGAGATGCTCACATACTCATACAAGCCTTTCCCAAAGAAGCAGTTGACTTGTTGAAGGTCAATTATGGTAATATAGAACAAAGTAGGTTGGATCTAGTGAATATCATTGTTAATTCAAAATCTCCAGATCACACTTACAAAGGTTTACAGCAGTTTAGAGTTAAACTGGAGAGCACTCTCAAAACTTTAAGTAATAAATATAATCTGAAGGAATCAGACTGGTTATTGAGTGCCATGGTACAGAATAAATTCAGCTGTGAAACACTTGAATGGTCTCAAACAAGTATCACAAGAGTTATTTTGGTCTGGAGGAAATAAGACTAGGTCTACAAGAATTAATTGTTCAGTTGTAGACCAGCCAACCAACTCATTTTAAAGATGCAACACATAATAACTCTGAGGTATCTGTCAAGTTTCACAAAGGGAAAAATTATCCCAATGGTAATAATCAAAATTAATTTCCTAAAAATAGTTGCATAGGTGCATATGAAGTAGCAGGAATCAGAAATAATGATTCTCCACAAGGTAAGAAGAATAAGTACCCTCCTAAGAGTAGCACAGTTAACAGGAAACCAGTCAGAGAAAAGAGAGATTGTCTTTTCTGCAAGGGTACTCATTTTTCTAAGAATTGTAATGCATACAATTCATGGAATGATAAAGTTGAAAGATTGGAGGAACTTGACAGATGTATCAGGTGTTTAGGTAATCACAATGTAAAGGATTGTTATGCCAAATTAAACTTCTGTTATCAATGTCACAAAGGAAGACACCATATAGTTATGTGTAAAGGTCTATATGATAATGTTGATAATAATGATAATGTTGACAATCCTGACACAACAGTGGCTAATGTAAAAATTGCTGCTAATGTTAACAATGATGGTTTTGCTGAAGTAGCCTTACCTGTGTTACAGGTAAAAGTTGATGATAAAAGGCATAAATCAAAAAATGTAACTGCGTTATTAGACCAGGGATCCCAACGTACTTTCATTAAACGTAAATGTCTTGATGGTATGAAACTACAGATGGGAGATCCCACAACTTTAAAAATTATCTGGTTTTCTCTCGGATAAAAGGTCTCAATTGTATGACACTGTTTATGTAACTGTCAGGTTGGGCAATGAGAAAAAACGTGTTAATGCAGTAATTGTAGATAGACTTCCAGAGAAAATATCTACAGTAGGGCTTAGTAATGCTACAGAAAGACTCTCACATAATGTAAATGTAGCACCTTCTGGTGTAAGCTATGATTCTGTAGGCCCAATAAATATTTTGATAGGTAGTGACTATTATGCCTCCTTTGTAAAGGGTATGGTAAAGAAATGTGGTGTCACCATTTTGAAGACTGCAGGAGGCCATGTAATGTATGGTAGGATTCCTCGTAATAATAATTCATGACTAGAGGAAACTATAAATACCATAACTGTGTGTCTTACTCATGAAATCGTACCCCAGTATAATTCTTCCATAGAGGATGGTGTTGAGCCAGTGCATAAATTGTGGGAATTAGACAGAATTGGAATAAATGTAAATGAAGAAAGTCCAGACGATTCTTTTACTCAAGAACAATACCTGAGAGATGTAAAATTTGAATCTGGACAATACTGGGTACGACTTCCGTGGAGACTGAACCATCCAGAATTGCCCACTAATTACAGAATGGCATATGGACAGTTAAAGGCTCAGCTCCGCGAACTGAGTAAGACACCAGAATTGTTAACTGCCTATAATGATATAATTGCTAAGCAGTTAATTAATAAATTTATAAAAGAGGTACCTCCTGAGCAAGCCAAAATTTATGGTCACTATTTGCCACATCACGGAGTGAAGAAGGATTCTAAGACCACTCCTCTGAGAATTGTGTTTAATTGTAGTGCCAGGAGTAACAAAGATGTACCTAGTTTAAATGACTGTTTGATGACAGGTCCATCGTTTACGGAAAAATTAGGAGATATCTTATTAAATTTCAAGATGAAGAATTATGCTTTTACGGCTGACATAAGTAAAGCTTTCCTAAGAGTGGGTTTACAAGAGGCTGATTGTACCCACTTCTTATGGCCTGAGAATCCTATTTACCCACTTAGCCCTCTGAAAACCTTTCTCTTTAGGTGCGTATTATTTGGTGCTACATCCAGTCCGTTCCTACTTCAAGCGACGACAAATGCACACCTTAAACGTATGGAAAGTCCATTGAGTAAAATAATGAGCAAACAATTTTATGTGGACAATTTCCTGGGTATGACGTCAACTGAAGAGGAACTGTTAATGACTTATGGAGAGGCTAATAAAATATTGCAAAGTGCAAATATGCCTCTGAGAGAATGGAATAGTAATTCGTCCAAATTAAAGGACAAAATAAGTAAAGATTTCCCTGGAGATGAAGTGCCAAAATGTAGTAATGTATTGGGTTTAACTTGGGATACTGAGATAGATTTGTTAATGTTAATACCTAATAATTACAGTATGCCCAATAAATTAACTAAGAGAGTTTTGCTTGCTGAAGTTTCCAAATGTTTTGATCCACTAGGTTTAGTGTCACCACTTACTATAAGAGGGAAATTATTAATTCAG
This sequence comes from Cherax quadricarinatus, assembly GCF_038502225.1. Taxonomy (NCBI): domain Eukaryota; kingdom Metazoa; phylum Arthropoda; class Malacostraca; order Decapoda; family Parastacidae; genus Cherax; species Cherax quadricarinatus. The sequence continues at coordinate 8,438,707 of NC_091379.1, forward strand.
GAAGCATGGAAATTTAAATGTGCTTGGGATGAAATTCTACCTGAGGAATTCATTAACAGGTGGGATGAATTAATTGGTGATTATGAGAAAATTCCAATGTTGGAGTTCCCACGCCAGGTGGCCAATCCAAATGGGAAAAATGTACTCCACATTTTTTGTGATGCTTCAAAATTGGCATATGGATCAGTTGCTTACCTTCAATGTAATAGTGTTATTTCTCTTGTTATGTCTAAGGCTAAAGTGTCTCCAATTAAATCACATACCTTACCTCAGTTGGAATTAACAGCCATTTATGTAGGTGTCAAATTAGCTAATTATATAAGAAATAAGTTGCAGGAGATAAATATTAGTGACACTGTAATTTGGTCTAATATTGAGGTATCCTTACAATGGACTCATAATGGAAACAGTAAAATTGTGTACGTACAAAACAGAGTCGCTGAAATTAATCAGATGCAAAAGAAGTATAATAGTTTGGGTCAGCATAAGCTAACATTTAATCATATACCTGGTGAGGAGAATCCAGCTGATTTCTTGTCTCAAGGTTTACCTTATGCTAAATTTGTAAATGTTGTATCATGGTTTAAAGGACCAAGCTGGTTGGTAAATAAAGCTAATTGGCCTGTATAAAAGGTGTATATTACTCTTGTTGAAATTACTGTGACCACCGCTCCAATAGTTTGTCCTTCCTTAGCCATTGATATAAATAGGTATTCTTCTTTACCCAAACTAATCAATGTAACTAAGTTGGTGTTTAAATTTCTAAACAAGATGAATATTTCATTTAAGTTCTCACATCCTCTTGAATATTGGATAAAGAGGGTACAAGAAGAAATCTATGGAAATGAGATTAAATTGATGATGGAAAGAAAAATTGTGAAAGGTTCCATAATAGAGAAATTGGGACAGTATTAGAGAACAATGTAATTAGGTGCAGAGGCAGGTTACAAAATGCTGAATTGGGTGATTATGCTAAACACCCTATCTTACTGCCCAAAACTCATCATCTAACAAATTTAATTGTTCTAAATGCCCATAAAAATGTAATGCATGGTGGGGTACAAGATACCTTAAATTGTATTAGGGAAACTTTCTGGATTCCACAAGGACGGCAAAGTCTAAAAAGGGTGATTAAATCTTGTGTAATATGTCGCCGTGTGGATGCCAGATCCTATATGTACCCAGGTCCTCCACCATTGCCAAATGAGCAATTTGAGTTGTTTAGCAACGAACTCCGCCCGGCCGCAGTGTGGAAAATACTGTATATATTTTCCAGGAATCTTTTCTTTCAACACACTGGCCGTATCCCACCGAGGCTGGGTGGCCCAAAAGGAAAAACGAAAGTTTCTCCTTTTCCATTTAGTAATATATATACAGGAGAAGAGGTTACTAGCCCTTTGCTACCGGCATTTTAGTCGCCTCTTACAACACGCATGGCTTATGGAGGAAGAATTCTGTTCCACTTCCCCATGGAGATAAGAGGAAATAAACAAGAACAAGAACCAAAAAGGAAATAGCAGAAAACCCAGAGGGGTGTGTGTATATATATGTTTGTACATGTATGTGTAGTGTGACCTAAGTAGAAGTAGCAAGACGTACCTGAAATCTTGCATGTTTATGAGACAGAAAAAAGACACCAGCTATCCTACCATCATGTAAAACAATTACAGGCTTTCGTTTTACACTCACTTGGCAGGACGGTAGTACCTCCCTGGGCGGTTGCTGTTTACCAACCTACTACCCAGTAATACAGTAGTTATATGTAAATAGATGGCCATACTGTATTTAATAACATTTGTCAAAAAAAATGGGAAATTTTCTGTGCCTGCGCAGGACACTCGCCATTGTTGTTTGAACTGGTCAACTGTTAGTGAATATTGGGAAGAATTTTTCGTGCTCTAGAAGTTAAAATTGGGCTGACACCTCTCAAATAGGAGACGAAATTGTTGGATGTGCATTCCTGCATAACTTGAGTATCAGTCGACAGGACAGGACAACTCCAGGAACCTCAGATAAGCTGTCTAATTTATATTTAAATTCTGGCCAGTAAATTTTTCATAAATGTAGGCAAAAGGGGGGGTCCTGTACATGACACATTAATCTCCAGTCAAATTGGTGAGTGATGTTAAGATATTCTCCTTCTGTTATGTATATGTGTTTATATATAATAATTTTTTAATTTAATATACAGTCCACAAATTTATATATTTACCCGCATTCCTGGTGATGTATTTTTCATTTGTAATTAATAGGTCCAGAGCAACTTGTGGATATGACAGTGGTAGGTATCGAAGGGGGACATTTTTTGCCACCTAGGTGTCCCAAATTCCTACTTGTCTAACTGATAAATAATAATTATCTTTGTTATTTACTGGTATGTACATTATGAGTTACATCCAGATAAATGTAATTTTCCGCAGGATTTTCATCCATTCCAAATGGAGAATCCTGTCCAGAACGTGATGCTGACAACTGATAAATTGTGGTTTGCTAATCCCCTTCTCTGAGAACATTCGTTACAGTTTGACAAAAGCTCCACTCTTTTTCCCTGTGTTAACGTTTGTTGTATCAGCAATGATCATTTTTATTGCATTCCAGAAGGTGTATTGATCAGTGAGAAAATAATAACAACAATAGTAGACGCCAGTATATAGAGTTCCCAATTAGTAATTTTCTGAGTTGCTACCTATGATCAGTAACGTAAATATTTGGAGATTAATATTTTTCATTAATCTGAGTTGCCAATTAGTACTTTCCTGAGTTGTTACTTATGAGTAGTAACGCAGATACATGGTGATTCATAGTTTTTATTTAGGGGTGACTTTTTTGAAAACTGAGAGGAATTAGGGACTTTTTCATTGTTTTTAAACAAAAGTTATCGATTTATGACACAGGAGTTGTTTTATTTGGAAAAAAGTAAAAAAAGTTATAACCCTAATAGACAGAGTTAATCTATATACCGCAAGCAACAGCAGTGATAACAGACATCCCTGAACATCCCTATTCGCGCAGTTATCAGAAAAATTCTCAAAGCAAACTGCAGGTATCTTGTCCTTAAAGTATAAATATGTGTTATGTGTTATGGGAAAAAACGAAAAACAAAGAAATTTTATAAAAATATATGGTATTCTGCCTAGTCGGCGATACTTCAAAACTATGAAAGATAAAATTTATTTGTTTTTATTGAAGTGGGAACAAAGCTAGCTGTGTTTCCCCTCTCATAGTCCATCACGCAGGATGGTGCTCATACACGGTGTTGAAATGTGCCAGCCTGAGCTGGGAGACTACAGTAGTGTCAGCCGGAGCTTGGAGACTTCAGCTGTGTCAGCCTGAGGTGGGAGACATCAGCTGTGTCAGCCTGAGGTGGGAGATTTCAGTTGTGTCAGAGCTGGGAGACTACAATAGGGTCAGCCTTAGCTGGGAGACAGTTTTAAGACGAGGTTCGATAAAGCTCATGGAGTAGGGAAGGAGAGGGGAAGAAGCGGGGCCAGGAGCTATGAATCGACCCCCGCAACCACAAATTGGTGAGTACACACACAAACACACACACACACACACACACACACACACACACACACACACACACACACACACACACACACACACACACACACACACATATATATATATATATATATATATATATATATATATATATATATATATATATATATATATATATATATATATATATATATATATATATATATATATATACAGTAGATAACAATGAAGAGGTTGGAGTTCCCGTGTTGTCTGCCCAGTCATGTACAATTACTGAGACGCAATACAAAGGGATTAAAGTATATTACTAAATGAATACAAATATTAGGCAAAAATGGCGAAATTCCACAATGGGAGAGATTATTATCATGGGGAGCGCTAAACCTGTAGGGATTATACAGCGCCTGTGGAGAGAGAGAGAGAACTCGTTTCAGCACTTGCAAATTTATCACTTGTTACAATTTACCGTGAGTGGGGAAGAATATATTCTTCGATTTATTATTCCCGAAGGATTAGTAACCCAGGATAACCCAATAAAGCCAGGAGGACTTTACAAAGTCCTGGGGAAGACTAGATTACTAGAAGTTGGTCGACTGTTGTGGTCCTCGACCATAACAATCGACCAACTTCCACAGCAAGGATTGGATTGGGTGTGGTTCGCCGGTATTGTCCCAGCCGGTATTGTCCAGTTGGTGACCCGGCATAGGTTTCCCGGGTAAGGGAGTATCAATACATAAATAGCCCGCCCATAAGAGAGAGGAGATTACGACGACGTCTAGGTCAGGCTTGTTCCAGTCACGGTATTGTGCCTTTTTGTTCTCTAAGAGTGTCGTTCATCTTTCTCGTGCCGTAGTCCTGCCTTCGGAAGTAGGGGGGGGGAGGGAAGTACTATTCGGTTCTGAGGACCCACAGCAAGGTAATAGGGTGTTAGAGGAGACTTGAAATATACATCCTGCCTCGTGTGGGGTTAGACCCCACGTCCCCTGGGTAGTGACAGTAAATAAATACTACTGGCAATGGTGAGGTACTGGGAGCGTTTGTGGAGGTGTGAACTGGTGGTTGCAAGGAAGACTGCTTACACACACCAGATCATGTACCAGATGGTCGCCATAAGGTGTAGCCTTGACCAGGGAAGATATTAAAATTTACCTCCACCTCCTCCTCCTCCTCCTCTAGCACGTTTTCTACCTACATTAGAACGCAGATTACTCCGGTAAGTTGCAGTTAGAAGACTGTAGAAGAAAATGAGATAAATGATTGATTTAAAAGCACAATTACATAACTTTGGATGGTTACACTTCTTACACAGTAACATATTTGGTGCAATAAGATGACAGTAAACAGGTGATATCACAATATGCAAAACAACTACTGTGAAAAAGTAGTGAACTTACAAGCGCTTTCGTAATTTCTCGTATTATCAAGGAACTGTAATAATAATAGAACAACAAAAGGTTTATAAGGCTGAGATAACACCTCACGGTCAACATCCGACACCTCACTCGTTCCTTTATGCACAGTAACATATTTGTAAATTACTTACAATAACTCGAAAAGTCAAACAGAAGAAAAGAGAAGATAAAGAAAATGACGATTTCCGGATTATTATTATGGAGGGTTTGTAACCCATGATAAATCAGTTAATATATCATCAGCCTGTCTTGCTAAAACTGAGGGTCACTTTATCCCTCCTCACCACGATGCCACCCACAACAGTGGACTAGCACCCAGGTACCTGCTTACTGCTAGGTGACCAGAGGCTAGCTGGTCTAGTGGCTAACGCGACGGGCTGGAGTTTTGAGACTCTATGACCGCGGGTTCAATCCCGGCCGGGGGTATGGTTTTGGGTTGACCAGAGGCAACATACGTAAGCAAGCACGGCCAAGTATTTCCACTTGATATAAAATCGAAACCAAATCTCAAATGCTGAGGACGCTACCTTATTTAGGCCATCAGTACATAATGTGGAAGCTTGTGAAGGCTTCTTAGTTATGAGGTGGTGACTGTCACCCCTCACAAATTCCCCCCAAAAATCTTTTTGGATTAAAATGAACGAAGAACCAGCATTATGTACTTGTAGAAATGATGATTATTTATTTATTTATTCATTATTATTATTATTATTATTATTATTATTATTATTATTACTGATACCCCACTTACAAATAAATTGATCACACTTCAAGTGAATGACCAGACTGGCTAGTATTCTCATTAACCAGGACCCCTTCACAGACCGGGTTAACCAGGACCCCTTCGCAGACTGGGTTAACCAGGACCCCTTCGCAGACTGGGTTAACCAGGACCCCTTCACAGACCGGGTTAACCAGGACCCCTTCACAGACCGAATTAACCAGAACTCCTTCACAGACCGGGTTAACCAGGACCCCTTCACAGACCCGGTTAACCAGGACTCCTTCACAGACCGGGTTAACCAGGACTCCTTCACAGACTGGGTTAATCAGGACCCCTTCACAGACCGGGCCCCTCAAGGGAGGTTCCTTGACGCTGGTGAGAGGCTCTTGATCAAGGGAATTGTATCTGTGCTCCAGTTCCCTGAATTAAACCTGAATACATTCCATCCCCCCCACAGGCGTTGTATAATCCTACAGGTTTAGCGCTTCCCCATGATTATAATAACTCACAGACCGGGTTATTCAGGACTCCTACGCAGACCGGGTTAACCAGGACTCCTTCACAGACCAGGTTAACCAAGACCCCTTCACAGACCGGGTTAACCAGGACCCCTTCACAGACCGGGTTAACCAGGACTCCTTCACAGACAAGGTTGACAAAGACCCAGTTCCCTGAATTAAACCTGAATACATTCCATCCCCCCCACAGGCGTTGTATAATCCAGGACCCCTTCGCAGACTGGGTTAACCAGGACCCCTTCACAGACCGGGTTAACCAGGACCCCTTCACAGACCGGGTTAACCAGGACCCCTTCGCAGACTGGGTTAACCAGGACCCCTTCACAGACCGGTTTAACCAATACCTCTTCACAGACCGGAAAGACAATCCTAAGAACACACAGATGTTACAGGCATTACAAACTAACATGAAGATCCATCTTTATATAGCCAGTACAATCAATGTGACCTATCTCCAGTGAGGCCCAATCCCTGTGCCCGTTATGTACCTCTGTAATCCTTTACCTGTCGCTCACAGCATGGCTATGTAGCGGATAACAAAGCTATCAGAGAAAAATATCATGGGCGTTATACACCGCATGGACAATGGGAGGTAATCAGATGGAATTTGAGGAACGGGAAAGGTAGCTCGCAACTTCTTGGATCAAGAGCCCTTTACCAGCATCAAGGCATCTCCTTAGAAGGAATTAGAAAGTCGAGTATTTTTACTTCAATGGCTGAGACAAGTAGATCACTTGCTGCTGCATTGTTATGCAGGCGCTGCAAAGGCAGAATGTCAACGTGTGGGTGAATGTTTAAGCCAGTGTGGGTCATTCAGTCCCAGGAGGAGTGTAGGCTCGAACCTCCGTCCACTTCTACCCAGATAAGCTACCTGGCTATACCCAATGATTAGCGTATTTTAACAACAATAATAATAATATACAGAACTGAGGCAATGCTAAAGTGTCTGAACGGATAGTTTTGGAATAATAATAATAATAATAATAATAATAATAATAATAATAATAATAATATATTTCTACAAGTACACATATACAAAGTAAACAGGCCTAGCTGATATCAAATTAGGTCAATTTTGTCCTAGGATGCAACCCACACCAGTCAACTAACACTCAGGTACCCATTTTACTGATGGATAAACAAAGACAAGTGTAAGAAAACACGCCCAATGTTTCCACCCTTGCCGGGAAATGAACCATGGATCCTCAGCGTGTGAAACGAGAGCTTTGCCTACCAGGCCACGGACCACTCAAATAAAGCAATTATATAAAGGTCTGAGAAAAACACAGGTGGCCGCAGGAGACGTACATGGAGAGAGATGGAGACACACAAAAAGATGACAGATGTACAAGAGGAAGATAAACTAATTTAGGAGCTGCGTAGGTCAGCTTCCAGTGGTCAGTAAGTGTACCCGGAAGTAACGCAGTTCAGCAGGCTGCAGTACACTATAGCTAGCGCGCAGCCAACGATATACACCATTGAGTGTATGTCTCAATGCATATACAGGGTGTTTCAAAAAGATGGACCCAACCGGTATGGCCTCATGATTAAACATCGCCTTAACAGAGAGCTTGTACATAGAGAGTTTACCTTAATCCCTGTTTTAGGGATTAAGGACTGGTAGTGACCAGGCAATATGCAGCCTTAATAACCATCGTTTGTTAATAAGCTTTAAGCCCAATTAACCAGTGCAGAACAGTTGAACAGTTTCTTTCCTAAATTAATATTAGTATGTGCTAAATAAGACGAAGTTGTAACTTGTTACTTTACTCTTAAAAATAATACGCAGTTTTATGGAAGATTATTATAGGTTTTATTGCAGGTACATGTTCCACGCCAGCAAGTGTCAGTAAGATTCAGAGAATAGCGTAGTGACAGATAATCAAATAGAATAAAAGCTAACGACTATGTAATGTTCATTAAGATTGCAATAGTCATGAAGATATGTAATGGACGTGAAGGTTGTACACTAGTGAGATTAGCAGTGTATCGGTCTGTATCCTATAGACTAGGCTATTCTCGCTAAGGCTCCTAACCTATACATCACCAGCCAAGAATATATTTTATAGGGTACCAAGATAGATTAAGGTTTGTGAATAACTAAATGGTTATAATCATAACCATAATTTTTAAAGGGGGTGGAGGGGCAAACCAGCGGAAGGTCTCGGTCAGATGACCAAAAGCTCCAGTGGCGGGTCATCATATGACTAAGACTCACGTCAGGGTCTTAGTCATACGATGACCCGCCTGTTTCCTGACAAACCTTACCTATTAAAGTTTGTACATAATACACTGAGAGATGAGCACCTCTCGATGTATATACACTGACCTCTACACCTCTGAATATATATACCCTTGTCGATGTATATACCGTTATTTACTGCTGTGAAACGGCCTAATGTGGTGCTGTAAACTGCAACTCATATACTGCTGTGAACTACATCTCATTTACTGCTGTAAGCTGCACTTCATTATCTGCTGTAAGCTGCACTTCATTTACTGCTGTAAGCTGCACTTCATTTACTGCTGTAAGCTGCACTTCATTTACTGCTGTAAGCTGCACTTCATTTACTGCTGTAAGCTGCACTTCATTTACTGCTGTAAGCTGCACTTCATTTACTGTTGTAAGCTGCACTTCATTTACTGCTGTAAGCTGCACTTCATTTACTGCTGTAAGCTGCACTTCATTTACTGCTGTAAGCTGCACTTCATTTACTGCTGTAAGCTGCACTTCATTTACTGCTGTAAGCTGCACTTCATTTACTGCTGTAAGCTGCACTTCATTTACTGCTGTAAGCTGCACTTCATTTACTGCTGTAAGCTGCACTTCATTATCTGCTGTAAGCTGCACTTCATTTACTGCTGTAAGCTGCACTTCATTTACTGATGTAAGCTGCACTTCATTTACTGCTGTAAGCTGCACTTCATTTACTGTTGTAAACGTAATACCTTATTACTATTTTAATTATTATATTTACAAAAAAAACATAAAAGTGTAAAGTGAACTTCCTGCGTGAATATTTCCGTACAGTGAAAACTGTAATTTACAGTTATGCCATCAAAATATTTAATTTGTGTTCACTGTGTCAAATTTCTTCACCCAGCTCAAGATTATTTATTCAGGTTATAGTTGAGAAAGCCAGATCAAGCAGGCTGTTTCCTCTAGGTGGTTGCATGACATGTGGCTTTCAAGAAGCAGTTTTGGATTACCTAAAAATAAGTCGCAAGACTAGATTTCTTGCCGTGGTTGGTTAATGGGGTCTAAAGCTTATCGATTAAACAAGAATCATTAAGGCTCCATGTAACCTGTTCACAAGTCAAGAATAAATGAATGCCTTAAAAGTCAATTAAAGTACCCTTTCAGTGTATGTACATCCATGGAAAAGCTTATATGTCTCGGTGTATGGTTTTCGCCCTGTCGTAGTATTATACTCAGTTTGGCTGCAATTAAAATGCTTCGTGATTACATTTTCATGATTTTAAACCTCTACAATTCCGTGATTCCAATTTCGTGCTGAAGATGATTATCGATAAATTTTTTCACAGTGATTCCTGGCCACCTGTAACGATGTTTTCAACTGCTGCACCTCTCTTCTGGCTCCAGCATGTGTTTATCCTAATGCCTCTGCATCAGACTGATCTAGGCTAAGGGGCCGAACACCTATCAAATGAAATTCAAAATTTTATTTCTGTGTGCAGTATACAAACTGTAGTTTACATGTAATACAGTATTGTTAAGCACAAAGAAAGTCACCAACATGCATGAGTTTCGGGCAGACTCCAAGGCTGAGGGACTCCACTCATTTTCCACATCTCTCTACTGACTGAAAAAAGGGCACCGGTTGGTAAAACATCGTAGTACAGATACCCAGGTGTTGATCATATGCCTCTTCACTAAAAATAGATTCTGTATGTTCCTTCAGCTTTCATATTTTGCATAATGGAGGAAAAAATAGAAAACGCTAAACTTGTGTCATTCATTGCATAACTCTTCATCAGCCGCCTGAGGCCTTCAGTTGGATCGAAAATATTCGCATTATTTCTGTACTGTTGATGTATATATATATATATATATATATATATATATATATATATATATATATATATATATATATATATATATATATATATATATATATATATATATATGGGTCATAGAACGTCTGGGACACGGGAGATAATTAGGTTTGATTCAAATCTTTATTTAGGTTTTGCCTAAATAATACATATATACAAAAAATTACAAGTCTTAAGTGCGCACAAAACGTACATTACGTAGATTTAACCTATGTTAACCTTGGCTAAACCTATGTAGATTTAAACCAAGGAAGGAGTGAGTACCACCAAATCAGATAATCATGAGCCCTTCACAGTATCAAGAACCCCTAGCCCTTCATCCCTTCAGGGTATGACTTGTGAAAATTTGCAATTAGAAAAGGTCATTCTAGTCGGGTCTTCGCAGGTGGCCCGCCACAGTGGGGTCTTGATGAACAGGTTTACCGTGGTCCTCATGACAAAGGCTGGTGTATCTCAAGGATGCATTGTCTCTCTGTCTCTCCTTCCCTGTGGTGGTGAATGCTAAGTGTTACGTATGATCCTCCGCGTCCACTGCAGCCCTGCAGGTTACTGACAATAGGAACATGTGGCCAGAAGTAACTATGTTTTCTGCTACGGCAATGACACCATTTTCCCCATTTCCCACATGACATCCCAACGAACATTCAGGCTTTGATACACATTTCAGTGGGGTTGAAACTTAGTATGTATCGATCACCTCAAATGAATGATGTTTTGACAAACAGCAATTGGCTTTGTTTATAATATAAAACCGGTCTGGGAATAAGTGTAAGTTCTCGTACATCGGGTCAGCGCCTTGTTACCTGTTGGTTGCTGACTTTTCTTATTCTTTCGTCTTCAGGCTCCACCATGCATGGTCAACTACATTTTCAGGTCATAAAATGTAGAGAAGTTATGAGCCATTATAGTCTTAAATTATTTACATTTAGCCCAAGCACTAGAATGTGTAATTCCCCGGAAGCAACTTTGCACTAGCTGGCACCCTCACGCCCTCAATGGAAACGGCAACTATTACATTATAGTTATATATATGTTATGAGTACGGTCTTTACCTGATCACTAACGTATACTCCAGATATGCTGAAACATAAATGCACCAGCATAGAAACAAACGATATATTGTTGCCACAGGAGCCTAAGGAATATTTATGAAGGATTCTAGGTTAGGAATGGAGTTTGTGCCTCACGTTTTGGTTGCAACTCAGGGAGTGGCGGACCTCTCTCTCCACACACAAGTTTCTCCTAGTCAGTGACGGACTGGGGTCCCTCGGGCCCTACCATGTGCCGGGAAACGGACCCAAGTGCTGGCATCTATGATTAGTTACTCCTGTACATTACTGAAATTATGTGTGTATTCCGTGTGGCTTGGCTCAACCAGTAAACTATGTGTATGCAATTTACTCTTTTGTGAGTAGAATACTGTGTGAGATGCGTGTAGAGTTCCAGTTTTTATTCGCCTGTGATGTTACTTGAAATCCGGTACCTTATGTTGTGAAATCAGTACTACACAAGACACGAGAGGGGTTAAATATAAAATATTCTTTCTCACAAGTACAAACCAGGGAGGTGAAATCGGTTCTCAACCAGGATTTACCACACCAATACTTAGCCCACGGGTTTCTGATACGAGCTTACTGGTGGCGGTAAATTTGCAAGAAAACTATACAGCATGAAGTGAGTAACCACTGCACGCTAAGGGAACACCGGTATTCTGCCTCGAGCAATGTAGCTATAACAGCCTAGGCTGCCATCACTGTTACTGACCAGTCTTGCACTAGGCAACAAGACGGTGACTTCCATTACTGTACAGTGGAATCATGGCAGTGAAACGCAAAGTCTCAAGGAAATACTTAATGTAGTTCCACTTTAAGCTACCGATATTAAATTGTATTGTTGTCCAAACTGTGAGAATCGCGCTCACCCTGGGGGAAATCCTCTTTCAAAATTTTGTGGTGCATTATCTCTAACTAGCAAGTCATAATAAACTCTTGTGATATCGGAAAGCAACCTTGAAAATAGTTGGCGCACATGACACGGTGTTGTTAAATCACTCGTATTTTAGCTTGTATAAACACCAGTCACTGCAAAAATATATCCGTCATTTAAGCAGATTTAAACTTTATTAGCACACAATATCGATCAGAAGAAGCCTTATATCCAGCGGAAGTTTCACCAACGTCCACCTGATCAGGTAACAACTGCAAGTCATGTCTGTAACACAGGTTCACTACTGCAAACTGCAAAACTGCACCATCACTGTTGAGGTCTGCGGTATATGACTCAGCGCTTCTTCTGGGCTGAGAACGCCTCTAGGCGAGCTCCCACGCACCGCACACACGCACGCATGCACGCAACAGTATGCGACACGAATGCTGGTAACTAAAGTATATTTATTATTCCTTAAATAAAGAAAACGTGAGACCAGGACTATAATTTTACAAGTAGGCAATTACACACACGGGTACACTCATGAGTACTGCTAAGTACACAAACTTGCATACATAAACACACACACTACAGGGGACAGAGGCTGCTGACCTCATTCAGAGGACCTGGGAGTAAGCATAATTCCTAGCATATCTCCAGAGACAACCAAATAACCTACGCAGCCAATACTCGCCTAGCAAATCTAAGAGTGGCCTTCAGGAATCTCAACAGTCATTCTGGGTGCTTTATACAACACATGTCAGGCCCATCTTGGAGTACGCAAAATCATTATGGAACCCACACCTGAGGAAGCATGATAAGAAACCGGAGAAAGTGCAAAGTATGCAACGAGAGTTAAGGGGGTATGAGCTACGAGGGAAGGCTAGAGAAATAAATCTAACGAACCTGGAGGACAGAAGGACCAGGGAATACACAACACAAAATACTCAAAGGAATCGATAGGGCGGACAGGGACAAGCTGTTTGAAAGGCGGGAAACAGGTACATGGGAGCACAGCTGTAAGCTAAAGACAAATGAATTACAGGGAAGTCAGAAAGTATTTCTTCTGTCTCAGGGTGGTCGGGAAGTAAAATGACCTCGATGAAGTGGTGGAGGCAAACTCCATACATAGTTTTAATAATATGTAATGATATGGCCCACAAGTCTAGGAGAAAGTGATTCTGAAAAGGGGCAGGTTGAGAAGCAGAGTCAAGAGCTAAGACCTGACCCCTGCACCCACATGCAGATGAGTACATAGGTAAGCATGCACGTGCGAACACACACACACACACACACACACACACACACACACACCAAAATCATTAGAAACATGCACACCACACCCTTTTGTTTTTATGTTGGTGGTGTGTGCCTGAAGCTGTGCGGTTCATTCAACTCATGATCATGTGTAGAGGTGTGCTGCTGCTGCTGCAACTGTGACTGCTGCTGTTTTTTGCTAGGGTAATATATCGTACAGGCTGAACTAATGTATTCAGTGGTTCACTGAACTGTTTGCAGGTCACCTGAAGATTCACTCGCCCCCCCTCTAGGAATCGATTAACCAGTTATGTTGAAAATGCTATAAAATACCGACAAGTTGATAAGACATGCAACATTGTGTATCTTTATTGTTAAAACATTTCAACAGTTAAGATACCCAACTGTTGCACACGTCTCGCTCATTAACCAGAATTTACAAATTTTTCGACAGTTTAATTAACTTTCATTACTCCGAGCAAAGTTAAATTTGCTTGTTTAGTTATGGTGGCAAATTTTATCGTACCGCAAATTTGCATAACTTTTAGGTAGTGGTTTTTAACCTTTCAAGGCGGCGCATATTTTGGTGAGTGGACTTGTCGGTTTAGCGCTTTGTTTGATTATAATAATAATCTGGTGAGGGGAAAAGTCTTAGATACTGCTGTGTATATTGTGTTCTAACTCTTTGGAATTTGGCTATGGTTAATGTGATACACTAGCAAGTACCTGGGACTTTTTGTAATGCCGATAGTATTGAGGTCGGTTGTAGAGTGCGCCAACACGCATCTATAGTGTGGTACAGCGTTGGTTACGTTGCTTTAGCGTTGAGAATTGTTAAATACACAAGGGCCATTAAGCCTGCATTTCACTTGTACACCACCAGTCAGGGATGCTTTAATTCCTAAAATTGGGAAACAGCTGTGCGTTGGTGTGTGGTGGATAGACTAAAGGTGTGTGGGATAATTTATATGGGGAATGCCGGGGAGGCACGGATGATTAATTCTGGGAGGGCAGTGGATAGGTTGGTGGGTAGGTTAAATGTTTTGAGACCCTTGCATTTGACGATACATCAACGTGTAATAGTGGTGAATGTGATGTTATATAGTATGGTCTGGCATGTGGCAGCAGTATATCCGTTGGCAGGACCGGACATAACTAGAATGCTAAAAAAGGTTTTTCGATATATATGGGGTTCTGGGTGTGATTGGTTGGGTAGAAGTGTTGTTATGCTACCGGTCGACAAAGGTGGATTGGGTTTAATAGATAAAAGATTAAGGGTTAAGTGTATATATTTGAAGAGGGGGTTTCTCCGAGTGGAAGGTCGTGTGGGGAAGGGTGTGCAAGCATTGTATGAGGAGGCACGAAGGTGGTGGGTAGGATCAGAGATGAGAGAGTGTGAGGATGTGCTGCGAGCTTTATTGTATGTTAGAGATCCGTCTAGGATACGGGTAGGTGTTCTGGAGCGTGCTGTAGGGGTGAGGGTGATTGCAAATGTTGAGGGCATATACCCAATGTATGCATGGGGAGACATTTGGGTAAGGTTGCGGTTGGTGCGCATAAGACCAAGAGTGAGAGAGGTAATGTTTCGTTTCCTTCATGGAATATTGCCGTCTGGTGTGGTGCTTCGGGAGAGAGGGTTGATGGTGGAGGACGTATGTAGGGCGTGTGGGGATAGGGAGACAGCTTTTCATGTAGTATATTTTTGTAAAAATTTGGAGTGTATACGGGAGTGGATGGGTGGGATTTTGAGAAGGGTGGGTGGGGGAGGGATATCGGCATTAAGGGCATTGAGTTTAGATGTGGGAGGTGTGGAAGAGTCTGTGCAGCGTGCTTTGGTGTACATCATAACTGATTTTGTTTTCGTATCATGGGCCATGAGGGGTAATGGGGATTGGATGGTGCGAAAGAAGGTATTGGCTGCAACAATGTACAAAACACTTAGTCGTAATAGGGGGATATATGGAAGTAGATGGGAAAGGGTTTTTCCTGAAGGATATCGAAGTATGAATGTCAGAGGTTTGTTGGCGGAGTGAGGGGGGGGGGGGGGATGTGTTTGGATTTTCAGGGGTTGCACCGGGCTCGTCTCAGAATTTGGGAATGTATGAGGAGTTCCATGATATGGTGTGAAATGGCAGCGTAGTTGTGGAGTGTGTTTTAAGTAAGTTTGTGGTGGTTTGTAAGGGAAAAGTTGTTAAGATTTTTATGGACATGGAAATGAGCAATATCTGTGTGAATGTGAATAGTATACGGTCATACTCAGAATGGTATACTGCTGTATGTTATGGATAAGTTAAATTTGGAATATGTTGTAATGTATTATCAGGACTGGTGGTTGTATTAAAGTAAAGGACATAAGGGCGTGATAAATATGTCTGTGTACCAAATGTACTGCTAATAATGAGATAATGTAATGTGTGTGATTTTTATCATACATCAAGTGTATATAGCAGTATGTAAGAGAGAATTTCATGTACTCAGTATGGGTTGTATATTAGTATTCGGTGAAGTTCAATGAATATTATTGACGAGTGATGGGTATATAAGGACGTGTTCATGTACACTGTGTTAAGTAGTGTTCGGATGGTGAGGCAAGAAATGCTGCGGTCTGTAGAATAAGAATATAGTCTCGTTTAAGTTAATGTTTAATAGTAATGACTATGTATATTTCATTATATGGTAGAAGAAGTTTGTTACTTAAAACTGGAAATTATATTTGAAAAATATTACTAAATATACGTGATTGTGTAAGTTCGCTTGTAGGATGATGTAGTGTTTGTTCGTTTGTGGGATGAATGTAGTGTATTCGGAAGTGAGGTGGGACGAATCATTTGTTATATTGTACTGTGTTTAGTTTTTCTGTGGTGAGGTGTGGAGATTGTTATTTTCTAACCTTTATTTGTTTCGTAATTATTGAGGTGTTACGTATTATGTATTTGATATGAAGTTTAATATACAACAATAGTAAGTGTGTAAAGAATTTTTGGATAATTGAGAATGTCTTCGTACATACAGTTTTATGTAAAATGTCAATACCTGTGACATTCTTTGGGTTATATTGCATATTGTGTTTATGGCTGCAATTTTGGATGTACTAAACCCACCTGTATATGAAGCTGTGGGCTGTCTTTAGTTTAGTTCTTATGTATAAGTTTAGTGCTACGGTAGGGAATGTGGAGTTTTCTTTTGTTATATATAATGGATACGTTTCATTGCTTACATTGTCTACATGTATAACTATGTATTGCGTTTTTCAATAAAATATAAAAAAAAATTCCTAAAATTGGGATTAAAGAGAATTCTGGGCATTTAAACTAGGATATGCACACCTCTCGGTGTACATTTGTGATGGGTGTTGTAGCAGGGATTGTGTATTAGTTACGTTCTTTTTCTTTCAAGGCCTCTACTGTGTGATCAATTTATGTGAGGTTTATTTGGTATCACCTAAGGGATACCTCAAAGTGGTTTCCTAAAAAAAAAAAAATTTCCGAGGTTTTTGTTTATAACTTGTGAACTACTCATCCGATCAGCTTCAAATTTTTCAACGCTGGTGTAGTGCAACTTGGGAAAGATTTATGCGGTTATTGACATGTGTGATGCTCTCTGATTAATTTTATATGTCCCATTCCCTGATTTAGTTTCCGTGCTCTAATTTGAAAAAGCCTCTTCTGACCACTTTTATATTTTCAACACTGGTGTGTTACTGGATTGTTACTAGTGTGTAGGTGCCAATTTGACTATTTTCGTTTTAAAATAGTACAATTTTCGCTGAAAAGTATACTATTCACTATGCTTCTTCTGAACGGCTTCCATCTTTAATAGCTTCAATAGCTTTTAAGTTTCGGTTGTGTAGCAGCAAATTCGACAATTTACTAACATAACCATTGTGAAAAAATAGTGAAATTCCAAGTGCTTTCGTGTCTTCTCACATTATCAGGGAACTATAAAAATAAAGGTTAACATTAAGGAATATAAAGACGAGACTACACCTCTCTGCAACCCCCCAACAACACCTGACTTTTTATGATAATGTAAGTAGGTAGTCATCACCATAAAAAGTCAGGTGTTGTTGGGACGGGGGTTGACAGCGAGGTGTAGTTCTTGTCTTTATATTCATTCGTGTTAACATTTTATTTTTATAGTTCCCTGATAATGTGAGAAGTCACAAAAGTGCTTGGAATTTCACTATTTGTTCACAGTGGTTGTTCTGCATATTGTGATATCACCTGTTTACTGTGATCTTATTGCACAAATAATAGACTTTGAATTATTCAATTTTGAGATAACTGGAGCCTGGGGAGCTTCAAGCTTTTAGAGCTGGTGTAATTTTCACAACGAAAGTTGAAAATATATGATTTAGAAAACCGAAAAGTTGGTAAATGAGACACTTGTGCAACATTTAGGTATATTTATTCTGGAAACGTTTCGCCAGCCACTGACTTCTTCAGTCCAGTTCAGAGAAAAGTGGAAGGTGAAGAGTTTGAGGTAATAAGTCCCTCAGCCTAGAGTCGATGTGTTCAGTCCTTCAGCCTGAAGTCGATGTGTTCAGTCATTCAGCCTGGAGTCGATGTATTCAGTCCCTCAGCCTGGAGTCGATGTGTTCAGTCCTTCAGCCTGGAGTCGATGTATTCAGTCCCTCAGCCTGGAGTCGATGTGTTCAGTCCTTCAGACTGGAGTCGATGTATTCAGTCCCTCAGCCTGGAGTCGATGTGTTCAGTCCCTCAGCCTGGAGTCGATGTGTTCAGTCCTTCAGCCTGGAGTCGATGTATTCAGTCCCTCAGCCTGGAGTCGATGTGTTCAGTCCTTCAGCCTGGAGTCGATGTGTTCAGTCCAAACAACTGATCCTGTCTCAGATCACTGAGGTAGAGGGGGCTGAGCTTATGGGATAGTGGGATACTTTTCTCGCATCATTATGGTAGAAGGGGCCGAGTTCATGGGATAGGGGGGCTGAGCTTGTGGAACGCCGGCAAACCTTCGACGAATCTTGTAGTGACCTTAACACATTCAGTTTTTTCCGGGTTACGAATGGCAAACCAGCGGAAGGCCTTAATCATATGAGCAAAGGCTCCAATGAGAATGTTCAATATATAAACACACACCCGCGTCAGGATACATTTTTCCCCATTTATCATGACAGAAAATATACCACGACTCTTGCATCACATAAAGCTATACAGGTATATGGAAAGGATAGAGAGGAAGGTGTTTATCTCCTAGTGCATATGCACTTAATTTAATATTTAGCTTTGTATTAAAATTATTCTTAATCATTAGTGCACAGGTCTTAATAACACCAGTATGTATTCAAAAGACTAAACCTAACTTATAGTCTTAATGACCCACGTGCATTCCATAGGCTCTGAACTTAACATATATGACCCCTGAACCAAACATATACGACCCAAGTGTACTTGATAGGTTTTTCACCCTAAGAAACTAACAATAAGAATAAGTCAGCCGGAAGACCTAGGTAGGCTAGCTTACCAATGCAAGACAGGTAGATGGTGCTTGTACCCGGGTATTTGCACTCGTGTCCATGCCTAACCTACATATATATTTAAAGCTTTCCAATTTACTTCAGTGCTTAATTTAAAACTTTAAATCATTGCAGTTCCACTGCTGAACTAATGCTACACTATATCCTTTTTAAATGCAAATTTACCCAATTAAAATTCCCTGTTGCCAGTTCTATTTTGGACATATATTTTCAGTTCTTTTAACAACTTCTTAAGTAATTCTCCATATATCTTTTCCTCCATTTGCATATCAAAGTATTATTATCCCCCATTGTACAGTTTTCAAAATATTTTAAGGGCAACTGTCTCTTTTTCAGGAAAGTTTAGCTAGCAATGTAAAAGTTAGCTAGTAATGTAAAAGTTAGCTAGTAATGTAAAAGTTAGCTAGTAATGTAAAAGTTAGCTAGTAATGTAAAAGTTAGCTAGTAATGTAAAAGTTAGCTAGTAATGTAAAAGTTAGCTAGTAATGTAAAAGTTAGCTAGTAATGTAAAAGTTAGCTAGTAATGTAAAAGTTAGCTAGTAATGTAAAAGTTAGCTAGTAATGTAAAAGTTAGCTAGTAATGTAAAAGTTAGTAATGTAAAAGCCTACTTGTCATCTGTACACAATTACTTAAGAAATAAAATAGGGAACCGAGTAAATTTTTTATATTTAAAAAATGAGTGTATGGAACCGAGTAAATTCTCAGCGTATATTTAAGAAATGGGTGTAGGGAACAGTAAATTACAATATACTTAATCCCTAGAACAAATTAAAATAAGCTCTCGGCATATACTGAGAACTACACCTCAAATATATATATATATATATATATATATATATATATATATATATATATATATATATATATATATATATATATATATATATATATATATATTTCAACAAGTCGGCCGTCTCCCACCGAGGCAGGGTGACCCAAAAAGAAAGAAAATCACCCAAAAAGATAATACTTTCATCATCATTCAACACTTTCACCTCACACATAATCACTGTTTTTGCAGAGGTGCTCAGAACACAACAGTTTAGAAACATATACGTATAAAGATACACAACATATCCCTCCAAACTGCTAATATCCCGAAACCCCTCCTTTAAAGTGCAGGCATTGTACTTCCCATTTCCAGGACTCAAGTCCGGTTATATAAAATAACCGGTTTCCCTGAATCCCTTCACTAAATATTACCCTGCTCACACTCCAACAGATCGTCAGGTCCCAAATACCATTCGTCTCCACTCATATCGAACACGCTCATGCACGCCTGCTGGAAGTCCAAGCCCCTCGCCCACAAAACCTCCCTTACCCCTTCCTTCCAACCTTTTCGAGGACGACCCCTACCCCGCCTTCCTTCTCCTACAGATTTAAATGCTCTCCATGTCATTCTACTTTGATCCATTCTCTCTAAATGACCAAACCACCTCAACAACCCCTCTGACTAATACTTTTATTAACTCCACACCTTCTCCTAATTTCCACACTCCGAATTTTCTGCATAATATTTACACCACACATTGCCCTTAGACAGGACATCTCCACTGCCTCCAACCGCCTCCTCGCTGCTGCATTCACAACCCAAGCTTCACACCCATATAAGAGTGTTGGTACTACTATACTTTCATACATTCCCTTCTTTGCCTCCATAGATAACGTTTTTTGACTCCACATATACCTCAACGCACCACTCACCTTTTTTCCCTCATCAGTTCTATGATTAACCTCACCCTTCATAAATCCATCTGCCGATACGTCAACTCCCAAGTATCTGTATATATATATATATATATATATATATATATATATATATATATATATATATATATATATATATATATATATATATATATATATATATATATATATATATATATATATATATATATATATATATATATATATATATATATATATATATACAGATACTTGGGAGTTGACGTATATATATATATATATATATATATATATATATATATATATATATATATATATATATATATAGAGTGTCGTGCCGAATATGTAAAACTGATCAATTAGCAAGAACTCGTTTAAAATTAAGTCCTTTCTAAAATTTTCTCTTATACGTTTAAAGATATATTTTTTTCATTAATGTTAATGTAAAAATTTTTAATTTTGCACCAAAAGAATCTTAGAAAACTTACCTAACCTTATTATAACAAGAACAATTTATTTTATCCTAACCCAACTAAATATATTTTAGATTTGTTTACAATAATTTAATACTAAACAAACACAGTGAAATATATTTTTTTCGTTAGGTTCAGAATGATTTTGGCGAAATTATTGCATACACAAATTTTCGCTTGTCCTATATGGCAAGATGAGCGTTGCTATTTAAGCCAAGATCGCAAGTTCTGCCTATTCGACACGACATATATATACACTACTGATACACACCGCTCAGTGCATATGCTCTGTTTAGGGAATATATCTCACACTGGAGATCAAACTCATCTACACACAATTCCCAGTGAATTTGTGCCTGTTCTGTAATTTATAAGCAACGCCTCATAATTAAAATTCTACACGAAGCATTGCCAGGGATAGGTAAGAGTCGTTGTCTATTCTTGATATAAAACCCAGCAATTTATTAGCTGTACACGTGTAGTAAGCACTGTTGCTTTCAGACTTACACAAACCACAGCTCAGTCTTTTCGTTATAGTTTTTCTTAAATTCTACATTATTTTAGGTGTAAATGTGTCAGTATAAGTGTATGGTAGGAGTTGGAACTGCTTAGTATGGGCCAATAGGCCTTTTGGTGTTCCTTCATTATGTTGTTCTTATAAGTTTATGTATAAGTAAATGTGTCATACTAAAATAGTTGAAAAAACTTGGAACTGATGCACTGTGCAATAACCGGAAAGTGCTTCTTCAAACTTTTTACGTTGTTGTGCTTTCCTGAACGCTTTGGTCTCAATCTGCAAATTTTATTAAATAAACTCGTGATACTGATATCCGTTAATAATTAAATGCCTCTTCTGATCGTCTTCAAGACATTAATGTTGAAACATTCCACAAGAAGCATGATGATGTCCCATGAAATTTTACTGACAGTCTTGAATTAAAATACTTGGAATCGTTGGATTCAAAACAATTACTGGGTAATAGTATTCTGATAGGATTCAAACTTTCAATGTTGGTGAGCTTTATCAAAAGAAAACCTGGCGTGATTCACTTTGAGCTGTGAAATTTGCCCATTTTATTAAGAACAATAGTTTCCATGTGATAGGTCGAACATGCCTCGTGTGGTCGACTTGAAGAGCAAAGTCTATTTTAATAAAAAGTATTCTTTAACTGATATTTTTTGAGGTGTAAGAGCCAGTCTGCCAATTTTATTGATCCTGATTTTGACTCTTGACTGTTAATTAGCCTCTGACTTTGTTTTATAATCATGTTATTATTTCACTAGTCAAATATACTGTTAATTTCGTATTTTGTTACGTTACAATGATGTTCGATTATTTTCAACGATTCATTCTGGGGCACTGAGATTGGGTTAGGTTAGGTAAGGTTTGTCAGGAAACAGGACAAGTGTTTCCTGATGAGGGTCTTCGTCATATGATGACCCACAGCTGGAGCTTTTGGTCATCCGACTGAGGCCTTCCATTGGCTTGCCAGTCCATCACTTTAAAATTTATGGTTATGATTATAACCATTAGATATCTTATGATTGAGGAGATGTTGGCGCTTTTACACCAGCTTCCACACTAGTGTCTTCTCTTCCCATGCTGTTTATGTTCCTTATTTCTTGATATGTTGATTCTCCGTCTTTATCCATCTTAAGTTAGACGTTCCATCTCCCTTCTAGTTGAGACATTAAACCTCAATCGTTATCTCTTATTTCCTTCCTCAGAATCTGAATCTCTCTATCCTTATCTCTCATTCTCCTTGAAACGCTCCACCTTTATTCCTCTCCTCTGTGAGACAATCTCGATCCTCTTTACCTCACCTTCTTTCATTCCATCTCCCTCAAAACCTCCTCCTCCTCCTCCTCCTCCTCCTCCTCCTCCTCCTCCTCCTCCACTTCGTACAACCTCCATTTTTTTCTCCTCTTTCTTAAGATACTGCACCTCCTTCTTCAGCTTCCTTCAAAGTAAGTCAGTTTGTCAAGGTCTGTGTACGAAGGTCGCCAAGAATAAGCAGTAACACGTGAGTTTCTTTTTATTTCACAGCTGATCTTCGTGGCTCCTGGCAACTACACACACACACCACATTAGTGAAAAACAAGGAGTAGTGTGATGAAATTAAATTTCTTCAATGTTTCCTCGAGAAAAACCAGATTTGTCGGTCAAGCGGCCACTAAGAACTGTGATTGACAGGAACTGTCAAGGGTTACGGACAAGCAACGGGTTAGGGAACAGCAACGGGTTACAGGACAGCAAATAATTATACAACAGCAGTTACAGAATGGTAGGAGTCACAAAACAGCCACGAGTTACGGAACAGCCACGAGTTATAAAACAGCAAAGATACAGAACAGTTACATGCTACGGAACAGCAAAGGGTTACAAAACTGCAAAGTTACAGAACAGTCAACTGCTACAGAATAACCGTAGGTTAATAAAGAAAATATATAGACGCAGAACAGCCTAGTAACATAACGCGTTTTCTCTTAAAGCAGTATAGATGACGGGTGTCTCGAGCATGTTCGTACTGCAGAGAACTCATGGTTACGTAGCACTGGCGGATACAGGGAAACACGACGGATACATGGAAGCACTGACGGATACATGGAAGAACTGACGGATACATAGAAGAACTGACGGATACATGGAAGCACTGACGGAAACATGGAAGAACTGACGGATAATGAAAACACTGACGGATACATGGAAGCACTGACGGGTACATGGCACTGACGGATACATGGAAAACCTCAGGAATACATGGAAACACCCCCGGATACATACTAACACCCTCGGATACATGAAACGCTGACGGATACATCAAAGCGCAGACGGATATATACAAACACCTTAGGATACAAAAGAAGTGCCGTGTTACTGCATAAGTAGTACTACGTCTGCCATCCCCACGAGCCCCTTTGGGGCGGGGCAGATGGCAGACCAGAGGCCTAGCTTCTCCCTACGAGCCCCGTGAGGGCGGGGACTGTGGCTGGGCCTGGGGACACTTGGTCCCAAAGATGAGGGGGTACTTGTACCTCCTCCCATGGGAGACTTAGGTCTCGAGATACTCCCCAGATAGGGAGCCAAGGCCGGGTCACCATTACTTGGAAAAGATCCGGGCTGGGAGAGTACCGGCGAATAAGAAGAAAAAAAAAGAATACAATGTTCACAAAATCCCGTAACGTATACATACAAAAAAATAACATGGCATCAGTTACGTATACATACATTTAAGCAATACCGATTACAGTGAACAGGGATATATACACCGAGAGGTGTATATCTCTTAGTGTATATACACGGAGTTAAATGAGGCTTCATTTAACCTGGTAAACAGGTTAAATGAAGCCTCAGTGTCATTCGTGCAGCAGATAGGCTTCAAACCAAATTAACTAAATGTATATACAGGAAAAAAATAACCTGAGTCCTGACAAACAAAAGAAATCGTTGCTAAAGAAAATCAAAATATATTCAAGAGACTATGACGTGCATAAAAATGGTCGTATCATTCTCAGAACAGCCATATCATTCAAAACTGTATCATTCACGTCATATCATTCACAAACTCATACAATTCGCAAAAAAAAGTATCATTCACAAGTCGTATTATTCACAAGTAATTCTAAAAATCAGCCATATTCACTAAAACATTATAGTGTTCACTAAAACAGTCATATCATTCACAAAATTCATTATTCATAAAAAAGTCACATCTTTCACAAGTCACAGTATATTATTCACAAAACACAGTATATTATTCACAAAACAGTCACATCATTCACAGACCAGTAATATTATTCACAAAACAGTCACAGTATATTATTCACAAAACAGTCACATAATTCACAGACCAGTAATATTATTCACAAAACAATCACATCATTCACAGACCAGTAATATTATTCACAAAACAGTCACATCATTCACAGACCAGTAATATTATTCACAAGTCACATCATTCACAGACCAGTAATATTATTCATAAAACAGTCACATCATTCACAGACCAGTAATATTATTCACAAAACAGTCACATCATTCACAGACCAGTAATATTATTCACAAAACAGTCACATCAGTCACAGACCAGTAATATTATTCACAAAACAGTCACATCAGTCACAGACCAGTAATATTATTCATAAAACAGTCACATCAGTCACAGACCAGTAATATTATTCACAAAACAGTCACATCATTCACAGACCAGTAATATTATTCATAAAACAAGGCATAATTTACATCAAACAAAAACAAATCATATAAAAAGAAAATTATGTATTCTTCTGTACACAGAAATCATATTATGATATTGCCTTTTCATTCGCCGAGTCATTTGTACAAACAAAGGCAATTACACAATACAACAACAGCTGTAATCCTCGAAAATCATACACCAAGTCATCCAAAAAGTCATATATGAACTGCCAGTCACATTACACACAAAAGTAAGTTATAAAATACAAAAAAACACGAACGTCATTCTTACAAATAACCAGTTACCATAGATGATAAGACAGACTAGCACATGTCATATACAAAATCAGTTATATGGTCTACAGAGCCTAGCACATGTGATACACAAAACTAATTATATGATCAACAGAGCCTAGCACATGTATATGAAGGCAATAACGATTATCTACAATATGAAGTCGACGGGGTAAACAGCCAGCAACATGATATATATATAAATGTGTCGGCACAATGCTAGTGTACCATGACAGTGGGGAACCGCAAACCCTTGCTGGCGCAATGTCATTGCTGAGTCACCTCACCCCCAAACCCCATCATTCCTCAACCCTCCCCAGCAAGTTCCCCCAACATCCCCTCCCTCTTCCTCAAGCAGAAACCTTTTTTTCTATTCTAGTAGATGTATGTCTTGAAGAATCATCTAATTCTTCTGTTTGAAAGTGGCAATGTGTTATGCTCAATATATAGAAATTTGAATCTTATATTATTTACCCACAAAAAACTGATTAAATCTGATGTTAGTGGTTGGTGGAAGAACAGCATGAGGAACGGCCCTGGGTTGTGTGAACGATATTTAGTGGTTATACAGCTGAACTAACCTTGAGGGAAGTAGGCTACACGACCTGTTGTTCATATCTTAGTCACTACCCTCTGCCACTCTTCATCCACATAACCTAAAACACTATCACTCTAGCACACTATAAACAATACCAGTTTTTTTTTACTAAAGATGGAAAAAACACGAGGGCAATGAAAAACATCTGCAGAACCCGACATTTATTGGAACTGAACCGGTTTTACTGTTCTGGAAAACACATCTCATTTGATACGCTTATAATGTGGGTGAGTTGTGGGGAAGGCATCTGGCACAGAAAAACCAGTCCAGTTCTTAACTATACTGCGTATATCCAACTTTACTCTCAGATCTCCCTACTCATGCTCCTCCAGGGTTTAGCGCTTCTTCATGACTATAAAGGTAAAAATCTATAATGATCATTCTCCTCCACAACCCTCATTAAAAATCCTCACATACTTTCTTCTCCATTAATTTAAATATAAATGCCCTTATGGGTTTAGCGCTTTATAATAATAATAATAATAATAATAAATATAAATGCTACAGACTTGCCTATTTCAACAAAATTCTTCCGTGTTTCCTTACACCTTACAAAAATTGAACTTTCTTCCCATGATTTTTCTTTCTTCTACATATATCTGGTTGTACTATTTCACCCATTCTAAAAACCATGATATTGTTACTTATATTGTTCTAGCCACAGTACTGACTTTCTCTTTTTATTCCAGCCATGGTATTGTGACTTTTTGTTCCAGCCACAGCATTATAACTTTTCTAAATTTCCTTATACCGTACAAAAAGGGAACTCCTTTCTCAATCTTTCTTCCACATATATCTGGTTCACCTACTATTTTACCAATTTTAAAAGCCTGTGCTAGCCAAAATTCCATCCCGTGTTTCCATACACCCTACAAAAGTGGAACTCTCTTCCCATACTCTTTCTTCCACACATATATATCTAGTTTTTAAAATAATAATAAAAAAAGTTATTTTCTAGGATCGTTCAACAATATTTCTTTTCCTACAGTGCGAGAGACAGGTTTTGCATGATATATGAGCAGTTGTTTGCTGCGTCATCTCCTCGCAATTATCATGACCATCTTCTTTTTTACGTCTTCTGTAAATTGTTCATGCGAAGTTATACATTGATGAGTCAGGGTTATGCACTGTGCTGAATATAGTTAACCACTGATGAGTCATAGTTATACAGTGATGAGTTACAGTTTTACACTGACGAGTCATAAATTTGACTAAATTATACATCCAGGTCATCCTGTAGGTTTTCAGAGTTTTCATCACAAATTATATGAGGATCTACTTTAGCCTAATATTAGTGACCCTGACCCATGCCATTATGTAGATTGTGAACAACAATGGTCCCAATACAGACCCCTGTGGCACACTTATAATTAGTTCCTATTCTAATTCCTCACTATTTGTAGACAGCGTTGCCAATCGGTCAACCATAACTCGACCCAGGAAATAATTTTTAAACCATATGCTGCTACTTTTTTCATGGGTTTCCTGTGTGGGACTCCACCAAAGGTCCATATACACCTTTTCATATTCTTTATCTTAATCTACTGCCTCGAATACCTTAATGAAAAAGATTAGCAAATTTATAGTGGAAGAACGCCCCTTTGTAAAACCGAGTTGAGATTAACTGGTCAAATTATATCTTTCAAGGTGGCTTCAAACTCCATTAGACTAACCTCAGTTGTGGGAAAGTTGATTCCATCAACAATCCCATAACTGAGGTTAGGCTGACTTGTCTATAATCTGAAGCTAAGGACTTATCTCCCGCTTTGTAAACAGATACCACGTTTGCCATTTTTTATTTATCTGGTACGTTACCTGTCTGTAGTGATCTGTTGAAGAAACTAGCTAATGGTTTACTAAGTTCCTCCTTACATCCCTTTAGAACCCTTGAAAAAGGTTGTATGGGCAGGGTGAATTGTTTGGTTCCAATCTACCAAGTATGTCTTGGGGCACGGACGGGTCTACTATAAAACTAATAGTTTAAGCTTGAGGGGCCCCTAATCCCGGAGGGGCCCCAGAAGCGACTTTAGTTTACATTGCTTAAAAATTCTGGGTCTACTTTATGAGAAGGGGGTTGCAAAGGGGCCCTCCTAACAGTTCAATCTTCAGGGGCCTCAAAAATGTAGGTCCGCCACTGGTCTGAGGACCACGTCACCAATGACTATGATCTTGCAAAATTTATTATCATACTGATCATTACAATTATTATTCAACTAACTGGATGACATTACGTTACATTCATACATTCATGGAGGGTAACAAAACCCGTAAGGACCACATCATTATTATTATAATCATAACGAAGAGCTAAAGTCTTAAGGGTCAAACAGCGTTATAGGGGGCCACAGTTTCTCTTTGATGACGATGATGATGATAATAATAATACAATAATAACCATTTGTTATTATAAAAAGCAACAATTGAAATAAACAATGAATCTTGCGTAATGTTTGAGGCTTATGAATGAATATGACATGTCTTATAACTTACGTTGGGAGAGAGAATTATGGAAGTGGTGTGTAAGAGCCTACCTCCACGACCTTTCCACACATACGCAACCACATTGACCTTAGTTCATAACTCCCGTTATCTTGTGATACGATCATCTGTGTGTGTATATATATATATTTTACACTGAGAAGTGTGTTTCTGTCTGTGTTTATAACCTAAGAATGTCCTTTAATCTCTGTTTTAGAGATTAAGGTATTCTTATCTGGTGGTGAAAAGGTTGTCTAGGCTGATGACCCTTGTGTATTCGATAGGTTTTAAACCCTAATAACCAACCAACATCTATACAGCATAAATACATAAGGTTTTACAGACAGTATTACCGTATTTTCCGGCACATATGGCGCGCCTTTTTCCCCATAAAATGTTTTGGTAAATCAGCCTGCGCCTTATATGCTCAAGATCAGGGTCAAGGGTAGGCTTTGTGTTACACTTTAGCGTAAAATAAGAGGGTAATTATCCCTTGAATATGATTACTGATTCACCGTTATACTTATGTCCTGTGTCTTATATGCCGAAAAAATGTGGTACAATGTTGGACATAACTGAAGTGTAGCACCAATGGAAAACAGGAACAAATGAAGATACAGACAGCGTGTTGCAAGTATCTAACCAAGAGGTGACTTGCAGCAATGGATTCAAGTTGAACAACTTTAGATTTTGAAAGGATATAGAAGTACTGGTTTGGTAAAACTGTAGATGAGGAATTCCCAAGTAGCGTCATAAAGGAGAAAACTTTGGGTAGTTTTTTTTTAATATTTACTAGGCTGGATGGGAATATGAGTGGGAGCGAGTTGAACCTTCCTAGCATGGGCCAATAGGCCTACAGCAGCGTTTCTTCATTACTGTTCTTAACCATGTAGTTATTATAGGTATATATCAGTGATATATAGGATAGGAATATTTAACCTAAGGGAAAGTTCACTTTATATATATTCTGAGGGTTGTATCACTCTCGAAATTGTGCACTGACAACAACAGTGCATGTACAGGTTACATGCAGCCCTAATGACCCTTTGTGTAGTTGACTATGGTTGAAGCCCAATTAGCCAACCAACCAACTAGTGTGTGAAAGAGAGGGAGGGAGGAGGGGGGCAGGTACAACCTGGGAAACTCCACTAAGACCTGTTTTGGACACACCTAACCTGCTTTGTCAAGTCACTACGCACGCTTTCTATTTTACGTTACTATTCGTTGTAACCAGCTCTCTAATGTGAATATCACATTCGTCGTAGTCACACATTTTCAAGAGATGAAGAATGTCTCAGAACTGACGAAAGACGATCCTTTCAAGAGGTGGACCATGATGCTAACGAGGGGCCGGCCCTTGATCATTCCCTGGATTAACCCTGATTGCCTCCATTCCCAGGAGGCTGTATGACCCCAGCACGAGTTTAGCACCTCACTCATGCATACAGTAATTACGAAAAAAAATTTAAATCCAACTCGTATGGGGTAAACCTTTTTCTATTATATAAATTGTGATCCATCGACAGTAATTAAATGGTAAGTGGTAATACGAATTTCTTTTGTGTATCCAGCAAGCCCAATCATATAGTCCACAACTTTAATTTACCAGAGTAGCTGGTTTTAATATTATAATTATTAATTTAATGTCAGGTCTAGTTTTTTGAGAGTGGTGAAGTGGGCATCGAGGGAGTTACAGTTTGGTGACCTACTGTGACTTAAGTCCCACTTATCTCACCCAAATTACTTGCCTTTAATAATTCAGGTAATGCCTTGTAAACCTCCTGCAAGTAATTTGCTCAAATAATATATATATATATATATATATATATATATATATATATATATATATATATATATATATATATATATATATATATATATATATAGGTATATATATATATATATATATATATATATATATATATATATATATATATATATATATATATGTATATATAATATATTTATAGATGGGGTTGTAAAAGAAGTAAATGCTAGGGTGTTCGGGAGAGGGGTGGGATTAAATTATGGGGAATCAAATTCAAAATGGGAATTGACACAGTTACTTTTTGCTGATGATACTGTGCTTATGGGAGATTCTAAAGAAAAATTGCAAAGGTTAGTGGATGAGTTTGAGAATGTGTGTAAAGGTAGAAAGTTGAAAGTGAACATAGAAAAGAGTAAGGTGATGAGGGTATCAAATGATTTAGATAAAGAAAAATTGGATATCAAATTGGGGAGGAGGAGTATGGAAGAAGTGAATGTTTTCAGATACTTGGGAGTTGACGTGTCGGAGGATGGATTTATGAAGGATGAGGTTAATCATAGAATTGATGAGGGAAAAAAGGTGAGTGGTGCGTTGAGGTATATGTGGAGTCAAAAAACGTTATCTATGGAGGCAAAGAAGGGAATGTATGAAAGTATAGTAGTACCAACACTTTTATATGGATGTGAAGCTTGGGTGGTAAATGCAGCAGCGAGGAGACGGTTGGAGGCAGTGGAGGGTGTCCTGTCTAAGGGCAATGTGTGGTGTAAATATTATGCAGAAAATTCGGAGTGTGGAAATTAGGAGAAGGTGTGGAGTTAATAAAAGCATTAGTCAGAGGGCAGAAGAGGGGTTGTTGAGGTGGTTTGGTCATTTAGAGAGAATGGATCAAAGTAGAATGACATGAAAAGCATATAAATCTATAGGGGAAGGAAAGAGGGGTAGGGGTCGTCCTCGAAAGGGTTGGAAAGAGGGGGTAAAGGAGGTTTTGTGGGCGAGGGGCTTGGACTTCCAGCAAGCGTGCATGAGCGTGTTAGATAGGAGTGAATGGAGACGAATGATACTTGGGACCTGACGATCTGTTGGAGTGTGAGCAGGGTAATATTTAGTGAAGGGATTCAGGGAAACCGGTTATTTTCTTATAGTCGGACTTGAGTCCTGGAAATGGGAAGTACAATGCCTGCACTTTAAAGGAGGGGTTTGGGATATTGGCAGTTTGGAGGGATATGTTGTGTATCTTTATACGTATATGCTTCTAAACTGTTGTATTCTGAGCACCTCTGCAAAAGCAGTGATAATGTGTGAGTGTGATGAAAGTGTTGAATGATGATGAAAGTATTTTCTTTTTGGGGATTTTCTTTCTTTTTTGGGTCACCCTGCCTCGGTGGGAGACGACCAACTTGTTGAAAATATATATATATATATATATATATATAAATATATATATATATATATATATATATATATATATATATATATATGTGTGTGTGTGTGTGTGTGTGTGTGTGTGTGTGTGTGTGTGTGTGTGTGTGTGTGTGTGTGTGCAGGGCAAGCCACGGGGGATGGAAATCTTTAGCTCAAGTACTTTCACACTTGTCAGTGCGTCATCAGGAGCTGTGCAATGTTGCAAGGGAGCAACCAAAACAGGGAGAGGTCTCAGAGTAGCGTAGGTGTCACCGTCCACGGTTACCCTTAGACTGCGGTTAGTGGTCGGTACCAACCCCACCCTACCATCATCCCCCTACTCCCCTTATGGGGTAGGAGAGTTTCTGAGATGTCAAGTATGAAATTATAAGATATAAAAATCCAGCTCTAAGCTTTTCCTAATCGTTTATAACAGGTTCTCAAACTACATGACCTGTTATAAACCTGACACCTCAAACATTCTACCCCATATGGGGAGTAGGGGGATGATGGTAGGGTGGGGTTGGCACCGACCACTAACCGCAGTCTAAGGGTAACCGTGGACAGTGAAACCTACGTTACTCTCCCTGCTTTGGTTGCTCCCTTGCAAGATTGCACAGCTCCTGATGACGCACTGAGAAGTGTGAAAGTACTTGGTTCTCAAGTACTTAACTATGTCTTGCATAGTTAAGATCGCCCGTCTGCGATTGTTTGCAATATATATATATATATATATATATATATATATATATATATATATATATATATATATATATATATATATATATATAATGTGTGTGTGTGTGTGTGTGTGTCATGCCGAGTAGGTAAAACTTGCTCTTTTGGCTTAAAAAGCAACGCTCTTCTTGCCGAATAAGGCAAGCAAAAATTTGTGTATGCAATAATTTCACAAAAATCATTCTGAACCTAATGAAAAAAAAAATATTTCATTGTGTTTGTTTATTAAATGTTTGTAAACTTATCTAAAATATATTTACTTGTATTAGGGTAAATTAACTTGCGCTTGTTATAATAAGGTTAGGTAAGTTCTCTAAGGTTCTTTTGGTACAAAATTATTAATTTTTACATTAACATAAATGAAAAAAATATATCTTTAAACGTGTAAGAGAAAATTTTAGAAAGACTTAATTTTAAATGAGTTCTTGCTAACTGACCAGTTTTACCTATTCGGCACGACATATATATATATATATATATATATATATATATATATATATATATATATATATATATATATATATATATATATATATATACAGGGATGACACCATAAAAAAACACTAACAGTGATAAGTTAATTCAAGTCTGCCCAGCATAGTAGCAAAACCGGAAAATCACCAGGTGACATCACTGCAAGAGGTGACGAGGTTTTTTGAAGCCATGAGGTAGGATGACAGGTCGAGCCTAATCAATGCATATTGACGTTGTGTTGAAAGTACGTCAAAGGTATAGTACAGGGCACTGCCTCCTCAACGCATCTTGACGTACTGTTGGGAGTACTTAAGAGTCAGAGTACAGGGAAGGTTTTGTCAACGCCAATTTTGACGCAGAGTACACGGCAGGCCTTATCAACTCCAGTTTTGACGCAATATTGAGAGTATGTCAGACGCACAGTACAGGGAGCGCCTTATCGAAGCCAATTCTGACGCAGAGTACAGGGAACGACTTGTCGACGCCAGTTTTGACACAATCAACGAAAGCTTTGACGCAATACTGAGAGTATGTCAGACGCAGAGCACCGAAAAGACCTCATCAACGCACTTTTGGCGCAATATAGAGAGTACGTCAGACGAATAATACATGGAACGCCTTATTAACGCCACTTCTGACGTAATATTGAAAGTATGTAGGATGCGGCGTTGACATGCCTCAATTACAACCATCGGCGAGTTTTTGCCTCAGGTGCGTGTTGACTTTCTCAAGGTGAGTCCTTAGTTTTGGATTTCATATTTTTTTCCTGCTATCAGTTTCTGGTATACATGTTTATACGGGATAGAAGTGTATCTCTCAGTGTGTATATAACGAGACGTGTGTATTTACGTTTATATGACGAGTTCTCAATGTAAATGTTGAAAGTTGTCTTAAGTGTGTGTATATAAAGAAAGTTTTTCATTGTGTATACATAAGGGTGTGTCAGTATACGTAACAAAAGGTGTGTGTGTGTGTGTGTGTGTGTTTCTCAGTGTATACACTGAGTTTCTTTGATCCCAAACTTGTGTACACATAAGGGTGTGTCAGTATCCGGAACGAAAGGTGTGTATATATGTTTGTTTCTCAGTGTATACACTGTGTTTCTTTGATCCCAAACTTGTGTACACATAAGGGTGTGTCAGTATCCGGAACGAAAGGTGTGTATATATGTTTGTTTCTCAGTGTATACACTGAGTTTCTTTGATCCCAAACTTGTGTACACATAAGGGTGTGTCAGTATCCGGAACGAAAGGTGTGTATATATGTTTGTTTCTCAGTGTCTATACAATGAGTTTGCTCTGATCCCTAACTTAGGGTGTACTGATATGAAGCCTTTAATAACCATGGTAGTTTTTTCTACTGGGGTGGAAGAAGAACATTTGGTACTTTTTATCATATTCGTGTATTTTTTTCTAACAAGAACCTTCCCCTCTCCTCTTCTCTTCTATTCTTTCCTTACTCCCTCTCTCTTTTTCTCTCATTTTGCCCGAAATCCACATCATGCTAATGGCTTTCTTTTGTGCCTAGCAATTGCATGTAAACTACATTATCTGTATACTGCATAAAATAAATAAAAACAATTGACTTTAAGCTTCTGAGGGCCCACAGTAAGTAGTGATAATTTCTTAAGGTGTGACCGGTACAAATTAAGTTGAAAAAAGACACAAAGTCACGGCTTCACCTGCAACTGTTTCCCAATTAAGGACACTTAAGTCTTCAAATGCCTTAGCAACCTGTGATTTAGGAAATTAAAATGACCATAGAAGGGCCAAATGATATGACAGATCCCATTTTATATATATTCTGATGAGCATAGACATCTATGTGCGCACTGAAACAGCGCATGTACACGTGGAGGAGTATATATGTCAGCTTGGAGTACATTTTCATCTCTATAAGCAGTCACAACAAAATGGCACAATACTGTGACTGGAACAATACACAAATAACCCGACTGGTGGCGAACAGGTGAGCCTTAATGACCCTCGTGTGCTGATAGGCTTTAAACCCAACTGAAAAAAAGAGCATCCCTTCCACCCTCCCCCACCTCACATAAGAAATCTTCTTTATTAAATGATCTGATTAATAGAAACTCATCTAAGAAATGAGAATGCTACCATATCGTAATAGTAGCATATTATGGTCAGCAGTTTGGGAGTATACATACAGCCTAATGACTACACGTGGTACACTGTTCATTCTGATGAGTACATATTTCTCAATGTGTACTGCACTGAGGACAACAGTGTACGCATACTTGGAAGGAAGTGTGTATTTCAATATGTTTACATTTTTGGGTCACCGTGCCTCGGTGGGAGACGGCCGACGTGTTGGAAAAAAAATTGAGTGGTGGTGTACAGGTGACATGCAGTCTTATTGACCCTCATGGAGTAGATAGGCTTGAAACAGACTAAATCAACCGGTGAGTCCGAATGTCACGTTACATCAACAGTTAAGGTTTTAATACCCTATACAAGGATCAAAATAAACTCCAGGTGTTTATATACTGAAATATTTACCTTGCTTTGTATATACACTGATGTTCCAGATAAATACACACGGAGAGGAAAACATCAGAATATATATAAAATGAAGTATATATTACCAATGCTGGATCTATTATGAATGTCAGGTGGCAGGTAGGCGAATTACATTTCATCTTTGAGAAGAGGTTTAAAACCATCATTTCGTCTTAAGGGGGGGTGACCTTGATGTTAGTAAAGAGCTCTTGATCCAAGAACTGGAACTAACTTTCCCTTTAATCAAACCTGATTACTTACCAATCTCCAGGTGCGTTATTGTCCTTAAGGATTTAGCGTTTCTCCATGATAATAAAAAATAATGAGTAAAGTCCGAGGCAGCTACGGTGAAAAGCTCTGTTCCACAAGGCACAGTACTCGCTCCCATCTTGTTCCTCATCCTCATATCCGACATAGACAAGGATGTCAGCCACAGCACCGTGTCTTCCTTTGCA
Organism: Cherax quadricarinatus; assembly: GCF_038502225.1. Taxonomy (NCBI): domain Eukaryota; kingdom Metazoa; phylum Arthropoda; class Malacostraca; order Decapoda; family Parastacidae; genus Cherax; species Cherax quadricarinatus. Next base: position 8,474,702 of record NC_091379.1, read on the forward strand.
GATGACACCCGAATCTGCATGACAGTGTCTTCCATTGCAGACACTGCAAGGCTCCAGGCGGACATCAACCAAATCTTTCAGTGGGCTGCAGAAAACAATATGAAGTTCAACGATGAGAAATTTCAATTACTCAGATATGGTAAACACGAGGAAATTAAATCTTCATCAGAGTACAAAACAAATTCTGGCCACAAAATAGAGCGAAACACCAACGTCAAAGACCTGGGAGTGATCATGTCGATGGATTTCACCTTCAAGGACCATAACATTGTATCAATCGCATCTGCTAGAAAAATGACAGGATGGATAATGAGAACCTTCAAAACTAGGGAGGCCAAGCCCATGATGACACTCTTCAGGTCACTTGTTCTATCTAGGCTGGAATATTGCTGCACACTAACAGCACCTTTCAAGGCAGGTGAAATTGCTGACCTAGAAAATGTACAGAGAACCTTCACGGCGCGCATAACGGAGATAAAACACCTCAATTACTGGGAGCGCTTGAGGTTCCTAAACCTGTATTCCCTGGAACGCAGGAGGGAGAGATACATGATTATATACACCTGGAAAATCCTAGAGGGACTAGTACCGAACTTGCACACGAAAATCACTCACTACGAAAGCAAAATGAAAAGCAGGGGTGTCACTAGCACGTTAAGAGACCATACAATAAGTGTCAGGGGCCCGAGACTGTTCAACTGCCTCCCAGCATACATAAGGGGGATTACCAACAGACCCCTGGCAGTCTTCAAGCTGGCACTGGACAAGCACCTAAAGTTGGTTTGCGTGCAGCCAGCAGCAACAGCCTGGTTGATCAGGCTCTGATCCACCAGAAGGCCTGGTCACAGACCGGGCCGCGGGGGCGTTGAACCCCGGAACTCTCTCCAGGTAAACTCCAGGCATCTTCGTGTATATACAGTGATGGATACATATCTCAGTGAAAATATCCTGATTTATTTAATATTAACTAACAGGATATTTCCCCACCATGCAACAAACCTAAAACAAAATTTGAAATATTACCACAATTTTTTTACCATTATATATATATATATATATATATATATATATATATATATATATATATATATATATATATATATATATATATATATATATATATATATATATATATATATATATATATATATATAATGGTAATATATATATATATATATGACTGCATAAAAATGGGTGTGGTCAGCAGTTTGGGAGCGGGGACAAGAAAAGTATAAGCTATTTTTTCCCCGAAGGTTGTCTTTATAGACACTTCTTGAAGGATGTGACTGATATAATTCCTCTCACGCAGGAGTGAGAACCAGAATTAACAACAAAAGCACAATCTGTGAACGTGTTTTTTTTTTTTCGTCAGGAGACAGGCCAAGTGACTCCTAACACGGGTTTTAATTATATAGATTACCCGGTAATGCTACCTCTGTGATCCTACCTTGAGAATATTGTGGGGTTGTGTGTAGAACATCACAATTCGTGGCTAGGTTACGTAAGGTTTGTCCGGAAACAGGACAAGTGTTTCCTGACGCGGGTCTTAGTCATGTAACAAACGAACGAAGGAGAGTTTGGCAAGACCCTTGTGGGGTGAGTGATGAAGTGGTGATAGGGAAAGACTAGGTTGGTGAGAGGAAGGCTGTGAGTGGCAGAGAAAGCCAGGGCCTGGCGGTCGTGGTACTAATGACTGGTGCAGCAGCGAGTGGCATGGCAGACGGGTTGGGTAGGTGCCGAAACACACAAACATGGTACCTGTGAGAATCACTAATAACTTATTGAGGTACGGGGTGGGGAGGGATTAAAAAGTCTAAGAACAATACTACGAAAGAACTTCAACTGAATTTTACTGACCAAAGAATGAGGGAGACTGACACCAGTCAGTACATCTATCATCATTCTATCATGTAGGAGGAGCCTCTTGGATGTCACTACCGCCCGGCTCCGGCTGGGATACAAGTATCTCTTACACCTTGCCTCATTATGTGCCGGAATGCGATAAAATTAATAAACTCAGAGACAACTCACTCAGAAATATTCAAGATATGTCAGAGTATTTTATCCACAGTGGTGTATTACAAACCATTCTGGAAAAATGCCCTGACTTTGCTAGCTGTAAATAAAGCATTACATTAAATAACTCATTACGACTTTGACCAGATATGAATATGTAAATAGTTCATTACCACTGTAACTTCTTCAACTATCAAAACTTTGTGGTACAATCCCTGGACCAATTATGTAGCTCTATGTTGAGGTACAGTCCCTGAACCTATTATGTACCTCTGTAATCTCTTGGCTACCGCCTACAGGATGAGTATGGGGTGCAAAATAACTCGCACACCGAGTGTCCGGGGTTGACCCCCGGCCGGGTGGAAACATAGGGTGTTTACTTACACCTGGTATCCCTGTTCACCTAGCAAGCAAGTAGGTACCTGGGTGTTTGAGGACTGGTATGGGTGACATCCTGGGAGACAAGACTGAAGGACCACAATGGAAATAAGACAGTGACTTTCTTGGGTTATCCTGGGTGGCTAACCCTCTGGGGTTAAAAATCCCAACAAAATCTTATCACACCATTCTAGTGCATTGTGACTGATACATTAACGTTCCAGTGAAGCTCTCGCTTCACACGATGAGGGTCCGAGTTCAGTTTCCGGCAAGGGTGAAAACATTGGGATTGTTTCCTTAAACCTGCTGTCCATGTTCACCCATCAGTAAAATAGGTACCTGGGTGTTAGACGACTGGTGTGGGTCGCATCTTGGGACAAATTTACCTAATCTGCCCGAAATGCTCTGCAAAACAAGTGGCATTCTATATAGGAGTATGTCATTTATGTCAGTTAGGCCCTTATACCTTGTACACGTACTTGTAGAAATAGATATTATTATTATTATTATTATTATTATTATTATTATTATTATTATTATTATTATTATTATTATTATTATTACCTTGTATAAATTTTTTTATATATTAGTTCTCCCTGCTCTATCCAAAGAAAATAGTTAACCAAGGTTATAAATTCCTGGGTAGGTTAAGTAAATTAGGCTATTTTATATTACGTATATTTCTAGCAACGTTATTATTTAAGCAAAATAAAAAAGTGGCATATCAAAAAATTTGCATAGGAATTTTTAACTTTTTTTATTGCGAGGGGAGTGGAATTTTCAGGCGGTCCTTTAATTTCCCTGGACTTTGAGTTTTTTGGGGGGGTTATCCTACGTGATTTACATATGTTAAACTATATCTCTTAGTTCACAGTAGGATTCGAACCTACACACTCTGTATCAAAGTACGTAGTACTTACGCCACTAGGCCAGACCCCAGATCTGGGATCTGGCCGAGTGGCGTAAGTACTACTTTGATGCAGAGTGTATAGGTTTGAATCCTGTTGCGGACGTAGATAATGTTTGTAAATAAATTCGCCCGTTTTCGAACTGTTAAACATGTTAAACTATGTTTATTATTGTACCTGTGTGTATGTGCCTAAATAAACTTACTTATGCATATCTGTGGAACACTGCCTCATATCTGACTTGATGACTGACAGATCAACTTCCAGACGTGAGTGTAAATGGTACCAGTCGGACAGAAACGTCATCCGTTCTGTTGTAGATTCGCCGGTATAATCGTCCGACCCGGGCCTTTTCCAAGAGGTGGCCTGGCCTTGGCTCCCTGTCGAGGGAGTGTATCTTGTATCTCCTCCCGGCAGACATTGGTCTGCCGGGAGGAGATACAAGTACCTCCTCGGCTTTTGGGACCAGCTGTCCCAAAGCCTAGCCCCATTCCCCGTCCCCACGGGGCTCGGAGGGAGAAGCTAGGCACCTTGAGCTGCCACAAATCCTGCCCACACTGGGCTCGAAGGGTGTGACAGCTGCACAGCAACAGACGATGTCAAAGAGTTGCAAAGGCAGCAAGCACTACAGGCTCCTTATGGAGTCACACCCCAGCTTCGGGCATTAAACCCGAGCGCTGAGGAAGCTCAAGAATGCCTCTTGCTGTGTGTTGCTGCTGCCACTACTACACTTGTCCGTTGCACTGTCTCTGATAACGTCATCGCAAGCTTCTCTTTCCTATGTGCGGGTTATTTGTGTATTGTACAGTCACGGTATTGTGCCTTTTTGCTCTTTAACTTCCAGACGTTTTATCTCCGATGACAGTTGTTACGAAGCTCCTGTAATGAAGTTTTAGCTGAAAAAAATAGGGTAACACCTGGGTATCTGTCAACATTTTTTTTTTTTGGGGGGGGGGGGGCGGTAAGGAAGTGGAAGGCTTCGGTCAGATGACCAAAAGTTCCACTGGCGGGGCAACACGTAACTGAGACCCACATCAGGAAACACTTGTCCTGTTTCCTGATGAATCTTACCTAAACTGGGCATCTTTACCAAGGTGTACGCTTCACCAACCAGTGTTTTTTTTTTAATACAATACAGAGAATAAATTGCTAGGTATGGTGGAAACAGAGGTAAGTTGAGATAATCAGTCGCTCAGTTTTGATGAATCTGAAGTTAGAACCACTAGTTAGTAAAACGGCTCACTTTACATTCACCCCGGCACTTATGTACTCTTCCAACTTATGTTGAAAAGCCACCCAAAGTTCCTGCCTCAATGCCACTACCTGGGAGTTTGTTCCACTCATCTACAGCTCTCCTGCCAAACTGATACTACCCTATATCCTTTCTATATCTAAAATTCTCCAACTTGAATCATGTCTTAGTTCAATACTTTTAACAAGCTATGTATATCCTCTTTATTTATTCTGGTTTTCCATTTCTACACTTCAATCATATCTCTATAATTGTACTCTCATTTCCAAAGAGTGCAAGCTCAATGCTTTCAGTCTATTGTCGTAAGAAGGTTTCTAAGACTCATCATTATTCTCTGTATATTTTCGAGAGCATTTATATCCTTCCTGTAATATGGAGACCAGAGCTGAGCAGCATAATCTCAATGAGGTCTAACCAATGTTATATAAAGCTAAAAAAGTTCTATTATTTATACTTCTTGATATGAAGCCAAGAATTCTATTGGCTTTATTACGAACTTAAATACTGTTGTCTTGGCTTTAAATTTCTGCTAGTGTTCATATATCGTTTTCTCATTCAGTTTGACTGAGTTCTACCCTGTTTAGCTTATATGTACATAGTTATTTTCTTGTCCCAAGATTAGAATCTTACACTTGTCTGCATAGAACCGCAAACTGCCACTTCTTTGACCATACTATTAACCTATCCAGGTCATCCTGTAGTATTCTAATTTGACGGCTTCTTTTAGCGTCAGCGGCAAACTTAATTCTCCTCAATATCATTTATGTAAGACTGTGAACAAGGGTCCCAACACTGACCGCTGTGGCACACCACCCATTAATGCAAACTCTTCTGTTGCCCTTCAGTCAGCCATGCCTCGACCCAGGAGATAATTTCTCCTCGTATTTCATGTGCCACTACTAAACATTCTCCTGCGTGGAACTTTATCAAAGACCTTACTAAAGTCCATATATAAACTATCGTAATTTTTATCTTGGTCTACTTCCTGGAATACCGTAGTGAAACAAGATTAATAAATTAATAAAGCACGCACGCTCCTTGGCACAACAGTGCAGATTCACTGATTAAATGATTTCTTTCAGTGTGACTTAGAACTGCATCAGCAATTACTGATTCCATCAACTTTCCCACAATCGAGGTTAGGCCGATTAATTTGAAGCTAATCTCCCAGTTTGTAAATGGGAATCACATTTGCCATTTTCCATTTATTCGGTACAATACCTGTTTGTAGTGACATCTTGAAGACACTGTCCTGATTTTACACAGTGTCTTACTTTTGTAAGTTGTCCTGAGGTTACACATGTGTCTTCTTTTATAAGCTGTCCTGATATCACACATGTGTTTACACATGTGTCTTCTTTTATAAGCTGTCCTGATATCACACATGTGTTTACACATGTGTCTTCTTTTATAAGCTGTCCTGATATTACACATGTGTTTACACATGTGTCTTCTTTTATAAGCTGTCCTGATATCACACATGTGTTTACACATGTGTCTTCTTTTATAAGCTGTCCTGATATTACACATATGTTTACACATGTGTCTTCTTTTATAAGCTGTCCTGATATTACACATGTGTTTACACATGTGTCTTCTTTTATAAGCTGTCCTGATATTACACATGTGTTTACACATGTGTCTTCTTTTATAATCTGTCCTGATATCACACATGTGTTTACACATGTGCCTTCTTTTATAAGCTGTCCTGATATTACACATGTGTTTACACATGTGCCTTCTTTTATAAGCTGTCCTGATATTACACATGTGTTTACACATGTGTCTTCTTTTATAAGCTGTCCTGATATTACACATGTGTCTTCTTTTATAAGCTGTCCTGATATTACACATGTGTCTTCTTTTATAAGCTGTCCTGATATCACACATGTGTTTACACATGTGTCTTCTTTTATAAGCTGTCCTGATATCACACATGTGTTTACACATGTGTCTTCTTTTATAAGCTGTCCTGATATCACACATGTGTTTACACATGTGTCTTCTTTTATAAGCTGTCCTGATATCACACATGTGTTTACACATGTGTCTTCTTTTATAAGCTGTCCTGATATCACACATGTGTTTACACATGTGTCTTCTTTTATAAGCTGTCCTGATATCACACATGTGTTTACACATGTGTCTTCTTTTATAAGCTGTCCTGATATTACACATGTGTTTTATTCAACAACTTGTCTGTAATATGTATTATTAATGTAATGAAAATTAAATTTTAGTTTCAAAATGAATCGATGTGTAAATATCAGATCTGCCATGAATTACGTATCACAGAATGTCAGATTCAATATCAACAAAACGAACACCAGTCTGTACTCACCTATTTGTGGTTGCAGAGGTCGAGACATAGCTCCTGGCCCCGCCTCTTCACTGGTCGCTACTAGTCATCTCTCTCCCTGCTCCATGAGCTTTATCATACCTCGTCTTAAAACTATGTATGGTTCCTGCCTTCACTATATCGCTTGCCAGGCTATTCCACTTCCTGACACCTCTATGACTAAAGAAATACTTCCTAACATCTCTCTGACTCATCTGAATCTTCAACTTCCAATTGTGACCCCCTTGTTTTCGTGTCCTATCTCTGGAACATCCTTGTCAATTCCTCGCAGTATTTTGTATGTCGTTATCATGTCTCCCCTAGCCCTCCTGTCCTCCAGTGTCATCAGGCCGATTTCCCTTAACCTTTCTTCGTAGGACATTCCCCTTAGCTCTGGAACCAGCCTTGTTGCAAACCTTTGCACTTTCTCTAATTTCTTGACGTGCTGGACCAGGTGTGGGTTAGAAACTGGTGTTGCATACTCCAGTATGGGCCTGACGTACACGGTGTACAGAGTCTTGAACGATTCCTTACTGAGGTATCGGAACGCTATTTTCATGTATCATGTATCACAGAATGTCAAATTCAACATCAGCCAAAAGAACAGGAAATGAATGTATCTTTTTCAACTAGGTTAAAAGGTGCTAATAAATAGTTGTGAACCAGCGAACTTTAAAACCTCACTTCTGTTACCCTAGATTTAGTCATGGCAAAAACCAGCTTAGTTGTTATTAGAAAAACCTCAGAAATACGAATCACAGCTAGTTTTTATAACCTTGTCGTAGAGAAACCTAAAAAAAAAAAAGTAATATGAAAGTGGACTATGCAAAATACCAGAGGGATTTTGATGACGTCTTCACCGTTTGATATTTTACGATGACTGGAATTTTCACATAGGAACTACACGGAAATTTCCCCTTTAATAATTAATATGTATAAGATATACAGACCTAGCTGACTTCAATGGCATGCTGATATATAGAAAGTCCCTTGCTATGCAGAGCATTTCCCGCAAATTAGGTCAGTTTTATCCCCAGGATGCGACCCACACTAGTCAACTAACACCCAGTACCTATATTGCTGATAAGTGAACATGGACAGAAGGTGTCTTAAGGAAACACCCCCTAATGTTTCCACCCTTACAGGAGATCGAACCACGGACCTCAGTGTGTAAGCTGAGTGTGCTAGCAATCGAGCTAAGGGACACGTTATGTATATTAAGTGTGGAACTTGGTAATAGACACCGACAAAACTACGACCATAATTTTTAAAGGGGGTGGACCGGTAAGCCAAAGGCCTCGGTCAGATCACCAAAAACCCCACCGGCGGGTCATCATCTAAGACCCGCGTCAGGAAACACGTGTCCTGTTTATTGACGAACCTTACCTAACCCTAACCTAATTCAGCCAGTTAAAAAGAAATACTAGGTTTCAATTTCATGTTCATTTGATCACGGTAGCGCCTCCTTGCATGGTCGCTGTCTACCACCGTACTACATGAGAGTAGTATCTCTTTGGATGGTTGCTGTCTACCACCGTACATGAGGTTAGTATCTCCCTGGATGGTCGCTGTCTACCACCGTACTACATGAGAATAGTATTTCCTTGGATGGTCGCTGTCTACCACCGTACTACATGAGAGTAGTATCTCCTTGGATGGTTGCTGTCTACCACCGTACTACATGAGAGTAGTATCTCCTTGGATGGTTGCTGTCTACCACCGTGCTACATAAGGGTAGTATCTCCTTGGATGGTCGCTGTCTACCACCGTACTACATGAGAGTAGTATCTCCTTGGATGGTTGCTGTCTACCACCGTACTACATGAGAGTAGTATCTCCTTGGATGGTCGCTGTCTACCACCGTACTACATGAGGGTAGTATCTCCTTGGATGGTCGCTGTCTACCACCGTACTACATGAGAGTAGTATCTCCTTGGATGGTTGCTGTCTACCACCGTACTACATGAGAGTAGTATCTCCTTGGATGGTCGCTGTCTACCACCGTACTACATGAGGGTAGTATCTCCTTGGATGGTCGCTGTCTACCACCGTACTACATGAGGGTAGTATCTCCTTGGATGGTCGCTGTCTACCACCGTACATGAGGGTAGTATCTCCTTGGATGGTTGCTGTCTACCACCGTACTACATGAGGGTAGTATCTCCTTGGATGGTCGCTGTCTACCACCGTACATGAGGGTAGTAACTCCTTGGATGGTTGCTGTCTACCACCGTACTACATGAGGGTAGTATCTCCTTGGATGGTCGCTGTCTACCACCGTACATGAGAGTAGTATCTCCTTGGATGGTCGCTGTCTACCACCGTACATGAGGGTAGTATCTCCTTGGATGGTCGCTGTCTACCACCGTACTACGTGAGAGTAGTATCCTTGGATGGTTGCTGTCTACCACCGTACTACGTGAGGGTAGTATCTCCTTGGATGGTTGCTGTCTACCACCGTACTACATGAGTAGTATCTCCTTGGATGGTCGCTGTCTACCACCGTGCTACATGAGAGTAGTAGCTCTTTGGATGGTCGCTGTCTACCACCGCACATGAGTAGTATTTCCTTGGATGGTTGCTGTCTACCACAGTACTACATGAGGGTAGTATCTCCTTGGATGGTCGCTGTCTACCACCGTACTACATGAGAGTAGTATCTCTTTGGATGGTCGCTGTCTACCACCGTACTACATGAGAGTAGTATCTCCTTGGATGGTCGCTGTCTACCACCGTACTACATGAGGGTAGTATCTCCTTGGATGGTTGCTGTCTACCACCGTACTAGAGGAGAGTAGTATCTTTGTGGATTATTGCTGTCTACCACCGTACTACATGAGGGTAGTATCTTCTCGGATGGGTGCTGTCTACCACCGTACTACATGAGGGTAGTATCTCCTTGGATGGTTGCTGTCTACCACCGTACTACATGAGGGTAGTATCTCCTTGGATGGTCGCTGTCTACCACCGTACTACATGAGGGTAGTATCTCCTTGGATGGTTGCTGTCTACCACCGTACTACATGAGGGTAGTATCTCCTTGGATGGTCGCTGTCTACCACCGTACATGAGGGTAGAATCTCATTGGATGGTTGCTGTCTACCACTGTACTACATGAGGGTAGTATCTCCTTGGATGGTTGCTGTCTACCACCGTACTACATGAGGGTAGTATCTCCTTGGATGGTCGCTGTCTACCACCGTACATGAGGGTAGAATCTCCTTGGATGGTCGCTGTCTACCACCGTAATACATGAAGGTAGTATCTCCTTGGATGGTTGTTGTCTACCACCGTGCTACATGAGAGTAGTATCTCCTTGGATGGTCGCTGTCTACCACCGCACATGAGTAGTATTTCCTTGGATGGTTGCTGTCTACCACAGTACTACATGAGGGTAGTATCTCCTTGGATGGTCGCTGTCTACCACCGTACATGAAGGTAGAATCTCATTGGATGGTTGCTGTCTACCACCGTACTACATGAGGGTAGTATCTCCTTGGATGGTCGCTGTCTACCACCGTACATGAGGGTAGAATCTCATTGGATGGTTGCTGTCTACCACCGTACTACATGAGGGTAGTATCTCCTTGGATGGTCGCTGTCTACCACCGTACATGAGGGTAGAATCTCCTTGGATGGTCGCTGTCTACCACCGTACATGAGGGTAGAATCTCATTGGATGGTTGCTGTCTACCACCGTACTACATGAGGGTAGTATCTCCTTGGATGGTTGCTGTCTACCACCGTACTACATGAGGGTAGTATCTCCTTGGATGGTCGCTGTCTACCACCGTACTACATGAGGGTAGTATCTCCTTGGATGGTTGCTGTCTACCACCGTACTACATGAGAGTAGTATCTCCTTGGATGGTCGCTGTCTACCACCGTACTACATGAGGGTAGTATCTCCTTGGATGGTTGCTGTCTACCACCGTACTACATGAGGGTAGTATCTCCTTGGATGGTCGCTGTCTACCACCGTACTACATGAGGGTAGTATCTCCTTGGATGGTTGCTGTCTACCACCGTACTACATGAGGGTAGTATCTCCTTGGATGGTCGCTGTCTACCACCGTACTACATGAGGGTAGTATCTCCTTGGATGGATGCTGTCTACCACCGTACTACATGAGGGTAGTATCTCCTTGGATGGTCGCTGTCTACCACCGTACTACATGAGGGTAGTATCTCCTTGGATGGTTGTTGTCTACCACCGTGCTACATGAGAGTAGTATCTCCTTGGATGGTCGCTGTCTACCACCGCACATGAGTAGTATTTCCTTGGATGGTTGCTGTCTACCACAGTACTACATGAGGGTAGTATCTCCTTGGATGGTCGCTGTCTACCACCGTACATGAAGGTAGAATCTCATTGGATGGTTGCTGTCTACCACCGTACTACATGAGGGTAGTATCTCCTTGGATGGTCGCTGTCTACCACCGTACATGAGGGTAGAATCTCCTTGGATGGTTGCTGTCTACCACCGTACATGAGGGTAGTATCTCCTCGCATGGTTGCTGTCTACCACCGTACATGAAGGTAGTATCTCCTCGCATGGTTGCTGTCTACCACCGTACATGAGGGTAGTATCTCCTCGCATGGTTGCTGTCTACCACCGTACATGAGGGTAGTATCTCCTCGCATGGTTGCTGTCTACCACCGTACATGAAGGTAGTATCTCCTCGCATGGTTGCTGTCTACCACCGTACATGAAGGTAGTATCTCCTCGCATGGTTGCTGTCTACCACCGTACGTGAAGGTAGTATCTCCTCGCATGGTTGCTGTCTACCACCGTACATGAAGGTAGTATCTCCTCGCATGGTTGCTGTCTACCACCGTACATGAAGGTAGTATCTCCTTGGATTGTCGCTGTCTACCACCGTACTACATGAGGGTAGTATCTCCTCGCATGGTTGCTGTCTACCACCGTACATGAAGGTAGTATCTCCTTGGATTGTCGCTGTCTACCACCGTACTACATGTGGGTAGCATCTTCTTGGATTGTTGCTGTCTACCACCGTACATGAGGGTAGTATCTCCTTGGATGATCGCTGTCTACCACCCTACTACATGAGGGTAGTATTTCCCTGGATGGCTGCCGTCTATCATCCTACTACAGGATCGTAGTGCTTCTCTGGAGGGTTGCTGCCTACCAACCTACTGCAGGACGGTAGCGCTTCCGAAAATTGTGTATGCAATAATTTTTGCAAAAATCATTCTGAACCTAACGGGAAAAAATATATTTCATTGTGTTTCTTTATTATTAAATTATTTTAAATTGCACTTGTTATAATAAGGTTAGGTAAGTTTTCTAAGGTTCTTTTGGTACAAAATTATTAATTTTTACATTAACACACACACACACACACACACACACACACACACACACACACACACACAC